>NC_140212.1:47584159-47906659 GCF_951802725.1 Rutilus rutilus
GGCATCCCAGCTAAAGCAATGCAGGATCAGCAAAAAAAGAACATGTTTGTTTTTATAGCATAATAATTAATTTGGGATATATATTTGGTTGAATACTTTGTTGTTCTTACCTTAAGCCTCACATATACCGCTGACCTGCCAAACTGTGGGCATGCTTTTATAGCTGAAGGGCAAACTGAGCTCAGCTCAACAGGTATTACCCTTCTCCTCCTGTTAACTCTGCAGATTTCAATTCCACCCTCTCCTATTATTGGAAAAGCTTCCCTAATTTTCTGATGAAATGCTCTCTCATCCATTGAAAATGGCACAACTAGTTTTTTAACCGTTGTACCTGTTTAAAGAAAAAAAAAAAAATGATGATGTCAAATATGAATATCACAAATAATGATAATAATGGTCACATAATAACCACATTTAATAATGTCTCATTAGACACAACAGAAAGCACTTATGTTGTGTTGTGATGAGATGCTCCCCACTATTTTCAATGATAGAAATCCTAATGATGCTCTGCCTAGCAGCTCTTCTCCTTGTCGTGGCTGAGGCTTCATCGGGGATGTTGCTTTGGAACATTCTCAGTCTGATAAGAAAGCATTTATTTCATAATGCGTGCAAAGACATGGTGGGTTATATTTTTGAAGCCCAATGCATGTACGTCTTATAAGTGTTAAATCCATGTGTATTTGTTCTTATTTTTCAGCTTAGTAAACTGTTGTGGAGGTTTGGACATGTTATGAGAAATGATCAACGATAATGAAGGACTGTACTGCTGTAAATCCATTCTTACGATATACTTGGTACCATGTTAATAAATTAGGTAACACTTTACTTGAAGGGGTGTGCATAAGACTGACATGACACCTTCATAATCATGACATGGCAGATGTCATTAATATGAAGAAGGTTTTATGCATGTTTATGACAACTGTCATTAAGTGTCATTCGCTCAATTGTGTCATTTTTAATGCAAATATGATATTGTTTGAGATGTCTTTGTTATGACAACTTGACATAAACCAATACATCATAACCTGTCAGTGTCTTTGTCATGACAACTTGACATTACCAAGACAACATAAATTGTCATAAACATGACATAGCAGATTAACTATCAAACTTAAGAAACCACTTAGCTTTATGGGTTAACATTTCATTAAACTGTCAGGTGGTTAGTTTTGACATTGGCTGTCATGAGGCCATTATAACTGTGTCATGAATGTTTTTCTTGACCTCAACTACAGTGATACAAATTTAACTTGTCATTATAATGTTTTATACTACAGGGCCGTTGAATGCTTGAATCTGATTGGTTGACGAACGTTCTAAGGTGTGCATTATTTTCAGGGAAACGCACGGCTAAAGTAGTTCCAGGCAGGTCTTGACCGCATTACAGCTCCATATCACTTCGCGTAGTCAACTGTAATAACGGAAAATAGGATACAATTCATATCAAGAAAAAACATTTAGCCCCATGCGCTTGATCTGCAATTTTCAATGTCTAGCTTCACAATCAATGGAAACATGCAGTTTAATTTTAATAAAAAAAGTATATAGTCCTATATAATCAATAGAAAATTAAACTGAATATAGGCTAAATAAATGGATAGTCCTGCAGCACAGATTTTTATTGCAGATAATTTAACAAATAAATAATTATTGATAGGCCTTACTTGTTAAAAGGGCTTTGTGTTTCATTTATTTGGCTAGTCTACTGTTATCTGTCAATAATAGAAACAAAAGAATGAACGAATTAATTAAAACGAATTGAATTAATAAATAAATAATAATATTGACGCACATGCTTTTCTGTCTCATTATTGCAACATCTCTCTCTAATAACTGCATTAATAACTGCATAAAGCCGGGGACACACTTTAAGGCCGGTTATGAATGTTATTTGATTCTTATGACTGATCATGCCCAAACGCGTGTTCAAAGTCGATGTTTAAAATCTGCTGCAGTCGATGAAAACAGTGTCAGCTAGTCATGTGTCCCAGCATTAGTCTGCTATCAGTGGCTCAAACCTCCGTTACTAACTCTAAAATGACGTTTTGTAATTAGCAACGGAGGCATGGGATTAGATGCGTAAGAAATTAGTCCTACATACAAGAGCTTTTTAATGACAAAAACATTACAAACGTCTTGAAATACATAATCTGAACAATGTTTCGAGGTGTGGTAACTGCAGTATAAGCGGAATAATTGACTTCAGGCCGTTGAATTATTAGAAAAATAATGCACACCCGAGGTGAACGGCCACTCCGCTTCGCGTCGTGACCGCATTACCACCTCGGGTGTGCATTATTTTTCTAATAATTCAACGGCCTGTCGTCAATTATTCCTTACATAATGGCTTCATGACAGCCAATGTCAAAACCAACCACATGACAGTTTAATGAAATGTTAACCCATAAAGCTAAGTGGGTTCTTAAGTTTGATAGTTAATCTGCTATGTCATGTTTATGACATATTTATGACATATTGTGTTGTCTTAGTAAAGTCAAGTTGTCATAACAAAGACATCTCACACAATGTCATATTTGCATTAAAAATGTCATAATTGAGCGAATGACACTTAAAGGGATACTCCACTTTAAAATGAAAATTCTGTCATCATATCTACTCACCCTCATGTTGTTTCAAACCTGTATGAATTTCTTTCTTCTGCTGAACAGAAAGGAAGATATTTAGAAGAATATCAGTAACCAGACAGTTTCTGGTCTTATTGACTTCCATAGTATAGGCCTATATTTTTTTCCTACTACACTTTCTGGTTCCCGTAGTGACCGCTCATGTGGTGTTTGCATTCTTTACCACAGCTGAAGTGAAATATAAATGCAATATTTGCCAAATAATACACAGATGTTTCAGAGACATTTTCATTCAATACTTTATGTAGGCTACTGCTTCATATAGCGTCTGTTTGAACAAGAATAAAGTTCAAACAAGAATAAAGTTCAAACATAAGCTACTATCAATGAAGTGGAGTCTATGTTTTTTAATCATTTTTATTTGATAAACATGACACAATATAACATCGCAACTACATGTAAAGAGTGTTTACTGTTATTAAAAAAAACTGATTTGTGAGCTTTAGAGGAACTAAATGACAATGTATGTCTGATGATGATCATGATATTTTACATGTGCGTAAGCAACTTCTGTCCGCTCCTTCTGGTTTACACAGATCTTCTTCTTTGCTTGTGTTTGGATCTGGAGATTCTCTTCCCTTTCTTATTCATACACGCACACTCTCTAGTCATTATTTTCCCTCCTGACGCTGGCCACAAGTGACAGACTGAACCTCCTACTTCTGGTTGTAAACTTCCGACTTTAGTAGCAGAAACTTCCTGCAGTGCAAGTATTGAGAAATAGATGCATGCACATGGACATGAATGCGCTTCCTGCGATCTGATAATGCTGTGGGAACTTCCCGATCCCGTAAAGCTTCAGTGGATTACAGCAGTAAATCAAGTCATGCTTTGAAGACGCGCCGCTGACTGGGAGCATATAATAGTGTGTTGATGGATGTCATTCTTCTGATTCGTCTCTTTCTGAAAAACTATTTTCTTTATGAAAGTGAAAGAGATTTCAGTTCAACACGACAGCTCAGAGGAAACAAAGTTCTACAACATTATCTGAAGTGAGTGTTTCATCTTTCTTTAGTTGTTTTCATGTATGTGTGTCGTCTTATGTGTCATTGATAACTTTGTGCTTCTGAGACTAATGATATTGATGATTTTATTTTAACTTCCTCATGTCATGATCGAACAGATGAACAGAAGTGTGTCTTAGTGAATGAATCAAGCCGATATTGTTGTCACATACTGTGAAATCACTGTTTCGGTGTTCATTAGTGAGATTTCTCAAACAGTGTTTCTTAAAATGCCTTCTAATCTCTTTGACGCAGAAACTATCACTCAACAGCTTCATGTCCTTTGCAGACAGTTTTGATATAATACTGCCTCCTTCTGTCTATATGATAAACTCTATAACAAGAGTCATTCAGTGAAACCAGCGAGTAGTATGAAGCTGCAGACTCGGAGCCTGCTGCACCCAGAGTCCCGCATTCTCAGACCCCTCGTTTTTCGAGACAGCGCCTCCTGTCAAATTAGATCGGATAAACATGTGAAGAACGTGAGTAGGTCAATTTTATTTAGCGAATCATACCTCATTCGGTTTCTTTTTTAATCAAACTACTTTATAGCTCATCGATACACCAACATATGAATAGTCAATTTAATATTTGTAAAGATAGTTTGTAACAAAATTTGAGCCGTTAATGTATGTTTTTTTCACCTTTTACTTAAATTAGTTCTTATAAAACGTAAGTATTAAAATGAATCAATATTAATTTAACTGATATGAAGTTGTTGCCAGCCATTTCCTCCGTGGCCCGACTTATCACCCTAGATATGCTTGTAATTTGCATTTGCAAAAAAATATTATTTATTATTACACAATATTTTTGACAATGGCATTCATCTTTTATTTTAGTGAAGTCGAGGAATTTGACAGAGTGATTGCAAAAAGAATTAAAAAAGAAGGAACATTCGCCTACCAGAAAATATTTTACCTTATGCATTTACATTAGCCTACATTTTACATTTATTCATTTAGCAGACGCTTTTATCCAAAGCGACTTATAAATGAGGAGTTTTTTTTTAATGCAATTGAAGACGAAAAGTAAAGTCACTAACACAATTCTTTCCTTTTTTCTTTGCTTTGTCCTGTTTACAGCAAGATGATGTTTAGGTGATCGTTAAATAAAGTATAGAATTGTTTATTAGCCTATTGGTGTTTTGTCTATTCTTATTTGAGTTTTGCTTCGCATTCAAAATATCAAAAAACAGGTTTTGTAATGTTAGCATGGTATGGTAATTACCATTATAGGTTGAACTGAAAGAAAAATTGGAATTTGAAAAAAAAAAACGTAGCAATATAATAGGCTATCACATAATATTTTTCAGAAGATAGTTCAATCTGCAATTGCGACTTTATTTCTCAGAATTACGACTTCATATCTCGCAATTGCGACTTTATTTCTCGCAATTCTGACATCATTTCTCGCAATTCTGAGAAAAAAAAAGAGTCAAAAACTCTGACTTGATATATCGCAATTGTGAGGAAAAAAAAGTCAGAAGTGTGAGATAAAAAGTCACAATTATTATTATTTATTTATTATTCAGTGGCGGAAACAAGCTTCCATAGTAGGCTAATTGTATCCCTTCCATCAGTAATTTTCTTTCAATTACACCCACGCTCAAAAACTACTGGGTAATTTGTTAGTCAGAGAACACAATAAGTTTTTTTGGCACATGCAGGGAACGCAAATATTTATTTGGATAACTTTAAAAACGAGACTGTAATATTGCATCCTATTGTTTTCAATGGCATTTGGATAAGGGTGTTATACGATCTTCTGAACAGCAGGAGGCGCTGTCTCGAAAAACGAGGGGTCTGAGAATGCGGGACTCTGGGTGCGGGACTGTAGATGCAGGCTCCGAGTCTGCAGCTTCATAATATTGAAACCAGCAGCACTTAAATTAACTGTAAGTGTTGAACACAAGAGAGTGGTAAAAATATAGAAGTACCTCTCAAATATCATTGCGAAAATAAAGCAACATAAATACATACAACATGCAAAATGTGTGATTGGAAATTTATAGCACAAAAAAGCATAATCTGTGTTTTTACACATTTGCTGAAAACCTGTGCAGTTTAGAGGCATTTATCTGAACTTAAACTAAAACTGACAGTTATGAGATAAATCAACTACTTTGATAAAGAAAACATTTTGATCATGTGAACTTTCTCAATGCCTAATAAACAATACTCTGCCATCTTAAAGGGATAGTTCACCCAAAAAGGAAAAGTTGCTGTTTATTTACCCACCCTCCGCTCATCCAAGATGTAGGAAGGGTTGCCAACTTCAGAAAAGGAAAATATGGGACAATCATGGATCATTATAGGAAAATAAGGGACACTCAACCACATGGTGTATGTCATTTCAGTGTCTGCAGTTAAGTGTGTGTACAAAAGATTATCAGGTATAAGCACATTTGTTTTGCTTAACCTATTTATGGACACTTTAATTCTAAAAAGAATTTTAATGTCATTAAAAAAATGTCACATTACACACAAACCATCCTTAAAAACAGCATTTATCTGAAATAGAAAGCTTTTGTAACACTACCGTTCAAAAGTTTGGGGTCAGTAAGAATTTTTTTTTTTTAAGAAAGTAATACTTTTATTAAGCAAGGATGCATTACATCGATCAAAGGTGGCAGTAAAAATAATTATAACTTACTAAAGCTTTCTTTTTCAGATAAATCTCTTTTGAGCTTTCTATTCATCAAAGAATCCTGAAAAAAATGTTGATTGTTAACATTGGTAATAATCAGAAATGTTTCTTGAGCAGCATATCACATCAGCATATTATTCCCTCGGGTAGACTGCATGTTTTCTGTTTATTAAACCAGCTAATAAAGCATTACAGTAATCTAGTCTTGAGGTCATGAATGCATGAACTAACTTTTCTGCATCAGAAACTGATAGCATGTTACGTAGCTTAGCAATGTTTCTAAGGTGGAAAAAGGCTGTTCTTGTAACATATGAAATATGATTTTCAAAAGACAAGTTGGGGTCTAATATAACACCCAGGTCTTTTACTGTAGAGGATAAAGTAACAGGACATCCTTCTAAATTAAAGTTGTATTGTAAGAGGTTTTGTGGGCAGTTTTTTGGGCCAATAAGTAGTACCTCCGTTTTATCTGAATTTAATAGCAGAAAATTACACGTCATCCAGTATTTTATATCTTTAACACACTCTGTCAATTCAGATAATTTATTGTTTTCATCTGGTCGTGATGAAATATATAATTGAGTGTCATCAGCATAACAGTGGAAATTAATTCCATGTTTTCTTATAATATTTCCAAGTGGCATCATATATACTGAGAATAATAGAGGGCCTAACACAGATCCCTGCGGCACTCCATAGTTTACTGAAGTTATCTTCAATTTTTCCCCATTTAAACAGACAAAATGGTAGCGGTCTGATAAGTACGATCTAAACCAGCTTAATGCCTGTCCCTGAACACCAGTGTAGTTTTGTACTCGATCTAAGAGTATTTTGTGATCTATAGTGTCAAACGCAGCGCTAAGATCGAGTAAAACTAGTATTGAGATACAGCCTTGGTCAGAAGCTAAGAGTAAATCATTTGTAATTTTAACGAGCGCAGTTTCAGTGCTATGGTGCGGCCTGAATCCTGACTGAAACTTTTCATAGATATCATTTTCTTCAAGAAAGAGCCCAGTTGAGCGGACACCACTTTTTCTAGTATTTTAGACATAAAAGGTAGATTTGAAATGGGTCTATAATTTGCTAGGTTATTATGATCTAATTGTGGTTTCTTAATGAGAGGTTTTATAACTGCCAACTTGAATATTCTTGGAACATGACCTGAAGATAAAGATGAGTTAATAATATTGAAGAGAGGCTCTTCCACTACAGGTAACACTTCTTTCAGTAGTTTAGTGGGTATTGGATCTAATAAACATGTTGTTGGTTTAGATGAAGTGATAAGTTTATTTAGCTCTTCCTGTCCTATAGTAGTAAAGCGGTGTAGTTGTTCTTGAGGGATAATTGAGGCTGAATCATAAGACACCATTAAAGATTGTACATTTACAATTGTGTTTCTGATGCTTTCTATTTTCTCAGTGAAGAAATTCATGAAATCATTACTACTAAACTGTAACGGAATATTTTGCTCAGGTGACATCTGTTTATTTGTTAGTCTAGCCACGGTGTTAAATAAAAACCTTGGATTGTTTTGGTTGTTTTCTATTAGTTTGCGGAGACGCTCAGCCCTGGCTGCTTTTTGGGCCTTTTTATAACGTGACATACTGTCTTTCCATGTGATTCTAAAGACCTCTAAATTAGTTTGTTTCCATTTACGCTCTAAATTACGGGTTTCTCTCTTGATAACATGCGTAGCACTGTTATACCATGGTGCTTTAGTTTTCTCTCTAACCTTTTTGGTGCAACGATGTCTAATGTACTAGAGAAAATTGTGCTCATAGTGCTAGTCATTTCCTCTAGTTCATCTGTTTGTTTGGGTTCACTGAGCAGCCGAGATAGATCAGGTAAGCTATTTGAGAATCTATCTATAGTGGTTGGAAGGATTGTTCTGCCTGGTCGATAACATGGCGCAACGTGACAAATTTCAGCAGTACGTAGTATGCAAGTGACCATGTAACTTTGGTCATCACTTTGCGGTATAATATCTATATCGGTTGGATTGGTTCCATGTGATATAATTAAAGGAGCCGTATGTAAGATTGTGGCCAAAACTGGTACTGCAATCACTTTCAAATTACTGTAGAGCAGTGTATCCCCTCCCCCTCCCCCCTGACTTGAGGTTGCCAGATAGGCTGCAGGATCCAGCACGAACATTTGTAGCTGCAGCTGTGGTAACTAGAGCAGAGCTGGCAACCTGGATGCCGAAACACTACTGACTTCGTGATTGGTAGATAGGTGGAGGGTGGAGCATCAGGCCAAAACACAAGATGACAACATCAACATCAGTTGAGGGCTGCAACTTCACTTTTTAAATGACAATATCCTGGCCGGACTACTGTTGTCAGTGATATAAGTATTTGAAATGAACATGATTTCTTAATGTCTAGTGACATATCAGGGCCATTTTATGATTAATTGAAATACATTTCTTACATAGAGAAAGTCTGCAAACTCTTTTAGGAAATCAGCATAGGGCCCCGGAGGTCTATATACAGTAGCCAAGGCTAGAGATAATAGGGATTTCTTTCTTACATCTAAGAGCGTAACATTTAGCACAAGTACTTCAAACGAATTAAACCTGTGACCTGTTTTCTGAGTAACATTGAGAATATCTCTATAGATTGTTGCAACACCGCCGCCACGACCAATCAGACGGGGCTCATGCTTATAGGAGTATCCTGATGGAGTAGACTCATTTAGACCGAAATAATAATAATAATAATAAACTTTATTTTAATATAGCGCCTTTAAAAGTAGCATCTCAAAGCGCTTTACATAAAAATATTAAATGAAAAAGTACACATAATAGTGCAGTCAGTAAAAAACTAACCAAACAATTAAAGTAAAAAGTCAATAAAATAGCAAGCATAGTAATGACATGAATCACACAAGCGCTACCCTAAAAAAGTAAGTTTTAAGGGACGATTTAAAAACACTAAGGGATTCTGCATTCCTAATCTCAGAGGGCAGGGAATTCCACAATTTAGGAGCCGAAAAAGCCCGATCACCCATAGTTTTTAGCCGTGTTGTTTGGACAGTTAGAAGACCATCTTCAGAGGAGCATAGGGCACGTGTAGGAGTGTAGGGGGTGAGAAGCTCACACAAATATTGAGGGGCCAGATTATTCAAGGCCTTATAAGTGAGCATGAGAATTTTAAAATCAATACGGAAACTAACAGGAAGCCAGTGCAGTTTCTCCAGGACAGGTGTAATGTGCTCCCTTGCACTGGTCCTTGTCAGAATTCTAGCAGCTGAATTTTGTACCAACTGTAATTTGCTTAGGGTAGCTTTAGATACTCCAGCCAGCAAAGCATTACAGTAATCAATACGTGAAAAAACAAAGGTGTTGATTAATTTTTCAGCTACAGAGAAAGTCAACATGGGACGCAATTTGGCAATGTTTCTGAGATGAAAAAATGATGTTTTGACTGTGTTCCGAACATGATGGTCAAATGTTAAATTGGCATCAAATATCACCCCCAGACTTTTTTGTTTAGTTTTGAATTGCAAAGCAGAGCCATCCACACTTAAGGTTATGGACTCTATTTTACGCAACTGATGAGGTGAACCAATAAGCATCGCTTCAAGTCTTGTCACTGTTTAAACAGAAAATTTTCAGACATCCATTTTTTAATCTCAGTAAAACATTGAGAAAGGAAAGACACAGGCATATTGACATCAGGTTTTGAATGTATATAGATCTGAGTGTCATCAGCATAAAAGTGAAAGTTAAGACCAAGTGTTCTTAAAAGTTGGCCAAATGGAAAAATGTAAATACTAAAAAGTAAAGGGCCCAAAACTGATCCCTGGGGAACACCAGAGTGCACCACACCGACCTCAGACTTGCAATCACCCATCACAACAAACTGCTTACGATCAGAAAGGTAGGACTTAAACCACTTTAATGCAGAATCGGAAACTCCAAAGATAGTCTCTAAGCGGGTGATTAAAATAGAGTGGTCAATAGTGTCAAAAGTGGCACTAAGATCAAGATGAATCAGTATAGATAGACGGCCAGCATCAGAAGCCATTAACAAGTCATTAGTGACTAACTAGTGCTGTTTCAGTGCTGTGGAGTTTACGGAATCCAGACTGAAGTGGCTCAAAAAGATCATTGGAGGAAAGATGAGAAAGCAATTGAGAAGCCACTGTTTGTTCTAAAATTTTGGCGAGGAATGGAAGATTAGAGATGGGACGAAAATTATTCAGATTATCAAAGTTCATGTTGTTAGTTTTTGGTACAGGGGTGACAGCAGCAATTTTAAGTGCTGCTGGCACAATACCAGGGCACAGAGAGTTATTGATAATTCTCAAAACAACAGGAGAGAGGGAATCAAAACATGATTTAAAAAGACAAGACGGTATGGGATCAACTCTAGAAGTTGAAGCTTTCAGTTTTGAAACCATATTACATAGAGGCTGGGGGTCATGAATTGCAAAATTAGAGAGAGAGATACCATAAAATGCAGCAATATTTAAGGAGGCGGCAGCAATAGTATGAGTGGTAACAATGTGGTTACGTATATTATCAATTTTGGTGCTAAAAAACTCCAAAAACATATTACAAAGGTGAGTTGAAGCAGGAACATTAGAGAGGCTGTGATTTTTAAGCAGCTTGTTGATTGAGTGAAACAGTTGTTTGGGGTTTCTCTGATTGCTGACAATTATCTGAGAAAGATAAACAGATCTAGCTGACACAATTTCAGCCTTATACTCAAGTAAGCTGTCTTTCCAGGCTTGGTGATGAACAGTTAAACCTGATATGCGCCATCTACGCTCCATCTTGCGACACAAAGCCTTCATAGCACGCAGATCATCATTGTACCAAGGAGCGGAGCGTGCAAAAGAAACAGATCGTGATTTCAAAGGAGCCAGCGTGTCCAGGCCAGACAACAGCACAGAATTCAGCACAGAAACGTTATCATCCAGATCATCAGATAGAGAATCACAACTTAAAAAAGTGTCAATTAAATCTGAAAAGTCAGTGGGTTCAATCGATCTCCAATTGCGATAATTAATGATACGAGAAGTGGAAGTGTTCATGACAGGTAATTCCATGTTAAAGAAGACAGCCTGGTGATCAGACAGACCCAAATCAGAGGTTGACAACTGAGACACAAATGAACCACTGGTAATCACAAGGTCTAAAGTGTGGCCTTTGTCATGCGTAGGACAGTCCACGAGTTGGTCTAATTCAAAGCACTCCAATATGGACAAAAAGTCTTTTGTTATTGCATTGTCTTTTATATCCATATGGATGTTGAAATCCCCCAGGAGAAGAATTCTTTCAAATCTGAGGCAGATAAAAGACAACATATCTGATAATTCAGACAGAAAGTCTTTATTTGTCTTAGGAGGCCTGTAGACTGTAGCCACTGCAGTAGAGAGGGGCGCAGAAACACTTAGAACAAGACATTCAAATGAGTCAGATTTGGGAACAGCCACGGGACACATGTTGAACTGTTGACTATGCAGCACAATTATACCCCCACCTCTACCAGAAGAACGCGGGAGATCAAATAATCCATAGCCAGCAGGAGTCAGTTCATTAAAAAGAAGACTGTCAGATTCTCTGTGCCATGTTTCAGTTAAACAGATAAGGTCCAACTTTTGCTCTAAAATAATATCAGATAAAATAACGGCTTTATTGTTGACAGAGCGCGCATTAAACAGTGCTGATTTCAGCAGACGCGGGGGAGAAGATGAATCCGATGCAATCTCCACACGCCTGAGTGCTGATAAGTTATTAAAATTAACCCCTATAGGTCGAAACAGCAGTCTATGGGGTTTGCGCAGCAATCTCGGATAAGCGACAGGTTTAGATGTTGAACATAAAAAACTACGCCTTGAAGAGCGATGTAAGTAACGCTTAGGTCGCAGTATTCCAACATGACTGCAGAGAGCACGTATGTCATTTGCCGTATCTAAATGTCCGTTCAGGTTCAACAACTGGTGAGCAGTGTACCTGAGAGCCATTCGGGGAGGGTCCACACCAACAGCAGCCTCACAGCGGTGTAAGCAGTGTACGTCCTGGGCCAGGCGACAGAAGAGTAAATTTCAGTAAACAGCACTCAGAGATAGAAGCAGTAGTCCAGCATGCAAATCGTGATTCCACATCACGGTAAAATAACAACGACAGATAGTCTTCACTGGTTTCACTGGCTCATAGCCAAATAAACTACTAAGAATAAATTAAATAAATAAAAAACGGGGGAAAGGAGCGGCAGCCAAACGCGCCAGCATGCCCTTTCAACCGGTATGAAATAATTCAATGAAATAATCATTTGGTTTAAGCCAGGTTTCAGTAAGGCAAAGTACATCGAAACTATTATCTGTGACCATTTCATTTACAATAACCGCCTTAGGTGTGAGTGATCTAATGTTTAGAAGACCTAGCTTTATAAATTGTTTTTGTTCATTAATATTGAGATTTTCTGGTTTAATCACAATTAGATTTTTCCTAGATCCTACAGTAGATTTAATGTTTGACCTCACTAAACGAGGAATAGACACAGTTTCAATATAATGTTCTACATTGGTACTTATATCAATTAAGTTTGGACAACAAAGAGTGTGATTTGGACTTTGACTTACTAGTCATATGGTGTGTAACGCCTTGGAGATGTTGTCCGACAGAAGAGCCGCTCCGATTCTGCTGGGGTGAAGGCCATCAGCACGGAAAAGCCTAGGTCGCTCCCAGAACAGATTCCAATTATTTACAAAGAGCAGTTTCTGTTCATTACACTATGACATTAAGCATTCATTTAGAGCAAATAATCTACTGAACCTTTCATGTCCTAGTCGGTACGTGGGAAGCGGTCCAGACACGATGATTGTTGTTTCAGGCGATGTGCTGCGTACCGTCTCGATCAGGCTCCTGTAGTCCTTCTTTAGAACCTCCGTCTGCCACAGCCTGATGTCGTTCGTTCCTGCGTGCAGCACAACAGCTCCGACGTGCTTGTCACTGTTCAGGATCTCGGGGACCTGCGCAGCGACATCGAGAACACGAGCACCAGGAAAGCAGTGAGTGCGCACCTTACCTTTACCTGAGGTAGCGTGGACATGCCGGACGATGGAATTGCTGATGATCACAGCGTTGCGTTCCGTCTCGCGTAGAGGGGAGAAGCGGTTCCGGGTGGAGATCTCGAAGGCCGGGAGGGGCGGAGAGGTCCTTGCTCTGGTCCTGGCTCGCGTCTTCCGCTGTGGAATCACCCAGGGTCCATGGTGTTGTGTCGGTGCCGGAGTACTGTAATGACACTAGTCTACAGTAATGTTTAATCAGGAATTTTGAATTGAAATTCTTCTGTTTTGCTTGTGGTGTACTGGTCAAAAATGACCAGCCATTAAAAATGAGACTGAAAATAAGAGAAAAATTTAGTTTTCAGGAGCATGTTCATCATGTTCACTTTACATATGTACATGTGTGCATGCAAACATACAGGCCTTGGTCCTGTGCGTGTGTGGATACATGCATACACACACTACCAAACACACACACACACACACACAAACTGCAGTTTGACTAAAAATAATGACTAAAAGTTGACAAAAATGACCAAAATGTGACTAAGAATAATAAGCATTTTCATCTGAAGATGAAGACTAAGTCCAAAATTTTCGTATGTGTTTTTTCGTATTCGTCATTTGATGGCTGAATGTCAAAACACCATTCAAACTGCTTGCTACGGATGCGAAAAACGCAGAAAATTTAACATGATCCGATTTTTTTTATGACTGACGAAAGTTTCGGAGGCAGTGTGTAAACGTGATTGACAAAACGTGAGGTCGTATTTATTTTTTAACATGCGCAAATTTCGAACATGGATTTCAGACTCCTTAAGAGGTCCTTAAGACTAAATTAAAAAAAGTCTGTCAAAATTAACACTGATAGTGAAGGATGCCTTACACCCAAAAATTAAATATTTGTCATCATTTACTCGCCATTTACTCGCCATGAGTTTCTTTCTTCTGTTGAACACAAAAGTTATTTGGTAAATTTGTATTTGATATTTTTATTAATATATTTATTTTCATACAATAATAAAAATGAAAAATGCAAAGGCAAATTAACCAAAGAAATATTATAATTATATAATAATACTAAAATGCACGGAGCCCATTAGATACTGTAAAGTATGGACTAGTGGTTCGTTTTAGGATGGGAGCACTACAGAAAGAGAGAATCCAGAGCCAGAGAATCCTTTATCAGCTTTATTTTTAAGATCAGGATGCCAATATACAAGTTCAAGTGTATGTGGTCTAAACAGGGAGAAAGAAAAAGAAATAATGCAATGGTAAGAATAACTGATTAATAAACAAATAAAGGAATACTATACTATACTATGCTCATTGTCATCATTCACAAAACAGTACAGTACAGAAAATAATAATTGACGTTAATACAGTGCAACAAAATATGTCACTATATGCCCTTTAATATCTGTACTGCCGCACCTTTAAGTGGCTATGCAGCATGACACTGTATCACTATAACACTCAATGCAGGTAGCACCAAATAAACAGTAAATGCACTGCACTCGAACACAGAAGCATATCTCTAAATAACTAACACAAATAAGGTCTACATCGACATATAGAGGGCTAATTATTGCACACAGGAAACATGTCGCATATTACAGCACACTCTGGCATCATGACTACACTAATTGGTCACGCAGTTCAACAAATAAAACTAGTTCGCATGAACATACATAAATTTCACAACATTAATCACAATGCAGTACAAACATGCGATAGTAGTAAAACTTACTTGCTTTTCATAAAACGCACACGGAAGTAAAGAAAAGGGTCTCTCATCATCCCTGTGAGCACGAACAACTGAGCCGCCTGTCCAGGCGCAGTTCACGTGATGGAGCGTTCAAACGCACTTAGGAAACCTCAGCGCTGAACAAATAGGCTTTCAGACAGATACATTACATACCGTAAGGAACATGGTGATGGAAAAAATATGTATAGAAAAATATATATTTCAATGCTTTTGCCTTTGTGTTCTTTGGGAACGGCCACAAATTTTCTCTGGGGAACTTTTGCGAGAGATCATAAAAACATTGACATATGATTTTTCCTCCCATCTCATATGCCTTTCTCTGTAAATGTAATGAAGACTACTTTTGTTCTGGTGGAAAGTGAGCAGTCACAAGACGTCCGGTCAGTGACGTATCTCTTTAATAGGTGGTAATTTGTAGCCACATTTGCACAGTAGTGGTTCTAAATGAAATAGGAAAAAACAATATTCAAATTATAACATTTTCAAGATAACATTGTTCATATGGTTATATGCACAGAAGAACATAAGCATTGTAGTACTATGGTCATGTTATCCATACATTGTAACATCTAGAGTCATCAAATTTGGCTGAACGTACTCGCTAAATAAATACTACTATTAGTGATATTATGCATGCAATGACTCAATATTTCACAGATATACAAGTATCATCACTTAACATAATGACTGAAGCCCCTTTCACACAGCGCGATGATCCCAGCAAATTGCCAGAACGCTTTCTGTATGAACGCAAATGTGTTCAGTCCGGTACATAATGCGCAAGTTTTATGATCGAATCAGAGAAAAAAATGCACAAGCGTGGTTTAAACAAACTTAAGACGCCGCTGAGACATTACAAGTCACATCGATGTCACGTGTCTTACGGGATTTTTACGGGTTGTGTGTGAATGCACTCTGTGAATGAACCAATATCAAACGAACCCGGGTCAAATCCCTGTTTACTTTATCCGTGTATTTTCCGGAATCTCTGAGTGAAAGGGGCTTCAGATTGCTTGAGTGAAATAACACCGATAAAATAGTGTCACGTTCTCTGACACGTGATCTCAATCGAAGCGATCGTACAGAGATGGTATTAGGGTGACCAAATGTCCTGTCTTCATGTCCTGTCCTGGCCATCCTGGCTGTTTTTTATAAAGTGATGAAAATGTCCTGGTTTTCATTATTTTTCATTGGGCCATTAAATTGACCGGCACTAGGGCGATCTACACCTGCGGTGCTGCATGTGACGTAATCCCTGAGAGGCTGCCGTGTGGGCGGCTCTCTTTACACTCACAACGAGCGAGCAGACAGCCGTACGAGCACTTCTGCCTGCAACATGCCGAAGCGCAAATGCACATTTACCAATGAGTTACAGAAGAAATTCCCCACTTAAAGCTAAACTTTTTTTTTTTTTTCTTTAATAGTATTCTATTGTTGCGGGCCAAACATTGAATGGAAAGGATGTATTACTTTATGTTCTTTATTAGTAATTTTTTATGCATTCACCCCCCAACCACGCCCCCACCCCTTAACCACGCCCCGTCCTCTTTTCTGAAAACTAAAATATGGTCATCCTACATGGTATAATCATCATATATCCTTATTCTATCATAATCTTATATACATGTACATACTCAACTTTACTTAGAAATTGAGATTATATGCTCACAGATTGAATGCTCACATACTGAACTCTCTTTCACATGTATTTACTTCAGATTAACTCAGCGATGCAATAAACAAATGCATGTGTCGTAACATCAAAAGATATCAAATTACAGGTTTAACATAGTAATACTTGAAATACAACTCGTATGAGGTAATCAATAACTGAACAAAGATTACTCACTGTTATATGAACGCACTGTCAAATCGATCAAAACAAGCAGCATAACTCCATCAAACTTTCTCTGTTTATGCACTACAGACCACGTCCCAATAACTAGACTGTCCCGTTAATGCACTTCTTCTATCTCTTAATGTAATATTTATCTAGCCACAAGGGTAAATATAATACAGATTGGAGAGCCTTTTCAACAGTAAAAATGTGTATAGTAAATATTTCACAATTAAAGTGTCATCAGCTGCCGACTTCTGTCTGAAATGCTGGCGTTTGACAGGTTCATGACAGCAGAAATCTTCCTCTAACCACACATGAACATCGACTTGATTATCAAAGACATAACTTAATGATACTGTGACATTACAGAATGATAATGTGTCAATTCAATTTTCAATTAATATAATTTGTAACTTTTAAGTGTTTTGCATATAATAAATTATGTTTTGTTTGGAAATCCTGTGTTCTTTGCCTTTGACTGCTTGGTTCCTCACAGAGAGTATTTGTTTTTGAATGGGTTGGTTTAAAAGTAGACATTTTAAGCTTTATAAATCACAGCTGTAGATGTAATTAGTCAGTAGAGTTAGAAGAAACCAAAAGAAGCATTACAGAGGGACCCATAATCTTGTTAATCACTGCAAAGTATACAGAGGTTTCTCTTGTGATAGCCATGGTGTGAATAAAGGCTTTTTAACTTTTTGAACCAGAAGAAGTGCCTTGGATTCCTTTCCATAATATATGTTTGCAACCCAGCCAAAGAGCACCTTTTGGGATTATTTCACAGGATCATTCCAGCAAGTTGCGTTCCTAGATGCTTTCTTTGATCTGCTAATGAACTGATCCATATTAAAGATACAGAAGTGATTCAGTCAAAAGCAGTAAGTGATATTCTGTTGTTGTTTTGGATTAATATTAACTAATAAGTCTTTAATAAGTCTCCCTTTAAGAATGAATGCACAGCTCTAATATTCTGTTACACATCTGATAACAGACTGTGTTTATGTGAATACTCAACACAATGTGCATTTTGACAACTGTGTGTGTATTTGACCATTCAAGTGCAGTAATAAGCTGTGTAAGAGAACTGAAGTCGGGATCACATGCATCTGAGAGGCGGCATCTGTTCTCGTGCTTCGGTGTCTGTCAACGCAAGTCCTTTTCATGGCTTTTTATTATGGTATTTATTATTACCAACACTTTGGGGATATTTTAGGGATATTTAATTTGATTTTATCAACCAATAAATTCCACTAGAAACAAACCTTGTTGTATTATTTTAATTTAATACTGTGAAGCTGCTTTGATACAATCTGTATTGTGAAAAGCGCTATACAAATATACTTGACTTGACTTGACTTTGATCCACTTGGTATAGTTATATCAACCTAAAAACAGCAAGAACATTCAGGTAAACAAATACGCTTGAAACAGAGTGGAGTTACTTCTATGCTCTCTTATGGTTTTCTTAACATGGCTTGCTTAGTCACATTTCAGCATTCATACTACACTTATTGGGGACTTATGGTTTAAAGGGATACTCCACTTTTTTTGGAAATAGGCTAATTTTACAACTCCCCCAGAGTTAAACAGTTGAGTTTTACCGTTTTAGAATCCATTCAGCCGATCTCCGGGTCTGGCGGTACCACTTTTAGCATAGCTTAGCATAGATCATTGAATCGGACAAGACCATTAGCATCTCTCTCAAAAAAATGACCAAAGAGTTTCGATATTTTTCCTATTTAAAACTTGACTCTTCTGTAGTTACATCGTGTACTAAGGCCGACGGAAAATGTAAAGTTGTGATTTTCTTGGCTGATATGGCTAGGAACTATACTCTCATTCCTGCGTAATAATCAAGAAACTTTGCTGCCGTACCATGAGTCCAGCAGGCGTAATGATATGACGCAGGGCCTGATAATTGGCTACCGAGCTGGGGACTATTTTCAGGCGCTGCGTCATATCATTGCGGAGGGAGTGCTAGTGCTAGTGCCAGACACACACAGATACTTTTACACCAGCTTGCTAAATTGGCCTTATGAATTCCCCACAAGAACAGTATCGGTTAAATTCTGCTTCAACGATTGCTTGGTCAGAGGATTCAGAGGTTCATCTGTAATCTCCTAAAGAGGCTTCAATGCCATCACCCGGTACCCGTTATAGTTTCATAAAATTAAAATTGTACTATAAATAAAAATTAATTTTCATAAAACTGTTACATCTATAATTTAACTTATCTTTAATGCTTTATTAATTTAAATAGTATCAACACTAGAAAAGGTGTGACAGAATATACAATAAAACATGTTAAAATTATGTTAAAATAACTAATTAAAACTACTGAAATAACTTCACACTTACCAATAGCAAGGTGTAGTCTGTGGCCGAAGCACTGAAGTCGGGTCAACCATTTATTAACGCAGCTTTGATCATATTAGTTGCATTGTCCGTGGTAAAACACACTAGACGTGCCTGACTCCAATTCCCAGCAGAAAAAGCCTCTCGCAGTCCCAGAACTGTGTTTCTGGAACTAATGTACGGCTCTGTTGTCCTAATGGAGGAGAGGTCTGTCGTACACGCTAAATGTTCGACATCTCTCAGTTCCAGCATGACAGTCGCGAGTATACTCGTATATTTGGGGGAAAGCAGTGTGGGAAACATAGGACAGAGAGGGAATGTTGTACCGTTTGTCTATAGTATTCATCAGATGCACAAAACCTGGTTTCCCGACTGTGGCGATCGGAAGCAGACACTTTGCCAGATAGCGTGTTATGGCCTCTGTATCTCTCTATGACACCGGGAGCTTGCAGGATATGGTGTTCAAAGCTTGATGCTATTGTTGCTTAGGTTAGGGAATGAGGGTTGATTCACCTGTGCTTGAAGATTTTTCTGCCAAGTATAGCGGATACAAATTGTTGTGCTTCGCTTTGAGGTGATTGTAAAGATTTGTAGTGTTTCCCCTTTGCTTTGCCACTCAGGATTTACATGTTTTACATATAACTTCAGTATGCATGTGTTCATCTCTTTTAAAACTTTCTTTGAGGTGCTTCTTCATTTTGGCACCAAATCATTGGCCGGCTCATCTTATCAGATTAGCTTGTCATGAGAGCATCACAGGATTGTTGATTGTCTTGCTTCAGAGCACGCGCACGTTATCATTCACACGTGGTGGAAAGAGTACTAAACAATTGTACTCAAGCAAAAGTATTACTACTTAAGAAATAATTTACTTGAGTTCAAGTAAAAGTAATGGAAAATAATTTGACTATGAATATGAGTAAATAAGTAGTTTGCTGAAAAACTACTCAAGTTACTATGTTATTTACCTGGTAAATATATGGTAAGTTATAGTTGGTTATTGGTAATTACCACCGGTAACAAGTATGTAAATGCAGAGAAACTACAAACTAACTACTAAGTATTTACCTGGTAAATATATGGTAAGTTTTAGTTGGTTATTGGTAATTACCACAGGTAACAAGTATGTAAATGCAGAGAAACTACAAACTAACTACTAAGTATTTACCTGGTAAATATATGGTAAGTTATAGTTGGTTATTGGTAATTACCACCGGTAACAAGTATGTAAATGCAGAGAAACTACAAACTAATTACTAGGTATTTACCTGGTAAATATATGGTAAGTTTTAGTTGGTTATTGGTAATTACCACCGGTAACAAGTATGTAAATGCAGAGAAACTACAAACTAACTACTAAGTATTTACCTGGTAAATATATGGTAAGTTATAGTTGGTTATTGGTAATTACCACCGGTAACAAGTATGTAAATGCAGAGAAACTACAAACTAATTACTAGGTATTTACCTGGTAAATATATGGTAAGTTTTAGTTGGTTATTGGTAATTACCACAGGTAAGTATGTAAATGCAGAGAAACTACTAAGTATTTACCTGGTAAGCATATGGTAAATTATAGTATTTTAGTGTGTAATTACTTAAGGTGATTAGTATGCAATTACAGAGAAACTACCAGGGAAAAAAACACCACTGTTAAATATCAACTCAACAAAGTACTGTGTACTTGTTACCTGTTTAGGCTGGTAATAACTCAGATTTAATTGTGTACTTCCTCAGAATGTAGGCAGACTATTTTTAGAAACACCTCCAGTATTACCCATCAATTCAAGTTAGGTTTGTAGTTATCCTAGGGTTATGTTGGTAACAATTTCAAGATAGTAATAAATAAACATGGACTAAGATGTAGTTTCCAATAAATTACCTTGTCTTACATAGTTGTTGTTCATTGCTACACCCATTTATAGAGGGTTTATCAAATAATTTACCTTACACTTACCTGGTAACTACCCCGCAGGAACAGTTTTTCATAATGTCATGGCACATCTTAAATACTGGGTATGTTCTTGCAGATGTTTTTACAATTTACTCAGTAAGTAAAGTGCAACTGTACTGTAAAATGAAGCCTTGTTTATTTCCATGGTATTACCGGAATTGTGCCATATAACTTGATCATTCCCTTTTCCATAGTCACATTTTTTTTTTTTTTTTTTTACCTCGTATGTCCTGCAACGTTACCAAGGAAAACATGACAATTTACTCAGTAAGTAAAGTGCAACTGTACTGTAAAATGAAGCCTTGTTTATTTCCATGGTATTACCGGAATTGTACCATATAACTTGATCATTCCCTTTTCCATAGACAAATTTTTTTTTTTTTTTTTTTTTTTTACCTCATATGTCCTGCAACGTTACCAAGGAAAACATGACAATTTACTCAGTAAGTAAAGTGCAACTGTACTGTAAAAGGAAGCCTTGTTTATTTCCATGGTATTACCAGACTCTTACCACATCCTTTGCTACTGCTTAAACATTTTTGAAATCACAAACTTTTACCGTGTGTTCTGCAACTTAACTAAAACATTCCAGCCTGGTCTCATTAATACGTAGTATTAATACGTAATTTTCAAAGATAGAAAACTACATAGGCTACAGTTATGAAGAAAAACAACATAGGCTACGTGTAATCACAATAATTTATTTATTGCGAAAATGTCAAAACCGGTACCAAAAGTCGTTCACATGACGATGTGTTGCAGTCACAGTCCTCTCTTTCAGTATATAATAATTTTGAATGAGGTACAGAGCAGAATTTAAATGATTAATCCATGAAAATGTTAATCCGGCTTCGCTCTGTGTGAGTCGCGCGCGCTTCTCCATTTCAAATATAGTTTACCGACTGAAATACGACATGTCGCAATCTGTGACGAACATAGACGAACAGGCGAGAGCCAATGAGCGTTTGATATCACTGCCGTAAAACATATCGTAACGCTTCTTGAGGGCGCAATTTTTGAATTTGAATTCATCAACGAGCGCGGGTCCGCGGGATTTGACAGTTACAGACTGCGCTGTTGTTAAAGCCTGTGGAATGGAGATGAAGATCACTCACTGGATAAAGGGCTGAATTTGGATCTCTTTCTTGCAAACGTATGGATTCTAAAGATTTGGATTATATCAAGTAGGCTATAATAAAATTGATGTCTTTTGTGAATTTATGTTGGGTTTTGGTGTATTATTGTTCTATTGGAGAAAACGCATTTTGTGTCTCACTGTAAATAAACTAAATATTAAAATGGTTAAACGATTAAATAAGGTACTTTTAAGGTTTTAAAGTGTATTCTTGTTTAACTGCATGTATGCTAATCCTCCGAAACGAGTTTGCAGCAGAAGGCACGAACAGAGCGAAATGTTATTAGTCTATTTCTTGAGTAAACTGCATAAATGCGACTGAAAACGTAATTGATAAGACATTTGAATGCAATTGTCACGATGTAGTTTTGTGTCCTGTCATGTTTAGTGGTTCCCTGTTTGTCTATTAGTCATCCCAGGTGTTTCTGATTAACCACACCCCCTTGTTATCTTGTTTAGCTTGTTTGTCTGTGTATTTATACCTCTGTGCTTCAGTGGTTTGGGTGTCGGTCGTTGAAGTTGTTTGCTGTTCTTTGTAACCGTTCCTGAGTTCCTTGTTCTGAGTTCTGCTGTTCACCCTGTTTGTTTTCATTAAATTTAGTACTTGCATTTGGATTCTCTGTGCTGTATCCCTGCCTCAGCGTAACAGAACGACCGACCAAAATTATGAATCCAGCAGTACGGATCTCGCCTGATCATAACAGATTGATCCGGGAGTTCGCTGGACAGATCGCAGCCTTGGCTCTGGAGAGCTTTGATCTGTTCCAGTACACATGGGGTTTTGTTCCTCTCGCTGTCTCTTGCTCTCTGGGAGACGAGGCTATTAAGATGTGTTACCGGCTGGGGGCTAAGGAGGTTGACCCGAGGGAGCTCCCCGATCTCTCCGGTCTGGATTGGAGAGAGGCACTCTCCAGATGTCTAGAGAGCTTCCTCCCGTGGCACGCAAGGTCAACACCTGATCTTAACGTCCCGTCCAGCACAGAGCCTTCACCGCTGGTCCCGTCCAGCACAGAGCCTTCACCGCTGGTCCCGTCCAGCACAGAGCCTTCACCGCTGGTCCCGTCCAGCACAGCGCCTTCACCGCTGGTCCCGTCCAGCACAGCGCCTTCACCGCTGGTCCCGTCCAGCACAGCGCCTTCACCGCTGGTCCCGTCCAGCACAGCGCCTTCACCGCTGGTCCCGTCCAGCACAGCGCCTTCACCGCTGGTCCCGTCCAGCACCGAGCCCTCATCGCTGGATCCGCCCAGCACCGAGCCCTCATCGCTGGATCCGCCCAGCACCGAGCCCTCATCGCTGGATCCGCCCAGCACAGAGCCAGCTCCAGTTCCAGTGCCAGTTCCAGTTCCTGAGCCGGTGGAGTCTGTTCCAGTTCCTGAGCCGGTGGAGTCTGTTCCAGTTCCTGAGCCGTTGGAGTCTGTTCCAGTTCCTGAGCCGTTGGAGTCTGTTCCAGTTCCTGAGCCGGTGGAGTCTGTTCCAGTTCCTGAGCCGGTGGAGTCTGTTCCAGTTCCTGAGCCGGTGTCGTCTCCGCCGTGGCCGCCCGAGCTGCTCGCACTGCCTGCACCACCCCAGCGATCCGTCACGTCTACCCATCCAGAGACTGTTCACGTCACTTCTGCCCATCCAGAGACTGTTCACGTCACTTCTGCCCATCCAGAGACTGAGCTTCACGTCACTTCTGCCGATCCAGAGAATGAGCTTCACGTCACTTCTGCCGATCCAGAGACTGAGCTTCACGTCAATTCTGCCGATCCAGAGACTGAGCTTCACGTCGCTTCTGCTGATCCAGAGACTGTTCACGCCATGTATGCGCCGCCCGAGCCCTCAGTGACCGCGACACTGGCCATTATGGCCACAGCCATGTGGTGTGTGTGGGCTGCGCACACACTTGAGCCGGTGTCTGTTCTGGTGTCTGTTCCTGTTCTGGTGTCTGTTCATGAGCCAGGGTCTGTGTCTGTTCTGGTGTCTGTTCCTGTTCTGGTGTCTGTTCATGAGCCAGGGTCTGTGTCTGTTCTGGTGTCTGTTCCTGTTCTGGTGTCTGTTCATGAGTCAGGGTCTGTGTCTGTGTCTGTTCCTGAGCCTGAGCCGGTGGTGTCTGTTCCTGAGCCTGAGCCGGTGGTGTCTGTTCCTGAGCCGGTGGTGTCTGTTCCTGAGCCTGAGCCGGTGGTGTCTGTTCCTGAGCCTGAGCCGGTGGTGTCTGTTCCTGAGCCGGTGGTGTCTGTTTCTGAGCCTGAGCCGGTGGTGTCTGTTCCTGAGCCGGTGGTGCCTGAGCCGGTGGTGCCTGAGCCGGTGGTGTCTGTTCCTGGGCCGGTGGTATCTGTTCCTGAACCAGGGGCTCCTCCGTGGCCGCCCGAATGGTCTTCTCCGCCATGGCCGCCCGAGGGGTCGTCTCCGCCCTGGCCGCCCGAGGGGTCGTCTCCGCCCTGGCCGCCCGAGGGGTCGTCTCCGCCCTGGCCGCCCGAGGGGTCGTCTCCGCCCTGGCCGCCCGAGGGGTCATCTCCGTCCTGGCCACCAGATGGACTGTCTGCTCCGCCCTGGCCGCCCGATGGACTGTCTGCTCCGCCCTGGCCGCCCGATGGACTGCCTGATCCGCCCTGGTCGCCTGGACTGCCTGATCCGCCCTGGTCGCCTGCACTGCCTGATCCGCCCTGGTCGCCTGCAGTGCCTGATCCGCCCTGGTCGCCTGCACTGCCTGATCCGCCCTGGTCGCCTGCACTGCCTGATCCGCCCTGGTCGCCTGCACTGCCTGATCCGCCCTGGACTCCCATCCTTCTGCAGTCTCCAGGTCCTCTGCCGCCCCATGGGCCTGGCCCTCCATCCCGCCCCCAGGTCCGCCTCCGCTCCACCACCCTCCTGAACTATTGTTTTTTGTTTTGAGGGGCGTCAGGAGCCGGCCATAGGGGGGGGGCTATGTCACGATGTAGTTTTGTGTCCTGTCATGTTTAGTGGTTCCCTGTTTGTCTATTAGTCATCCCAGGTGTTTCTGATTAACCACACCCCCTTGTTATCTTGTTTAGCTTGTTTGTCTGTGTATTTATACCTCTGTGCTTCAGTGGTTTGGGTGTCGGTCGTTGAAGTTGTTTGCTGTTCTTTGTAACCGTTCCTGAGTTCCTTGTTCTGAGTTCTGCTGTTCACCCTGTTTGTTTTCATTAAATTTAGTACTTGCATTTGGATTCTCTGTGCTGTATCCCTGCCTCAGCGTAACAGCAATAGAGTCAAAACATTAATGCCACGATTTTAATATGCATAAATAAGAATGCGTACAAATATGTTATGTCGGTATAGAGTTGTTCATACGTAAATAATTTATGTTTTTGTGCTGTTAAAGGGTTAGTTCACCCAAAAATGAAAGTTCTGTCAGTAATTACTCACCCTCATGTTGTTCCAACCGCGTAAGACCTTCGTTCATCTTCGGAACACAAATTAAGATATTTTTGATGAAATCTGAGCCATGTCTCACTCCTCCATAGGCTTCTATGTGACCGAAACTTGCTGGCCCAGAAAAGTTATTAAAGAGATCGATAATATAGTCCAAGTGACTCCACTTGAGCCACTGGAGTCACTTGGACTATATTAACGATCTCTTTAATAACTTTTCTGGGCCAGCAAGTTTCGGTCACATAGAAGCCTATGGAGGAGTGAGACAAGGCTCAGATTTCATCAAAAATAGCTTAATTTGTGTTCCGAAGATGAACGAAGGTCTTACGCGTTTGGAACAACATGAGGGTGAGTAATTACTGACAGAATTTTAATTTTTGGGTGAACTAACCCTTTAATGCAAACATTTTACGTTTTAGTGCTGTAAATACTATACGTTTCTGTGTGTATAAAACGTAAGTAAATGTACGTATGGTAGAATGACACTTTACATAAAAATACACACGTATTCTCATGAGATCACGTTGAACATTCTCAGTAAGTAAAGTGAAACTGGAACGTTACTGTAAAAGGAAGCCTTTTTATTTCCATGGAATTACTGGGATCTTACCCTATAATCTGTAATAGGTACAGTTACGTAGCTATAACAGATTATAGGGTAAGATCCCAGTAATTCCATGGAAATAAAAAGGCTTCCTTTTACAGTACAGTTTCACTTTACTTACTGAGTAAATTGTCATGTTTTCCTTGGTAACGTTGCAGGACATACAAGGTAAAATTTTGTGACTATATGGAAAAGGGAATGATCAGGTTATATGGTACAATTCCGGTAATACCATGGAAATAAACAAGGCTTCATTTTACAGTACAGTTACACTTTACTTACCAAGTAAATTGTCATGTTTTCCTTGGTAACGTTGCAGGACATACTAGGAAAACAAATAAATAAAAATGTGACTATGGAAAAGGAAATGATATGGTACAATTCCGGTAATACCATGGAAATAAACAAGGCTTCATTTTACAGTACAGTTGCACTTTACTTACTGAGTAAATTGTAAAAACATCTGCAAGAACATACCCAGTATTTAAGATGTGCCATGACATTAGGGAAAACTGTTCCTGCGGGGTAGTTACCAGGTAAGTGTAAGGTCAATTATTTGATAAACCCTCTATAAATGGGTGTAGCAATGAACAACAACTATGTAAGACAAGGTAATTTATTGGAAACTACCGTCTTAATTTCAAGATAGTAATAAATAAACATGGACTGTTACCAACATAACCCTAGGATAACTACAAACCTAACTTGAATTGATAGGTAATACTGGAGGTGTTTCTAAAAATAGTCTGCCTACATTCTGAGGAAGTACACAATTAAATCAGAGTTATTACCAACCTAAACAGGTAACAAGTACACAGTACTTTGTTGAGTTGATATTTAACAGTGGTGTTTTTTTCCCTGGTAGTTTCTCTGTAATTGCATACTGATCACCTTAAGTAATTACACACTAAAATACTATAATTTACCATATGCTTACCAGGTAAATACTTAGTAGTTAGTTTGTAGTTTCTCTGCATTTACATACTTGTTACCTGTGGTAATTACCAATAACCAACTATAACTTACCATATATTTACCAAGTAAATACCTAGTAATTAGTTTGTAGTTTCTCTGCATTTACATACTTGTTACCTGTGGTAATTACCAATAACCAACTATAACTTACCATATATTTACCAGGTAAATACCTAGTAATTAGGGGACTGTAAAAGGAAGGGTTACCGACAACTGAGTGATATAAACAAAAATAAAGAAGTGTGAAGTCCGCACACTGACATTAACTGCTTCCAAATGGATTTTTTTAACTTTAACAAGGCAACGTTTCGACCCTCAGGTCTTCATCAGGCACAATATCAATGTGAAGTAAAAAACAACCTTAAATAGACACAGGTGATCACCCTAATTGGGCACACACACGCAAAAACATGACAAGTACAGATCATGTGACAAGTACAGATCATATTTAAAAAAAAAAAAAAAATAATAATAATAATAATAATAAACTATAATAATAATTAAGTCTATTCACTAAAGAAATAGTGAGGAAAAAAAATAAAAAAATTATAATAATAATAATAATAATAATAAACTATAATAATAATTAAGTCTATTCACTAAAGAAATAGTGAAAAAAAAAAAAAAAAAAAACCAAGGGGGAAATTAGTGTCAACAGATGAAATAAGTCACTATAAAAAAGGCTTAATATCAAAATCCTCATTCAATCCTAAAGGTTCCTAAAGTCCTAATGTTGCTACGATGTTCACTAATGCGAGTACGCAATTGTCTGGACGTTTTACCCACGTATGCAAGACCACAAGGACAACGGATTAAATAAATCACATGAGTAGAAGCACAGGTAATAGTACCCCGTATCGGAATATTACGACCAGTGCGTGGATGACTAAAAGATTTACATTTGTGTGTAAAAGCACACTGGGCGCAATTACCACACCTGTAATTACCTGGAGGAAGAGTAGGAATGCATTGTTTTATACGTGAAGGATATTCAGATTTTACAAGCAAGTCACGAAGATTGTTTTGACGTTTAAAAACTAGTTTCGGACCATTTTTAAAGACACCTGATAATTTAGGATCACTTGAAATAATATGCCAATGATTATTTAAGACTCTGCGAAACTCTGCACCTAATGCGGAATACTTCGTAGTACAAATGGGGGCATTAAAAAATTGCGTTTTATTATCATGCTTTGTTCGTAATACCTGCATTTGAGATGTCTCGTCGAATTTCTTTTTGGCATTCTCAATCCATTCTTTTCGGTAACCACGATTCAAAAATCTTTTTGTTAAATCAGTGGATTGTTGAGTATAAGATTCATCTGTGCTGCAAACTCTGCGCACACGCTTAAATTGACTGATAGGTAAACTCCTAATTAAAGGTCTAGGATGGAAACTATCGCCCCTTAAGATAGTATTACGATCCGTTGGTTTTCGATACAGATCGGTATGGAGTTTCCCATCACATATGTACACACGAACATCAAGAAAACTAATGCTTACTGGATCACATTCCATAGTGAAATTCACATGCTCAGTCCTTGAGTTAAGATAATCCAAAAACATCAACATCTCTGCAGGTGTAGCCTTAGTGATCATAAAAATGTCATCAATATACCGCTTGTAAAGCAAAATCTTAGGAAAAAAAGAGTTTGACTCATTTAAAATGAAGTCATTTTCAAAAACTCCCATATACAAGCAAGCATAATTAGGTGCCATTTTACTACCCATCGCAGTACCTTTCACTTGTAAATAAAAATCATCTTGAAAACGAAAAAAATTATTAGTCAAGACAATATTAGTTAAATCCAATAAACATGCTGTGCTGGGTTTTTCATTCACATATCTTTGTGTTAAGAATTGTTCTAGAGCAAGTAAACCTTCAGTGTGAGGAATGTTGGTATATAAACTCTGAACATCAAAAGTAGCAAGAAGCACATCATCAACAGAAAAGTCAACACCATATAATGATTCAATAAAATCCATAGAATCTCTTACATAAGATGACAACCTAGGTACAAATGATTTGATATAAAAATCCACATAAGAAGAAATATTCTCAGTGAGACTACCAATACCACTCACAATAGGACGACCTTTCAAAGGGGTATCTAGTCCTTTGTGAACCTTAGGCAAGGTATATATAATGGGTGTAATTGGAAAATCTACTTTGAAAACGGAGAGTTCAGTAAAAATGAATATGATTTTCTCAAAGTGTGACAATAACTTAGAATGAATACTCGCTTTCATTTTATTAGTAGGGTCAACAGGTAAGGCTTCATAAAAAACATGATCATTCAATTGTCTGCGAATTTCTTTTTCATAATCTGAAGCTCGTTGAAGTACAATCGCTCCACCCTTATCTGCAGGACGCACTATCACAGTATTGTCTTTGCTAAGATCAAATAAAGCATCCCTCTCCATTTTCGACAAGTTATTGTAGACTTTATATTGCCTTTTGTTCTTAAGTAAATTTTTTACATCAAATTCCACAAGCCTACAATAAGTATCCAAGGACGAATTTCTATTCTTAGATGGAATAAAGGTAGATTTTCTTTTGAAAGGAAGACGAGCCATGGACTGTTCAAGAGTAACACTGCCCTGTGTGGTAACAGACGGAACATCATTAGATGGGAACGATTGTTCATTTGTACCAAAGAACTCCCGAAGTCTCAGGGTTCTGAAGAATTTGTGAAAGTCAATCATAGTATCAAAATCATTGGTTTCAGTAGTAGGAATAAAGGAAAGCCCCTTGCTCAGAGCAGTAATACAAGGTTTTGAAAGTAACTTATCTGAGAAGTTCATTAACGTGTCCCCTGGTTGCTCCTTGTCATCCGTGGAGGTAGAGAAAAGCCTTTTTCGCTTGCCCCTTCTACATCTCTTCTTGATCTGTTTAACCTTCGATCCATTCGCTGACTGTTGGGCTGAGTACGGCCTAAAAAATTGGATCCATTTCGCCGTCGTCCAACAGGATCAGAGTCAGCGTCAGAGTCTTGCTTGTATATGGGAGTTTTTGAAAATGACTTCATTTTAAATGAGTCAAACTCTTTTTTTCCTAAGATTTTGCTTTACAAGCGGTATATTGATGACATTTTTATGATCACTAAGGCTACACCTGCAGAGATGTTGATGTTTTTGGATTATCTTAACTCAAGGACTGAGCATGTGAATTTCACTATGGAATGTGATCCAGTAAGCATTAGTTTTCTTGATGTTCGTGTGTACATATGTGATGGGAAACTCCATACCGATCTGTATCGAAAACCAACGGATCGTAATACTATCTTAAGGGGCGATAGTTTCCATCCTAGACCTTTAATTAGGAGTTTACCTATCAGTCAATTTAAGCGTGTGCGCAGAGTTTGCAGCACAGATGAATCTTATACTCAACAATCCACTGATTTAACAAAAAGATTTTTGAATCGTGGTTACCGAAAAGAATGGATTGAGAATGCCAAAAAGAAATTCGACGAGACATCTCAAATGCAGGTATTACGAACAAAGCATGATAATAAAACGCAATTTTTTAATGCCCCCATTTGTACTACGAAGTATTCCACATTAGGTGCAGAGTTTCGCAGAGTCTTAAATAATCATTGGCATATTATTTCAAGTGATCCTAAATTATCAGGTGTCTTTAAAAATGGTCCGAAACTAGTTTTTAAACGTCAAAACAATCTTCGTGACTTGCTTGTAAAATCTGAATATCCTTCACGTATAAAACAATGCATTCCTACTCTTCCTCCAGGTAATTACAGGTGTGGTAATTGCGCCCAGTGTGCTTTTACACACAAATGTAAATCTTTTAGTCATCCACGCACTGGTCGTAATATTCCGATACGGGGTACTATTACCTGTGCTTCTACTCATGTGATTTATTTAATCCGTTGTCCTTGTGGTCTTGCATACGTGGGTAAAACGTCCAGACAATTGCGTACTCGCATTAGTGAACATCGTAGCAACATTAGGACTGGAGATATGCGTAGTCCTATAGCATCTCATTTTAGACAAGTAGGTCACAATGTCAGCGTCTTGCAATATATCGGTATCGAAAAGGTCATAAAACCCTCAAGAGGAGGAGATTATGAGAAGAAATTATTACAAAGGGAATGTTTTTGGATCTACACCTTAAATACTTTGTCACCTTTAGGATTGAATGAGGATTTTGATATTAAGCCTTTTTTATAGTGACTTATTTCATCTGGTGACACTAATTTCCCCCTTGGTTTGTTTTTTTTTTTTTTTTTTTTTTTTTTTTTTTTCACTATTTCTTTAGTGAATAGACTTAATTATTATTATAGTTTATTATTATTATTATTATAATTTTTTTTTCTCACTATTTCTTTAGTGAATAGACTTAATTATTATTATAGTTTATTATTAATTTTTTTTTTTTTTTTTTTTTTTTTTATATGATCTGTACTTGTCACATGATCTGTACTTGTCACATGATCTGTACTTGTTACATGTTTTTGCGTGTGTGTGCCCAATTAGGGTGATCACCTGTGTCTATTTAAGGTTGTTTTTTACTTCACATTGATATTGTGCCTGATGAAGACCTGAGGGTCGAAACGTTGCCTTGTTAAAGTTAAATAAATCCATTTGGAAGCAGTTAATGTCAGTGTGCGGACTTCACACTTCTTTATTACCAGAATTGTACCATATAACTTGATCATTCCCTTTTCCATATAGTCACATTTTTTTACCTCGTATGTCCTGCAACGTTACCAAGGAAAACATGACAATTTACTCAGTAAGTAAAGTGAAACTGTACTGTAAAATGAAGCCTTGTTTATTTCCATGCTATTACCGGAATTGTACCATATCATTCCCTTTTCCATAGTCACATTTTTATTTGTATTTTACCTCATGTCAAGTCAAGTCAAGTCAAGTATATTTGTATAGCGCTTTTCACAATACAGATTGTATCAAAGCAGCTTCACAGTATTAAATTAAAATAATACAACAAGGTTTGTTTCTAGTGGAATTTATTGATAAAATCAAATTAGATATCCAGAATATCCCCAACTGAGCAAGCCAAAGGCAACAGTGGCAAGGAACCGAAAAACTCCATCAAGTGACCTAATAGTGTCCTAAAACTCCATCAGGTGACCCAATGGAGAAAAAAAAACCTTGGGAGAACCCAGGCTCAGTCGGGGGCCAGTTCTCCTCTGGCGTTTATTAACTAGAGGCCGGATTGTAATTTGGACTGTAAGATTAAAAATATTATATGAATGCCTGGCTGAAGAGATGCGACTTTAATCTAGTTTTAAACTGGGAGAGCGAGTCTGAGCAACGAACAGTATCAGGAAGGCTATTCCAGAGTTTTGGAGCTAAATGTGAAAATGCTCTCCCTCCTTTGGTGGTTCTGGATATCCTAGGTATGACCAAAAGCCTTGAATTTAGTGATCTTAAAGAGCGCGATGGATTATAGGGCGATAGAAGATCCGTTAAATAGACTGGAGCTAAGCCGTTTAGGGCTTTATAAGTCAGTAGCAATACCTTGTAATTAATACGGAACTTTATAGGTAACCAATGCAGTGATGATAAAATCGGTGTTATATGATCATATTTTCTTGATCTAGTAAGAACTCTAGCGGCGGCATTTTGGACTAACTGTAGCTTGTTAATTGAGGATGCAGGACAACCGGCTAATAAAGCATTACAGTAATCTAGTCTCGAGGTCATGAATGCATGAACTAACTTTTCTGCATCAGAAACTGATAGCATATTACGTAGCTTAGCAATGTTTCTAAGGTGGAAAAAGGCGGTTTTTGTAACATATGAAATATGATTTTTGAAAGACAGGTTGCAATCGAGTATAACACCCAGGTCTTTTACTGTAGAGGATAAAGTAACAGGACATCCTACTATATTAAAGTTGTATTGCGAGAGGTTTTGTGGGCGGTTTTTTGAACCGATAAGTAGTACCTCTGTTTTGTCTGGATTTAATAAAAGAAAATTACGCGTCATCCAATCTTTTATATCTTTAACACACTCTGTCAATTTGGATAATTTATCGTTTTCATCTGGCCGTGATGAAATATATATTTGAGTGTCATCAGCATAACAATGGAAACTAATTCCATGTTTCCTTATAATATTTCCAAGTGGCATCATATATACTGAGAATAATAGAGGGCCTAACACAGATCCCTGCGGCACTCCATAGTTTACTGGAGTTATGATCGATTTTTCTCCATTTAAATAGACAAAATGGTAGCGGTCAGATAAGTATGATCTAAACCAGCTTAATGCTTGTCCTTGAACACCAGTATAATTTTGTAGTCGATCTAAGAGTATTGTGTGATCTATAGTGTCGAACGCAGCACTAAGATCAAGTAAAACTAGTATTGAGATACAGCCTTGGTCAGAAGCTAAAAGTAAATCATTTGTGATTTTAACGAGCGCAGTTTCAGTGCTATGGTGCGGCCTGAAACCAGACTGAAACTTCTCATAGATATCATTTTCTTGCAAGAAAGAACACAATTGAGCGGACACCACTTTTTCTAATATTTTAGACATAAATGGAAGATTTGAAATGGGTCTATAATTTGCTAGGTTATTATGATCTAATTGTGGTTTCTTAATGAGAGGTTTTATAACTGCCAGTTTAAATGTTCTTGGAACATGACCTAAAGATAAAGACGAGTTAATAATATTAAGGAGAGGCTCTTCCACTACAGGTAACACTTCTTTCAGTAGTTTAGTTGGTATCGGATCTAATAAACATGTTGTTGTTTTAGAGGAAGTGATAAGTTTATTTAACTCTATTTGTTCTATAGTTGTAAAGCACTGTAATTGTTCTTGCGGGGTGATAATTAAGGCTGAATTATAAGGCGCAACTGAAGATTGAACGTTTACAATTGTGGTTCTGATGTTTTCTATTTTCTCAGTGAAGAACTTCATAAAATCATTACTACTAAACTGTAATGGGATATTTTGTTCGGGTGATGTCTGTTTATTTGTTAGTCTAGCCACGGTGTTAAATAAAAACCTTGGATTATTTTGGTTATTTTCTATTAGTTTGCGGAGGTGCTCAGCCCTGGCTGCTTTTAGGGCCTTTTTATAACGTGACATACTGTCTTTCCACGCGATTCTAAAGACCTCTAAATTAGTTTGTTTCCATTTACGCTCTAAAATACGGGTTTCTCTCTTTAGAACATGCGTGGTATTGTTGTACCACGGTGCTTTAATTTTCTCTCTGACCTTTTTTAATCTAATAGGTGCAACAACATCCAATGTTCTAGAGAGAATAGTGCTCATAGTGCTAGTTAGTTCTTCTAGTTCATCTGTTTGTTTGGGTTCAGGCAGCAGCTGAGACAGATCGGATAAGCAATTTGAGAAATTATCTATGGTGGATGGAAGGATTGTTCTGCCTGGTTGATAACGCGGCGCTGCATGACATATTACAGCAGTACGTAATATGCAAGTTACCATGTAATGGTCAGTGACTTCATCACTTTGCGGTATAATATCTATATCGGTTGGATCGGTTCCATGTGATATAATTAAATCGAGTGTATGATTAAGACGATGAGTTGGTCCGGTGACGTTTTGCTTGACCCCAAATGAATTTAATAAATCTGTAAACGCAGCCCCTAACGCATCATTTGGATTATCTACGTGTATGTTAAAATCTCCAACAATTAATGCTTTATCGACATTGACTAATAGGTCTGAGAGAAAATCTGCAAACTCTTTTAGGAAATCAGCGTAAGGCCCAGGCGGTCTATATACGGTAGCCAAGGCTAGAGATAATAGGGATGTTTTTCTAACATCTAAGAGCGTAACATTTAGTACAAGTACTTCAAACGAAATAAACTTATAACCCGCTTTCTGAGTAACATTGAGAATATCTCTATAAATTGTCGCAACACCACCGCCACGACCAATTAGACGGGGCTCATGCTTATAGGAGTATCCAGGAGGAGCAGACTCATTTAGACCGAAATAATCATTTGGTTTAAGCCAGGTTTCAGTTAGGCAAAGTACATCGAAGCTATTATCTGTGACTATTTCATTTACAATAACTGCCTTAGGTGTGAGTGATCTAATGTTTAGAAGACCTAGCTTTAGAAATTGTTTTTGTTTACTAATAGCAACATTTTCTGTTTTAATAACAATTAGATTTTTCCTAGATCCTGCAGTAGATTTGTTATTTGATCTCACTAAACGAGGAATAGACACGGTTTCTATGCAATATTCTACACTAGTATTTATATCAGTTAAATTGGTGCAGCAGAGACTATGATTTGGACTTTTGGTTACTAGTCAAAAGGTATTTAACATTTTGGAGATGTTATCCGACAGAAGATCTGCTCCGAATCTGCTTGGGTGTAAGCCATCGGCACGGAAAAGCCTAGGACGCTCCCAAAACAGATTCCAATTATTTACAAAGAGCAGTTTCTGCTCATTGCACCATGACATTAACCATTCATTTAGCGCAAATAATCTGCTAAACTTTTCATGTCCTAGTCGGTACGTGGGAAGCGGTCCTGACACTATGATCGTTGTTTCAGGCGATGTGCTGCGTACCGTATCGATCAGATTCCTGAAGTCTTTCTTCAGAATCTCTGTCTGGCGCATCCTGATGTCGTTCACTCCCGCGTGGAGGACAACAGTTCCGACGCGCTCGTCACCGTTCAGAATCTCGGGAACGTGAGTAGCGATTTCAGAAACACGAGCACCAGGAAAGCAGTGACTGTGCACCTTACTTTTACCTAACGTTGCGCGTACGTGCCGAATGATGGAATCGCCGATGATCACAGCATCGCGTTCTGTTTCGCGAAGAGGGGAGAAGCGGTTTTGTGTGGATAACTCGAAAACCGGGAGGGTCGGAGAGAGTCTTGGTCTAGACCTGACTCGCGTCTTCCGCTGCGGAACCACCCAGGCTTCGTGGTGGCGTGTTGGAGCCGGAGTGAACGAGACCATGGCTGATCGCGACCTCGGCGCTCGGGACCTATGTTGAGAAACGCACGGAGTAGACGAAGTCGGAGTCAGCGGGTTAGTAACGTTAATCTCTGATTTGTGTGCATCGGCGCGTGATGTTTCAAGAGCTAACCGCCGGTCTATCAGCTCGGCTTGTCTCAATAAAAGGTCGTGGATCTGTTTCTCAACAGCTTCCAGCTCAGACTGCAGTGCGTGCAGCTCAAATGTGTCCTCACCTGCACCAAAAGGTAGACTACTTTCATCTGATATATTCGCCATTTTAACAGATGGACAGTAAGTTAGCAACGAAGCTACCAGTGATGCTATCAATATTAATACTAATTTATGACTGAAGTTTTAGATATAATCCGTCTTTTTAGTGGTACGGGTGTAGAGTAGACGCACGATAGGCGAAAAATGTTTGTAAGTGAGTGTTGAGAAGACGCGTTCAGCCGTGATCCACGGGAGTAACCTATAGGAGTATCCAGCGTTGGATCATGTGTCCTGCAGGCTGCAACGTTACCAAGGAAAACATGAAAATGTACTCAGTAAGTAAAGTGAAACTGTACTGTAAAATTAAGCCTTGTTTATTTCCATGGTATTACCGGAATTGTACCATATCATTCCCTTTTCCATATAGTCAAAATTTTTTACCTCATATGTCCTGCAACGTTACCAAGGAAAACATGACAATTTACTCAGTAAGTAAAGTGAAACTGTACTGTAAAAGTAAGCCTTGTTTATTTCCATGGTATTACCAGACTCTTACCACATCCTTTGCTACTGCTTAAACATTTTTGAAATCACAAACTTTTACCGTGTGTTCTGCAACTTAACTAAAACATTCCAGCCTGGTCTCATTGTTAATACGTAGTATTAACACGTAATTTTCAAAGATAGAAAACTACATAGGCTACAGTTATGAAGAAAAACAACATGCGTGTAATCACAATAATTTATTTATTGCGAAAATGTCAAAACCGGTACCAAAAGTCGTTCACATGACGATGTGTTGCAGTCACAGTCCTCTCTTTCAGTATATAATAATTTTGAATGAGGTAATTTACAGAGCAGAATTTAAATGATTAATCCATGAAAATGTTAATCCGGCTTCGCTCTGTGTGAAGGCGCGCGCGCTTCTCCATTTCAAATATAGTTTACCGACTGAAATACGACATGTCGCAATCTGTGACGAACATAGACGAACAGGCGAGAGCCAATGAGCGTTTGATATCACTGCCGTAAAACATGTCGTAACGCTTCTTGAGGGCGCAATTTTTGAATTTGAATTCATCAACGAGCGGGATTTGACAGTTACAGACTGCGCTGTTGTTAAAGCCTGTGGAATGGAGATGAAGATCACTCACTGGATAAAGGGCTGAATTTGGATCTCTTTCTTGCAAACGTATGGATTCTAAAGATTTGGATTATATCAAGTAGGCTATAATAAAATTGATGTCTTTTGTGAATTTATGTTGGGTTTTGGTGCATTATTGTTCTATTGGAAAAAACGCATTTTGTGTCTCACTGTAAATAAACTAAATATTAAAATGGTTAAACGATTAAATAAGGTACTTTTAAGGTTTTAAAGTGTATTCTTGTTTAACTGCATTAATCCTCCGAAACGAGTTTGCAGCAGAAGGCACGAACAGAGCGAAATGTTATTAGTCTATTTCTTGAGTAAACTGCATAAATGCGACTGAAAACGTAATTGATAAGACATTTGAATGCAATAGAGTCAAAACATTAATGCCACGATTTTAATATGCATAAATAAGAATGCGTACAAATACGTCGGTATAGAGTTGTTCATACGTAAATAATTTATGTTTTTGTGCTGTTAATGCAAACATTTTACGTTTTAGTGCTGTAAATACTATACGTTTCTGTGTGTATAAAACGTAAGTAAATGTACGTATGGTAGAATTACACTTTACGTAAAAATACACACGTATTCTCATGAGATCACGTTGAACATTCTCAGTAAGTAAAGTGAAACTGGAACGTTACTGTAAAAGGAAGCCTTTTTATTTCCATGGAATTACTGGGATCTTACCCTATAATCTGTAATAGGTACAGTTACGTAGCTATAACAGATTATAGGGTAAGATCCCAGTAATTCCATGGAAATAAAAAGGCTTCCTTTTACAGTACAGTTTCACTTTACTTACTGAGTAAATTGTCATGTTTTCCTTGGTAACGTTGCAGGACATACGAGGTAAAAAATTGTGACTATATGGAAAAGGGGAATGATCAGGTTATATGGTACAATTCTGGTAATACCATGGAAATAAACAAGGCTTCATTTTACAGTACAGTTACACTTTACTTACCAAGAAAATTGTCATGTTTTCCTTGGTAACGTTGCAGGACATACTAGGAAAACAAATAAATAAAAATGTGATGATGGAAAAGGGAATGATATGGTACAATTCCGGTAATACCATGGAAATAAACAAGGCTTCATTTTACAGTACAGTTTCACTTTACTTACTGAGTAAATTGTCATGTTTTCCTTGGTAACGTTGCAGGACATATGAGGTAAAAAAATTGTGACTATATGGAAAAGGGGAATGATCAGGTTATATGGTACAATTCCGGTAATACCATGGAAATAAACAAGGCTTCATTTTACAGTACAGCTGCACTTTACTTACTGAGTAAATTGTCATGTTTTCCTTGGTAACGTTGCAGGACATACTAGGAAAACAAATAAATAAAAATGTGACTATGGAAAAGGGAATGATATGGTACAATTCCGGTAATACCATGGAAATAAACAAGGCTTAATTTTACAGTACAGTTTCACTTTACTTACTGAGTAAATTGTCATGTTTTCCTTGGTAACGTTGCAGGACATATGAGGTAAAAAAGTGTGACTATATGGAAAAGGGAATGATCAAGTTATATGGTACAATTCCGGTAATACCATGGAAATAAACAAGGCTTCATTTTACAGTACAGTTGCACTTTACTTACTGAGTAAATTGTAAAAACATTTGCAAGAACATACCCAGTATTTAAGATGTGCCATGACATCAGGGAAAACTGTTCCTGCGGGGTAGTTACCAGGTAAGTGTAAGGTAAATTATTTGATAAACCCTCTATAAATGGGTGTAGCAATGAACAACAACTATGTAAGACAAGGTAATTTATTGGAAACTACCGTCTTAATTTCAAGATAGTAATAAATAAACATGGACTGTTACCAACATAACCCTAGGATAACTACAAACCTACCTTGAATTGATGGGTAATACTGGAGGTGTTTCTAAAAATAGTCTGCCTACATTCTGAGGAAGTACACAATTAAATCGGAGTTATTACCAACCTAAACAGGTACAGTAACAAGTACACAGGACTTTGTTGAGTTGATATTTAACAGTGGTGTTTTTTTCCCTGGTAGTTTCTCTGTAATTGCATACTAATCACCTTAAGTAATTACACACTAAAATACTATAATTTACCATATGCTTACCAGGTAAATACTTAGTAGTTAGTTTGTAGTTTCTCTGCATTTACATACTTGTTACCTGTGGTAATTACCAATAACCAACTATAACTTACCATGTATTTACCAGGTAAATACCTAGTAATTAGTTTGTAGTTTCTCTGCATTTACATACTTGTTACCTGTGGTAATTACCAATAACCAACTATAACTTACCATGTATTTACTAGGTAAATACCTAGTAATTAGGGGACTGTAAAATAAAGGGTTACCGATTTATCTACCTATAGGCCTATTGCCAATCTCGAACGGGTCGTTGTTGGCCAGCTACAGCAATATCTGCACAAATATTTATGTCTTGATGTTGTTTCTACATTATTTTGGAGATTTAATGTGAAAGTATTACGACATCAAAATATATTAAAAACTTTATTGTTTATCGCGATTACCAAAAAATGACCAAAAATCCCCCTAAAATTATTCGTTTATTTTTAAACAGATTGACAGCACTTATACTCTGCTCTTTTTTTTGGTATTTTTGGAATGTGTCTGATAACATACGATTCATTATAGACATGTGTTCTTGTCCAACAGCTGTAAGTCAGTAAAGGACAATGGCATCTGTTGAACAGCATGATGATAACACACTAGATGAGCCTGAAAACAAAAAACTAAAAGAAGGTAATAGTGATAAAAGAAAAAAATATCTGAAATGTTAAAGTTGCGATTAAGCAATGTAATTAATCTCTCTATCTCTATTCCAGGCCAGATGAGCAGCAGTGTTGATATGAAAGCTGAAACAGGAGCAACTATAAATGCTCCTATACTCACTAGAAACACCTTCACAGCCCCAGTGACCTTCAACTACATCAATAACACTGGAAATGGTAATATAGTTTATATATATATATATATATATATATATATATATATATATATATATATATATATATATATATATATATATATATTAGGGATGCAACAATACAGTTCGCCCACAGTTCATTACATACCTCGTTTTTTTAACCACGGTTTTCGGTTCGGTTCTGATGGCTTGACACATAAGAGTGTTTTTTGTTATTCTATGCTTAGGCAATAGGAACAGTAAGAGGTTAAGGAGAAAAAAATTAAAACGATTTATTGCAATGCTCCTTTATTTTACTTAAAAGCTAAGAAAAGTCCACTAGTTCCTAGTGTACTGTATAATATAAAATTAACACTGACATCTCACAGCTTCTGGTAGCCCATGTACAAACTGGGGAACACCTGAATTCCTAAATTTTTAAAATAAACATACATGCAAAGTAGAGCCCGACCGATATATCGGCAGGCCGATATTATCGGCCGATATTAGGCATTTTCCAATCTATCGGCATCGGCATTTTTAACGGCCGATTTAAAAAAAAAAAAAAAAAAAAAAAAAACGGACGAAACGGCCTTCAACCATGTCATGAGTGTTTGCGTTATATAGTTTGTCGACCAGAGGGCGCTCTACAACGTCCTAGATGACAACACTCGTGTATAACGCGCCACATATCCTGCAGCCTCCTGATCCAGCCAGAGTCAGGCAGAGAGAACAACGGTTAAGTGAGTTCAGGCCTTCAGGGTGACCAGAAGTCCCGAAAAATTCGGGACAGTCCCGAAATCTGAGCTGTTGTCCCGAATCCGGCCTTAATTGTCCCGAAAATTACACTTAAGCAAAATATTGAGTAGATATTGTCTGATAAAATATTAAAAACTGTCCGTGGAGATTGAGTCGTCCTGCAGCCAGCCCCCGCCGGCTGCTCATTGGCTGCGGCATCTTTTTTGTTTCTTTTTTCAAAGATACAGAAAGGCGCGAATTTAGATATGCATTGATAAGCTAATTTTAGAGAGCGCAAGTTGCAGCCGCCGCGAGGACAGTGAATGTGCAGGCAGTCATAAAGGAGTGAGGAAACAGAATTGGTCGCGGCACTGTGTGCAAAAAATACTTCGGCCTAATGTCTGATGTCGGGTTACACGAAGCAAATCATCTACACAATTATTTAGTTTTCTTATTTAATGACGACAATTTAGTTGTAGGCTAATAATAATGTTGGCATAAGGCTTATTTGCGTTCGCTATAGCCTGAAAGGTCTGATTTACGCACTGTAACAACAGTGATTTTTTTTTTTTTTTTACAATTTGAGACGCAGAGCAAGCGAGAGAGAGAGAGAAGTGCGCGCGCGAGACGCAGAGAGAGAGAGAGAGAGAGAGAGAGAAAGAGAGAGAGAGAGAGAGAGAGAGAGAGGTGCGCGCGCGCGAGACGCAGAGAGAGAGAGAGAGAGAGAGAGAGAGAGAGAGAGAGAGGTGCGCGCGAGACGCAGAACGAGCGAGCGAGAGAGAGGGGTGCACGCGCGAGACGCAGAGAGAGAGAGAGAGAGAGAGAGAGAGAGAGAGAGAGAGAGAGAGAGAGAGAGAGAGAGAGAGAGAGAGAGAGAGAGAGATAGATTGTTGTTGTTACTTATCAGAACTTAACAGAATTTGTCTCCAGTCCTATTCAAAGTTATATTTATGAACCAAGTCTTTTAAAACTGGTAACTTTGATTTGGTTGTTGTTGTTGTTTTTTTGTTCAAAGGACTTTACGTTTCATATCTTAAGTTTGTATTTATACAGCCCACATACATAGAACAGGCAGATATTTTGAATGTTGTGTAAGTGCAGTTTATAGGAAATGGGTCTAATATCCAGTTTATTTTCAAAATCTAAATATCGGCTTATAAATCGGCTCTTTTCGAGTTAATATCGGCATCGGCATCGGCCCCCAAAAATCCATATCGGTCGGGCTCTAATGCGAAGTTAGTAAACATAAATTGACCATTTCAAATAAACATATGTGCCTTCAGACAGTGATATTGTTGGGTAATGGCGCCGCAGATGTGCAGTCATGTTGGAAGTGTTTCCGTTTGAGTCGGCTACAAGTGTAAAACAATGCTTGCACGCAGTCATTTTTTTGTTTACCGTTTTTTCTTCCTCGGCATTATACTCAACGGCAAAACCGAAATGTCCCCACACTACGGATTTGAAAGACGCCGGCGCTTCCTCGTACTGTAGCCTCACTTCACCGCCACTCGCCATGTTAAAGTGTGGAATGATGGTTAAGCGCCCCCTAACTTTAGAGCATAGTGATTGAATATTTACTCGCGGGGAGGAGTTTCCTCATCTCAGCTCATAGACTTACAGGCACACACAAACAGTCAATTCGGAGAGAAATAAAACTCACATAAATTATTTAAACATAAAACAAACAAAAAACAGAATTCACAAGCGCGTATTGAACCGTGGATGTCGTACCGAACGGTTCAATAATATATTGAGAATTGTGGCATCCCTAATATATATATATATATATATATATATATGACTATAATACAATTCATATAATACAAATATAATATAATAAATTGTAATGTTTAAAAAGACACAATAACTGTGCTATCTGAGACACACTGCTTATTAACAATCATATATGAAATAATGCTCAGTAGTTGTGAATCCTATTCTTAAGGAAGTTTAGTGTGTAGCCATATTGTTCAGAAATGCTTTAGGGACTTGTCACGTAATTGTATCTATTGTCTCTTTCCTTAGTATAAAATTACTCATTTTCTCTTTCCTCACAGAGCTACAAAAAACCTTAGTGACGGAGACACCAGAGAAACAGTTAGAAGGTGCAACCATCATTTCTTCATTATAGAGGTCTTAAACGATTTAGACATGAAGAACGGGAACAGATACAATAGGTGCCTCTGCACCTTCGGTGCTTGGCCCCTAATAATAGGAATGGGAACAGATACAATAGGTGCCTACGCACCTTTGGTGCTTGGCCCCTAATAAAAATCCTAACAATTACAATAGGTGTTCAGCACTTCGTGCTTGAACCCCTAACTACGCATACTTGTAATACTATCACCAATAAGTGGCACAGTGAACAAATTTCCATTTTAAGGCATGATTACAATGACATGCGAAACATGGTGAAAATTCAGCCTCACATTCTGTTTGGTTTCTTTTTGTTGTCTTTTTCTCAAAGTCTCCACTGCAGAGGACAATAAAGCTGCTCTTCATCAATACAGAGACATCAGCTTCAGACTGAAAAACAAATTAAAAAAGGATTACACACGGATATTGGTTGGTAATTCTCTGACCGGCCATAACCAGTACCTGAATAATATCTACACTGATCTATATGTGGTGGAAAATGAGACCGGAGGAATAGTGAGCGAGCACGAGGTGAGACAGATTGAATCAAGTCACAATCGATCTGCTGCCACTGACAAAACAATACAGTGCAATGACATATTCAAAGTCCAGAATGATATGGGTCAACAAAACAGAACAGTGCTGACGATGGGAATCGCAGGGGTGGGAAAAACTATCTCTGTCAATAAATTCATCCTTGACTGGGCTGAAGAAAAAAAAAATCAGGATATAGTATTCATTTTTCCACTCCCATTCCGTAGACTAAACTTGATTAAAGAAGAGTACAGTCTCATGGAACTGCTTAACAATGACTTCTTTAGTGGTTGTAAAAAACTGCCCTCTCTTCCTGAAGATGATGGTAAGGTCATGTTCATCTTTGACGGGCTGGATGAATGTCGCTTCTCCTTGAGATTCAATAAAAGTGATGGATTTACAGATGTTCATCAAAAAACAACAGCGAGTAAGATAGTTACAAACCTAATTGAGAGACACCTGGTTCCCTCTGCTCTCATCTGGATCACATCCAGACCAGCAGCAGCCAGTCTGATACCCCGTGACTACATTGATCAAGTGACAGAGGTGCGAGGATTTAACGATGAGCAGAAAGAGAAGTACTTCCTCAAAAACAGTCCTCAGGTTGCTGGAAACATCATCCGTCACATCAAGAAATCCAGGAGTCTGTACATCATGTGCCACATCCCCGTCTTCTGCTGGATCTCTATAATTGTTCTTAAGCCTCTACTGGATCAAGAGAGCAATGACAAAACTCCCACAACTCTCACAGGGATGTACACAAGCTTCGTACTTTCTCAGATGCAGCAGATGAAAAAGAAGTACAGTGAAGATCCTGCATCTGATCCAGGTCCTGAGATCCTGAATCATGAAGAAAATGAAAGGTCTTTTGATCAGATTATTTTAAAGCTTGGGAAACTGGCCTTCCAACAGTTGGAGAAAGGAAATCTGATATTCTACAAAGAAGAGCTTGAGAAGTGTGGACTAGATGTCCGTGAAGGGTCGTGGTACTCTGGGTTATGCACTCAGATCTTTCAGGAGGAAAAGTCTGTTTCAACAAGAAGTGTTTACAGCTTCGTACATCTCAGTGTACAGGAATTTCTTGCTGCTCTTTATGTGTTTTTGATTAACAAAAAAAAGAAAGCAAACCCATTTGTTCAATGGTGGAAAGAAATGACACAGAAATTCTCCAAAAAGCCACTGTTTAAACTTCATAAGGCTGCAGTCAAGAAGGCTTTAGAAAGCAAGAACGGACACCTGGACCTTTTCCTCCGGTTCCTCCTGGGTCTCTCACTGGAGTCCAATCAGAGTGACCTGAAGGACCTACTGCCAGGACTGGAACTCATAACAGAGAGCGTTAAAGACACTGTTGCCTATATCAAACAGAAAATAGAGAAGGAGGAATCAGTAGAAAGGACCATCAATCTCTTCTTCTGTCTCAGTGAACTGAAAGATGACTTTGTGGAGGAAATCCTGGAGAATCTGAGCTCAGGAAATCTCTCAGCACAGGATCTCTCCTCTGCTCAATGGTCTGGTCTGGTGTTTGTGCTTCTCATGTCAGAAAAGACTCAAGAGATGTTTGAACTGCAGAAATACAGAAGATCTGATGAAGCAGTGATGAGACTGCTGCCAGTGATCAAAAACACCAGAAGAGCACTGTAAGAGTCTACTGTATTCATTTATATACACTGTTAGTAATCTTTATTGGATCTTTATTTCACACTGGTGACTTGTTGGCCAAGACTGTTTAAAAATTAATAAATATTCTTTATTGTATCATAAATTAACTTTTACCCTGCCAGTGTTTTTTTATTATTTATTATTATTATTCAGGAAAATTTCATCTATGGTTGGGAAGCCTTGTGTAATGAATTAAGGAAGATCTGCAAAATGGCAGGGAATGAGTTAAGGAAAATGAAAATACTGGTTTGAAGTTTAACAAGATAATTTTTTTTTAGCTTTGCTTACATAACTACAGTCAAAGGTTCTTCTAAGCTATGCTCCAGATTATAAACCCTACCCCAGTAAGTATAAATATTGCTGTTTGTTTTGTTCTCTACACAGGCTACATAGCTGTAATCTCACTTCGCAGTGTTGTGAGAGTTTGTCTTCAGTTTTAAAATCCTCAAACTCTTTCCTGAGAGAGCTGGACCTGAGTAAAAATAACTTGCAGGATTCAGGAGTGAAATTACTTTCTGATGGACTGAAGAGCTCAGACTGTCAGCTGGAGACACTGAGGTATGCGTTCAAATACTTTACTTGTTTATCTTGCATTAAATTAATTAATAAAAATCACTCTAAAATTTATTTTGTTTGCTATTACTATGTGTATTTCTTGTTCAGAATTTTCCAATGTAACCTCACTGCTCAGTCCTGTGAGAGTTTGTCTTCAGCACTACAATCCTCAATCTCTGTCCTGAGAGAGCTGGACCTGAATAACAATGACCTGCAGGATTCAGGAGTGAAATTACTTTCTGATGGACTGAGGAGTCCAAACTGTCAGCTGCAGATACTGAGGTTTGGTTTTTAAAAACTGTAATTAATTAATAAAAAAAAAGTTAATATTTCTTCTATAAACAATTATTTTTTGTATTTCTTTATCAGATTTTCCAAATGTAATCTCACTGACCAGTGTTGTGAGAGTTTGTCTTCAGCTCTTCAATCCTCAAACACCGCACTGAGAGAGCTGGACCTGAGTAACAATGACCTGCATGATTCAGGAGTCAAGCTGCTCTCTGATGGACTGAATAGTCCAAACTGTCAGCTGGAGACATTGGGGTTTGAGTTCAAATACTTTTTTTTTTCAGTAAATGAATTAATACAAATCAAACTAAAATGTATTTTGTATGTAAGTACTGTATGTATTTCTTGTTCAGAATGTCTACATGTAATCTCACTGCTCAGTGCTGTGTGAGTTTGTCTTCACATCTACAATCCTCAGTCTCTGCCCTGAAAGAGCTGGACCTGAGTAACAATGACCTGCAGGATTCTGGAGTGAAGCTTCTTTCTGATGGACTGAAGAGTCCAAACTGTCAGCTGGAGATATTGAGGTAAATGATTTTAAAATTATTAAATACTATCACGATAAATTATTTTTGTCACAAAATGTGGCATCTGCTCTTAATGAAATACCAGAACAAGAGACATTTGCAGGAATGTGGTTTTTTTTCTCCATCTTTATGCTGAAATAAGGCCAACTCACTGAAATAAGGCCATAAACCAATACTGAATATTAATAGGGAAATATTAGGGAAAAATATATGAATTATCATGTTACTTCTTTTCATACTTTATGAAGTGAATTTGGAGTAAAAACGTGATGTTTGGTGTGTTTTGCTTTTTTAAAATGCACATCGTAAGTGACTAAAATTCAGTGCGTGCAGAGACCATTTACTCCATGAAACATTATTGTTTAATACATTATAAACATCTACATGTCTATGTTTCATATTGCAACATGTTTCAGTCATTTTCACACATTTTAGTCTGGTAATAGTTCAACTAGTACAATGTGGAACAATAACATGTTAACAAATGTAAGTGAGGATAAATGTCTTACCTACGCTGGATCAATCACATTCTGTTTCTTAGGTAAATCCAAGGTAAGCTCGCAGCATGTCTTACAAAACCTGATGATGGAGTTAACGGGGGCGTTTACAGGTTAGCGTTTACATGTGGACAATTAGCATGTGAATCGCGTGTGCAGCAAGTGGGTGTAGTCACATTATGGACAAATGAAGTTCAAAACGTAGGTTTGGGAGGAGCCTAAACATTCAGTCCTGTCAATCATCATTACGAGCATACTATATAAGCAGCAGACACCACGTCATCCCATTGACAAATTCTTCCGGCAGATGACCCCGCCCTGCCTTTTGAACCATGTCCCAACCTACCCGATGAGCTCCAGCAGCATTTTACTTCAAACGAAGAGTGTTCTGCAGAATACTCTTCCTTTGCCAAGCCAACACCAGGATCCTCGGCTCCCCTTCCACATATAAACAAGGGAAATCGAGCCATAGTCCTCGGCGTCCTCCTGCCAATTCGTTCAGGCGCCGCCATAAAAACACGGTTCACCTGCCTCCTCTTCCTAACCCATGCTTCGGAAATGTACTTTGTAGGTTAAGCTCAGCCACTTCCGTTTAGTCAAGTGGCTGCAGCACGCTCTCGTCGCTGCAAACATCAATTTCCCCACAATCATGAACAAAAATCCAGCTCTACTCATATTCTCGAGTTGTAAACTGGCGAATTTATCCATCTCTCCTCTCCTCACGCTCCCAGTCACCATTCCAAGCGATTTTCAAGGCGATTTCATAATGATTTCATGCCTAAGTGGTACTTAAACGTATAATTATATTAACCTGGGCCGCTCGCTGTGTTCTGTCTTACGGGTTGTATTTCCACAGCACAAAGGTAATTAAGATCTACGTTTTCATGAATGATCTCCCGGTCAACTGGCATTTGTAATGGGTAACGTTAGTCAAACTGCACTTTCATTCCATGGACTTCCATTCAAACGCATACAAGCTTATGTGAAAAGTTTGACATTTGACCTGTGAATTCGCATCACATGACGTGTGACCAATAGAAGATCGATACGTCATGGCATGACCCTTCGGCTTGCAGTAAAGTTGAGTATATTGTATATTTTCTACATTTTGAGTGTATTACCGTTTTTGTGTTGTTGAATTCATGTTTATAAAAAAAAAAGACTCTTCAGAGAGTGACGTCATAAATCTTGCACGCTCAAAGTTTAGTGACCATGGTTAAAGTGTAGCATCATAGCCTACTGTTTACACTTGCCTATGTAAGATGTTTTCTTCTTACAAAAAACTGTGTAGTTTGAACTCTAATTCAAACTAATATGTTTGTTCTATTCTGCTAGTTATCCCTCTGGGGTCTAAGGTGTTTGGGGTCCTTGAGATGTTTTGACATGCCCTGACATTTGTGTTTTTTTCAGTTGCTTATAAACATATTAATGGCAAAGGTGTCATTACACTCTATTCAGCACAAACAGGGCTACCATAATATGTGAGCAATATGTATGTACATGTTTGTATTTTTTAGAGAATAATGTTTATGCATGGTTATTGAAAAAAACAAACAAAAAAAAGTTTCTGAAATAAGACTTCAAAACACATACTATATATGTGTCCACAAGACTTTTGACTAATGGATGTTGTCGCCTAGAGTTTTTGCTTCAAAGTGATCTGAAAATCATCCTGCCTAATCATTCACATAAACAAATACATTGATTTAAATTTTGTAAGACACTTTTGTTTAGAAAGGCAATATGCGTGAATGATCATGAATAATGCTGTGATTCACACCTGAGAAAACAATGACCCACATAATGAGCTGCATAATGAGCCTTTATGATATATTAATATAGGGCATATAAATGTTAATTTGCAGTTTAACCTATTAAGGCGAGACACTACAGGTGAATAGGGTAAATTTTTTAACTAGCAGATATCACCATGAAACTTTCAAACTTTTTAAACGTTAAAAATTATTTTTTCATTGTGTTCACATATTAGATGGGAAAAAAATTACAGAGGGATTTATGGATATCTACTTTTGTTATCCTGTAAATCAGAATATACTGTCAATAGCCTTAAAAAATTATTTTCGCCATGTTTTTTGGAATAAAATGTTATATAAATCAGGCTAGGAATAATATATTTACAAATCCCTCTGTAAATGTCTTCATAATATAACTAGGTACAAGTCTGGAAAGTTTGGTGTATATAAGTGCTACTGAAGTGGAGATTTCGTCCTTGGAGTATGAGAGAAAAGTCATTTTGAGAAAACGGGCTTTAAAGATTTTTCATCAGCCAATGAGATTGCGCATTCAGCCCTTTTACTTTCACGATTGGTTGCTGATAGAAAGGAAATGACCATATTTGGATCCAACAGGATTGTACACAAGAGAGAGAGCTTCCTAACGGTGCTTCTGATGACAGGCTGACGGCAGAGATCGCGGAGCAGCGGGAGGATTAAGAACGCGAACTTTTGTTGAATTTATGAGAAATCTACAGACGCAAACAGACAAAGTGTAATAAAATAAAGACCTAAATGTGTATTTCGGACTTTTTTTCAACACAAGTCTGAAAGAAGACATGTTATTGAAGACAAATATCCCCAAATCTCAAAATTGACCAGTAAAAAACAACGATGTTTTTGCCTGCCGTGTCTCGCCTTAAGCTGCAACCCCACTTTTGAAAAATCCCCAGAAATGACATACCCAAACTGAAACACATACAGTTCATGAACCCTTTGTACTAAAAGCACAAGTATGATCTCATTTGAAAGCTGACACCTGGCAGTTTATTGTAAATGTAGAATTAATTATTGTCATAATGAAAATTTTTTTTATAAATAGCTTCAAAGTTTTGTAAAGTTATTATAAATTATTTTTTATGAAACATCCTCATGAAAATAAAATTGAAGTTGGCACTGTAGCAATCTAGAAATGCACTACAGCTAAAGCCACATGTCTAAACATTTTATGTTTAAAATCTGAAGATAATAAGTCCAAAACTCTGGATTTAGTTAAATGTTTTTCAAGACCATGTCAAATGACTTTATTTTTAACGTCCTGGAATGTCACATGATCATGGCTCTTCTTCATGTTCCATATATGGACTATTATTGTGCATATAGCGCCCTCAGGCTGTTGGTATGAATTAAAAACACAGTATCAGAGTATCCAAGCGCTCATAATGATTACATCGACGCATTTGGGTATAAATTCAATAAATATTATTCCTGTCTATAGAAATCTGATGTAAACCTATAAGTATATATCAATATTTCTCCAAATCTGCACATTTTTGAGCTAAAAGCCCTGAAGGACGTTGTTTTGTGTATCGCTGTCATGACGACAGCACGGGAGTTTTTTTATGAATGAAAGCGGCTGACACGCATAATTCATATTAAAGGTATCGACTCATTTTTTCATTTCATAACTCCTGACACAAATTAAGAAATAACTGTCGCTATAAGTTTCTCAGAATACAATAGTGGTCAAATACTGAAACTTGAGTCTTATATCTTTTTAATGATGTATAGTTTGTCAAGGTATAACATTAAATCTGATAGTAACTTTGAACTATATATTTAAAAAAAAACGCTTCAGTGCGCCCGCGCACTGGCAACGGTTAACAGGTTAATACATTGCTTATACAAATACATTTTATTTCAACATATTTCAGTCGATTTTTTCCTCATCTCAGTATAGCAATAGACCAATTTTCAGTTGGTAAACATGGTGACGTTTTTTTGTGGGCGGAACTTAGGTGGTGGCAGAATGATCCCTCTGGCCGCTTTACTAACGTTAGTTTGCAAGTTTTGTTAGCTTGTTTTTTAATAATGATTGGAGAACTTTTTTTTTTAACAGATACGCTCAGTCAATGGATGGACGATCTGGATTAAATGGATTAACGTTAACGCTACCTCCGGTTGAGTGGCCTGACTTCTACACCTACCTGATAGAGAAACTAAAGAGCGTAAAGAGAAACTGAGGGCATATAAATCTTTAGATTCCTATAACTGTACTAAATGGTCACGTTACGTACAAGACTTGTGTGGTAGCCTATGATCTGCAGTTCTGCCAAGCCAGCGCCACGGCCAGACACAAAGACGACAATTTAAAGAGTGACATTACGGTGCAATTTTAACGATGTGAATATTTTCTAGAAATAAAAATTCCTGATACAGCATATTCATTTTTTAACTATGTATCTGATTACCCTTTATTACCAGGTTCTTCAAAAAGTAACTGTTATAGTCACAATCAATCAAAACAATGTATAAAATCATAGATGATTCACAAATAATCACAATCATTTAGAAAACATTATGCGATAAAATTTCAAATTGGAGCCTGTACTCTGTCGATTCTTGCACCCAACAACACAACAAGATGACATTTAATAACAATAATAATAATTTAAGCTCCTTATTATGTAGCCGAATCTGTGCTGGTTTGTATTGGCCGCCTCCAGTTTTCCGTTCGTTTTGCCACCAGCTAACGCTGTGACGTAACTGTGACGTAGGCTTGAAATTGGTCTATAGGCTATAGTTTGGGAAAAGCTAAACTAGTATATGTGTTCATTAGAACAAAGCCCTGAAGTATCCTCAGCTGGATCCGTTGCTCCTCGAAATGAAACCGATCCAGCACTTCTGAGGTAAATTTTTTCAGGATTATATCGCTATTATTAATCCTCACAGCGACGACGTAAAGTACATGAATCTGATTAAACTTTATATTTTATCGAGTTGATCTGGGCATTGACATGTTTGCATGGATAGCCTCAGATCATTTGCGTTTGAATAGCGCGCGCTCTCTGTGGGCGTGTTCACATTAGCGGATAATGATTTGCCATGAGAACGACTGACATCTCTCTCTTTTCTTACAGATTACATAAACAGAGAATATTTGTTTTTGTTTTGAATTAGATAATTTAATAGCAGACACTTAAATGTTCATAAAGATATATTGCCTGTGTGACTAGTATTCGCTGAGTTTTGGTTAAGTTTAGAGACGTGCTCCAGAAAAAAAATTCACTGAGACGGAGAGGCAGAAAGCATACCCTGTTTATTATCTTCATTTTACAAAAGCACAATGTTTTGTTTCGATTGTAAGTGTACACATAAAAAAGAAAATATAATTTTTACAGTTTATTTTTTCATATTTCTTAAGTCTGTATGACCATAAACAACGGAGTATTTTAAGTCTATTTTGCTGCTATGTGAAAAAAATCCAGTAAAACACGCTGGCGTGGCGTGTTTGTCGACCCCAGAGGGTTAAGATCTTCCCAACTATATAAATAACACAAAACTATCTGTTGAGTGATGCTTTTACAAATCACATTTTTCAAGTTAAGTGGAAATTTTTCATGCCATGAAAAAAGAGCATTCCTAATATGTCAGCAAATTTAAAAGCTGTTGTTAAGAATGGGTCATATTCCTTATATTTACTGAAAAAGCAAGTTTCTAAGCCTTAAATGACACCCCCTTTATGGCTTGTCAAACAGATGGACATGATTTATTTTAGATAAAGATGGTGCACTCATATTACTTATGAATGGTAGAAATTGTCACTGCCAAGCTCCGGTTGCTATACAAACAGATAGTGTACTGAGATGCACAAACTGCACATGCGCATTGACTCGTCGTATCCGGCCCAAATTATAAGCCTTTTTAATGCTATTTGAACATAAAAACAATATTTATGGTATAGTTCAAGTCAGATTTATCGCTGTTATTTAAATATGCTTGGGTCAAGCAGTTTTTTTTGTAGATTTCTGGATTTCCTTATTCAAATAGATAGGACTTCATCTTGGATGCCCGAAATAACTGCCTAGCGACGTTGCAAATACGGCCGCCAAGTCAACAGAATTTCCTTGACTGAGTCTCGCTCCTACCCATTGGTGATTGGTACCCAACTGGTACCCATTGATACCCAACTGCTCTGACTCCTCCTTTGCATACCTCTTGTTTCCTCCAATGACTTTCCTTTCAGTAGTGATGAACCTAGCGTGAGGCTTCCTCCGCAAAAGGTTCCTGCCTCTGCTCTCCTCTTCACTAGTCACTGGTCTTACATCAGCTTTCAGACAATTTTATTCCCCACTGCCGCAGCAGTGATTTCAGCCACCGCTCTCAAACCAGCTTCAGAGTAAACTTTGTTTCTCACTGCCGGAGCAGTGATGTTGGCATCTGGTCTCACACCAGCTTTCAGAGTACATTTCTTTCACTACTGCAGTAGTGATGTCGGCCACCGCTCTCACACCAGCTTTCAGAGTAAACTTCTTTTCTCACTGCCGCAGCAGTGATTTCGGCCACCACTCTCACGCCAGCTTTCAGAGTACATCTCTCTCATTACCACAGTAGTGTTGTCGGCCACTTGTCTCACACCAACTTTCAGAGTTCATCTCTCTCACTACCGCAGTAGTGATGTTGGCCACTGGTGTCACACCAGCTTTCGGACAATTTTTCTGATTTTGCACCAACTCTCAAACAAAATGAAATTTCTAAAACATGCTGGCTGGCAGCAGGCCAAATTAGTCGCCAGACCACCGGGAATTCTCACGGTGCTCCAGATGGCCAGTCCGGGCCTGTAGCACATTATAAACATCTATGTTTCAGCAGATATTCACAAACACAGTATTTCACAGTAAACACTGGTCTAAACATTCTAGCATTCATTGTGTTACAAGTTAATATCATTCTGTCTTTTATACATAAAGCATCAAATATTCACGTGTCGAACAACATTTATATGTATTTAGACATGAAAGATTGCCTACCTGCCTAAATATCTCATATTTCAACATTTTTCACTCATTTCACACATTGTATTCTGGTAATATAGTTTAGTAAAAGTCTACCAAGTAAAATGTATATACATTTATGTTAGCTAAGAATAACACATTAACTAATGTAAATAAGAATAAAAGACTCACTTGCAGAAATGATATCAGTCAGTCAGTCATATTTATTTATAGAGCACATTTAAAAACAACAGCTGTTGGCCAACATATCTTCCGCTGGATCAAGCCACGCGTAGCATCGCATTCTTCTTCTACTTCTTCTGAGGTAAATCAAGGCTTATTCCACACAGCACGTCTTCTTTCAATCTTGATAAAAAAAACAGATGAATGATTTTTATTTAATTGTTTCTTTGTTTGAGGTGATGTGGGCTCATATGGACAGTGTCTGTATGAATAGTCCACGCTGCTTGTGGGTGTGGCCACATTACAGATAATGAGCAGAGATGTGATAAACCGTGATAAACCGTACCTCTCATGGTTTCATACAGATAACATAAATGTAACCAGTGGGCCTAGTAGCTTTGTGGAGTTAGACATGGGACAGCAGGCAGCAGTTTTACTGGATATTTTATTTCCTGAAATAACACACAAACAACCTCTGCCCTTAGGGCCCTATTTTAACAATCTAAGCGCATGGTCTAAAGCGCATGGCACAAGTTCAGTTTGGGGAGAAGAAGAGGAGCATGAAACAAACTGGGCAAAGAATAATCACATTAAACAAGAAAATACAGCAAGGAAAACATACCTGATGTAACATTAAAATAAGCAGCCTCTGTTCCTGCACCCTTGTTGTCTTTATAAAATAATAATGATGTGCTCCAAGAGTTCACTGAACTGAGACATGTTGTGCTGAGAGAAGTGATGAGCACGAGTAGCTGATACTGAGCATGTGCGTATTACCGAACTCACAGGTACAGTAGTTCTCGGATCACCAGTGCAGAACCGAGAACTGTTTCTTTCGGACACATTCGACATACTGAGAACCGATGAGCTGATGAACTAGCATGCGTGCAATTTATTCAGAGGGACAAAATGCATTCTTTAGTATTGTGTTGAATAAGGGTGTCACGATTTTGATTTTTAATCGAAATACTGTGACTGAATCTACAGAAAATAACAGTTGCAAATAGAACACAGATCAGTGTGTGATAGTGACTGATCTGATTGCCAAACTAATACCATGTGGACTGTTACTGTATGTCTTTGTAGGTTGTCTGGCTGTATGGTGACAGAGGAAGGCTGTGGTTTTGTGTCTTCAGCTCTGAGTTCAAACCCCTCACACCTGAGAGAGCTGGATCTAAGCTACAATCACCCAGGAGATTCAGGGGTCAAGTTGCTCTCTGAAAAACTGGAGGATCCAAACTGCACACTGGACAAACTCAAGTAAGTCAAGCAGGAAGAGTTCTGATTAAAAGTCCCAAAACAGCATTACCATCTTCACATATTACAAACAAGGTTGACTTTATTTTTATTACAAAAGCTCTTGTTGAGACTTAAGGTTCAGCTCTATTTATAATGTTGAATGCTTTATTCTGATTGGTCGACAAATGTTATAAGATGTGTCATTATTTTCTAAATAGTTACAGCTAAAATAGTTTGTCGCTCCTCCTTTTATGCTTCCGCTCCTCTGTGAGAGGTACAAGACCTGTGTGTCGTGCAGGTGTCGCTCATTAGTAATAACGCCACCGGCCTCTCGCCGCTCTCATGGCTCTCGACGTCGCCCTGCTCGCCACATGATTGTTGACAGCTAGTTGGAATGACGGGATGATTGGAATGACGTGATGATTGGATAGATAATTTGAACGTGGTCCTCCCGAACTTTGTTAATAAACCATAATTTCATTTCAATATGGATAGTATCCGACGAAACAATAAATGATAAAATGAACAAACAGAGCCAAATCGTGGAAATTGTGAAGACTGCCCATTTTAATTTCAGTGTCAGGAAGATTTTGGCCATATTAGTACGGGATTAATATTATCTGGGGACCTTGTGTGATTTAGAAATAACCCCCCTCACATCTGAATTTCGTGTGGCGCATTTGCTCGGGATAAGCGAAGCCTGTGATTTTTCTAAAATGTATTGACTTATCTCTCAAATATGATGTCGAGGCTTTGCTTAACATTGAGAGTCTAGTTCTATGGTCCGGCTAGATGGATAAAAAAAGAAACAAATATAGTTTCTTGCCCTGTGTCATTTACATTTCACTAGGGCTGGGTATCGTTCAAAAAATTTCGATACCAATACCGATACCGGTACCTTGATTTCGATACCGGTTCCTGAACGATACTTTTTTCGATACCAATTTTATGAAATCCATTTTAACAAGATTACATAACACATTACCTCAGAAAAACTTTGGTTTTATTTTTTCAGTTTGACTCATGCTCCTTAGTCAGTGCACAAAGGAACAAAAAAAGCACAAAGGAACAAAATATTCCTTATACATATACAATAAGGTACAAAATATTTTTTTTATAAAGAGCTCATGCTCACCAAAGCTGAATTTATTTCATCAAAAATACAGTAAAACTTGTAATATTGTGGAATAGTATTACAATTTAAAATCTTATTTGAATATATTTCAAAATGTAATTTATTCCTGTGTTGTCAAAGCTGAAATATGAAAACAGTTTTTGGAAGGTCATTTTTGATCACTAATGCATGCTTACTGAAAAAAAAATTCTGACCAACACGTTTTTGAACGGCAGTGTACATTCAGTAGGTCATTATTGCAATATAAACACAGTCAGAGTGATCAACAAGGTATCTATTCATTTACCAGTCGAAGACGCAGCAACTTTCTGCTCTTATGTTTACTCCGTGCACTGTCAAGGGCTTTATCATATCTGTCGCGGTACCGTCTTTGCAGTCATTATTTTACTACAAATACTGCATCGCGCGCTGTTGGCATCGAGCCTAGAGAAATGTAGCCACACTTTTGATCGACTTTTCCACATCTTTAGGGTATTGTGAGTGTGTGTGCTTGCGTGTCATTGAGTATGTGCGCGAGTTTGTGTGTGTGTGTGCTCGCGTCCATAGGCTCGCGTCTCATGAGAATGTGCGTGGACAGTTTGTGTGCGCGCGCTCGTCTCATAAGAGTATGTGCGGAGACTTCCGCGCGTCTCGTGTGTGTAGAGTTTGCGTGTATGTGCGTGAGCGAATTTAGGCGTGTCGTTGTGCATTTCATATGTATTTGTTTGAGCACTGACGTTGACGAGTTAACCCCTTAGGTATCGAAATCTGGTACCGAAAAACAAGTCATTTTTCGATACTCGATAGTATCGAGGCAATTCGGTCGGTACCTAAAAAGTATCGAACTCGGTACCCAGCCCTACATTTCACCAGGTTAAAATCTAATAGCCAGTGTAGTAATGGACAGTAACGAAGTAATAATACTTTTAAACAATTTTTGGGAGAATCTGTACTGTACTTGTGTTTTTTTATTTCTGTCAACTTTCACTTTAACTCAACTACATTTCCTAAATAAAATGTATACTTTCACTCCGAATACATTGCTACATTTCCCCAAAGCATATTTGCAGAGCTGCAGAGTGGGGCACTTCAAAAATGGATTTAAAACTTAGACAACAAAACTGTATGTATACAATACACTACAGTACATGTTTTCATATATCATCATGCAGCTGACAGAAACATGAGCAGTTGGCTGAATTAGATTAATTAGAAATAGATAATGAATAATTTATTAGATGCACATTGAGAGATTCATTCATCATAGAGTGATTGACTGTTTTTGTTCTATTTCAGCAGCGAAAATAGTTTAAAACAAAGATCACAGCAGAACCATAGAGCATCTGATGTAACTGGCATAAAGTTGTCTTGATGTTGGATGTTCAACACAAATTTAGGGACCGTCTCTAAAGTTTTTTAACTTCAACAGCATTTGAAGAGAATGCCTTACAGTCATAAAAAAACAACTGTAAAGAGTTCATCTAGGTGTCAGGTATGATGCACACCTTTTAGATTTTTGATATTTAATTTGAAAAAAACTGTCAAATCACATGAAAATATGGGTTTTTAATAATGGGTTCATACAGAAAATATGCAAATTTAAAGGTACAATCTGTAAAAATGTTCGCCCCCAGAGGTCATATTTTCAAAATAATAACAAAGGCAAAGTTTGATGAGGCTATGAAGGAGAGTGGAATGATGGGAGATGTCGTTTTCACCATCCAGAGATGTATATAATTCACAAATCATATAAATTATATTGGATTATAAATTAGTTAGATAACAACTGTAAGTTTGATAACACTATTTTATGTAATTGAAATGAATTAGCTGCAAGGACTGTGAAATATATTGCTATGTAGCATGTTACTAATAAGTGATTACTTGTCAAATGATTTTGTGGGTTGCACGCAGTTTTACACGTTTAAAACAATCATACTAAAAATAAATTTGAACAAAGCCACTGTTACGGTGGTGGTGCTCAGAAATGCTCATGACTTGGAAGAACGTTTGAAGGAAGACTTTATTCATCAAAAAACAGTGGAACAAGGAAAACACAGAAGACACACAACCAAACATTGATGAGAACCGTCGAAGACTGAGGGAGATCATAGGGAATATATACATGGAAAACAAGGGGAGCTAACGAGACTGATTAAAAAGAGACAGCTGAACTAAATGAAGTAATGAGAATGGTGATTATGGAAATAAAGAGTGGCGGGAAATTGAACACAATGAACACAGAAGGAAGTCCAGAATCAAACTGACATGCAACATTAGCCCCCCCTTCCGGAAGATGCCGTGTAACATCCCAGGGGTGGGAGGGTGGTTGCCCTGAAGGCTGACGAGGAGGTGGAAGACTCTAGGGCAGAGTCCGTGGTTCAGGAGACCATGGCAGGCCAGTGCAGAGCCGACAGTTCAGGGGGCTATTGATGGAAATGACTCAGGACTCGGGACGAGGACGGACACTGGAGATTTAGGTGAGTCGGCCATCTTGAATGAGACCATCTTGAATGTCATGGTGGCGGCCATTTTGTGACGAGACAAGCCTGTCTCTGTCTGTTGTGTGGAAAAAGACACTCAATGCATGATCGGGGAAGGAGATAAGGCACGCCGGGTCGAGGAATGGCGCGGTATGAGCCTCGAGAGAAAGCTGGTCCTGCTCTAGGCAAAGCAGTTGTACTGCTGGATCCATCTTTTGTTTTGGGTCGGTTCTTCTATTACGGTGGTGGTGCTCAGAAATGCACACGACTCGGAAGAATGTTGGAAGGAAGACATTATTCATCAAAATACATTGGAACCAGGAAAATGCAGGAGACACACAACCAAACATTGACGAGGACCAATGAAGATAATCTTTGGACCAAGCTGCACAGAAATGGCTGAACAGATTTTTGATATTCGCTACCATTTCTGAGAAATTCGTCTCTGAAGTTGATGTTGTTAGCGTCAACTGAGTGGCGTAAGCTGCTAAACCACGTGCAACAAACCCGAACCATTCCGGTCGTGGGTTCGAATCCTGTGTGGCACGTGCCCAGACCGCAAGAGGTACTGTGGCCAAAAGTGGTGCAAAAGTTGCTTCTGTTCCAGACATGGTGTCTTTCTGAGAAGGAAATCATTAAATATAACGTTGTGCATTTATATAAAAATTCCTCATTTTGAGTTGATTCTCACTTGAACTTTGGAACTTCGGCATCTTGGTGAAAACACATTTGCCCAGTGGGGCAAAGAGATAAGTGACAGGCATCTGACCCAGAGATTGTGGGTTTGAGTCCCGTGTAGTACAACGTTATAAAATTGTGTGTAATGTTGTGTCATTTTAATTGCTTTATTATCAGAGTAAGCATTGTACTAGTTAATCTTTCTTCCTCTAGTATTAGGAATAAGTATTTTTTTTGTTAATTCTGTGTTCATTCTCATCTGAACTTCTGTTCATTTTGAGTTCATTTTCACCTGTACTTCTGAACCAGCTGTTTTTCCATGTATGTTCAATTTCTGCTGTTTTTGCTCTTCCTGCTCCGTATTGCAGGCTTGTCCCCGAAATTCTGCTTTCAGCTATATTTTGATGTTGTGTTTGTTTACTGATTGAATGTGACTCTGTGTGTTTTATAGTGTGGATCATGGAGGAAAATCCAGGATTACAGCTGGACTACACAAATGTATGTCTAAACAAATAAACACTCACACACTTTCTCACACACTTTCTTACACACACACACACACACAAACAAACACACAGTTATAACACAACAACAAAGACTAAAACTGTGTATCTCATCTTTTGTTCAGATGCCTATTTTCTCTCACTGGATTCAAACACAGCACACAAGCGTATCAGTTTGTCTGAGGAGAACAGAGAGGTGACATTAGTGGAAGAGTCTCAGACGTATCCTGATCATCCAGACAGATTTGACGTGGTTTCTCAGGTGTTGTGTAGAGAGAGTGTGTGTGGACGCTGTTACTGGGAGATTGAGTGGAGTGGTCCTGGTGTTTGTATATCAGTGTCATATAAGAGCATCAGCAGGAAGGGATATGGGAAAGACTGTGTGTTTGGAAATAATGATCAGTCCTGGAGTTTGTTCTGCTCTCCATCCAAATACTCATTCAAACACAATAGCATAGAGTCTAAAGTCCCTGTAGAGTCCATCAGCAGTAGAATAGGAGTGTATGTGGATCACAGTGCAGGAACTCTGTCCTTCTACAGCGTCTCTGACACACTGAGCCTCATACACACAGTCCAGACCACATTCACTCAACCGCTCTATCCTGGGTTTAGTCTTTATAATGTTGGATCATCATTGAAATTTAATGAATGTGTTAATGAATCAGAATAGACTGTAGAGAAATTCTACCCATAATGCTTTGCGCTGCATGATAAATCAGTGACAGTAAGATGTTCTAGATGTAGTCTGTTATTTTATTTTCATTACATTAATACTGTATCAGTAAAATAACATGTCAGAATAAAAATGTGTGTAATATATCCTGACTGTAAGATCAGTGTGTATGTGTGTGTGACGATCTGTGTATCTGTGCTTTAATCAGCCTACAGTTGTTTTTACTGTAGTGTCACATTTATAATTTGTATTATTACTATCAAAATTACCCTGCATTTGAAAAGTACCTTTCACAAACATCAATCATGAAGAACATGTAATTCTTATATTTAATCATTATAAAATATTTTTTCTTTGTTTGATTATTCTCTGTTGGTTCTAATAAAATGTCAAATCATCTTTAGATCGGGTTTTAATTCATGATGAGTATGTGAAATGTCTGAATGTTGTATGACTCATGAACATTATCGTTTCCCCACATGACAGAAATGATCTTCAGGAAAGTTTCTGATATTATAAAATATGACATTAATCAGGTAATTTAATAAAATGTTTTTAGTGTAACTATGGTAAAGCCATATTAAATTACTATAGGATCTATTTCAAGCATTGAAAGAAGCTGCCAGAATATTTACTTTTTAAATTATTTATTTTTCTTTTGAATTAACATAAAATAATTATTTTATTTACTAAAATGTGTAAAAATTTTCAAATATGTATAAACTTTACTTAATTGAACTGAACAAGTATTACCTTGCAATACCATGCAAATATTACTTTAGCTGAAGTATTTGTCAATTCTGGGGTCCTTTTTATTAATTGAATATTTAAATTTGAACAAATAACTCAAGAAATATGGGATAATGAAATGGTTATGCTGTCAAAATATAGGGATGAGTATGATGTCGATGACAGTTCAGATGAGGAATATGTGCCACCTTTATGTTTGCGGTATGTTCTTTTTATTCTTAATGAATGTAAAACCAAAAAGTTACACATTTACTTTAGTTCTGGTATAGGAAATGCTAAAAAAAAAAAAAAAAAAAAAAAAAAAAAGATTCACAAAGTATTCCTTTTAACATTGATGATTTCCCTGTGATTGGGCTTGATGAAACTGTGCATGACGAAGTGGATTGTACTGAGTCTGCCTTCACTGAGCAGGAACATATTCTTTGTGGGAAAGCATGCTTGAATTGTCTATGATGACAATTTGAAACTGCTTGCAAATGTTCTTCAGTTTCCATTGAATGCGTGTACTTTCAAAGAACACACCCCAAATATAAAATATGATGCTCTTCCACCCTTCACAATGAAACTAACATCAAGAGGAACTGCTACAGTCTTACAATGGGTAATACTATTGGTTGTTTTCTTGTAACTATTAATTCACAGAGTAGTTTAAAGAATTTAGAATAGATGTTTGAGAGTTTTAAGTTAAAACACAGTTCTCAAATGCAAGGAGGGGATTTCATGCTGGCAAGCAACATCTTGCTGTCTGGCAACAACTATGCAAAGATAAAACTTATTTTCCAGTTCATGAACATGGGCGTTGTTGCCAAAAACACATTTTACAGTATTCAAGATGCATACTGCACAAATGCTGTAAAGGAATTCTGGAAAATTAAGAGAGCTGAGGTGATTCAGCGCCATCAGTCCAAAGATGAGGTTGTGGTCCTAGGTAAGTCTTAACCTTTGCTGACATTTTTTGCATTGTTGTTACATTTTTTTTTTTTTTTTTTTTTTGAACTTACATTTTTATTAATTCTTGACAGAGCAGTTACATGCATCAGCAATAATTAACATATATGTTACTAGTGTACAGTCTTGAAAAGAAAAAAGAATATATTTCAGCATTACATTTTGCATTTCCATGTGATTTCAGCATCACCATACAACCCTAAGAAAAAGATTCACTTTTGGTGGCAGAGCCGGGACCCATAAACCAGAACCCTAACTTGTTGGACCTTTACATGAATAAAACTTCTGCTGGACCCCATCGTAGACTAAAAACAGATTTCTGAAGTCGTAATGAGTATGTTATCTTTTCCATTTGATACAGTTCCCGTACTTTTTGAACCCAATCGTTGTAGAAGGGAGGCTCTACTTGCATCCACTTAATTGTGATGCATTTCAAGGCTGCTGTGAGCAGAACATTTAATAGATATGATTTAGCACGTCCTTGCACACTAGCTGGCATAATACCGAGTAATGCAACTGTTGCATCCTTCGGAATGACCTCCTGAAAAATCTGGTTTATAGCCTTGTACACCTCATCCCAGTAGTTTTGTAATATAGGGCATGACCAAAAAATATGTGTATGATTGGGCACTGCTGACCCACGGTTTCTCCAGCACAAACTTGGAACTTTGGGATCTATCTTAGCAACTACATCTGGGGTCCTGAAATATCTACTAATAATTTTCCATTTATATTCCCGCCACGTGTTTGAACTTGTAACCCGATGTGCCCCAGTCCACACTCCCTCCCACATTTCGTCAGAAATAGTTTTGGCCGTCTCTGCTTCCCATCTTTGTTTTGTCCGAGTGGGCCCATTAAAATTCATTGACAAAAAAAATTTATATAACTTTGTTATCAGTTTCTTATCCCCTTCACCTTTTTGGAATTGAATCAGGATGTTCTCAATTGGTGTGGGGTTTAGTATTTTTCCCCAGACCTTATGTGAAGTCAAAAAAGAGCGCAACTGTAAATATCTAAAGAAATCACTTTTCTTGAGATGAAAGTGCCTATGTAACTCTTCAAATGACATAAGGTTGTTCCTGTTGATTAGCTGATGTAAAAACGTAAGCCGCTGTTCAGCCCATTTTGAAAAACTTTTGTCTAAAGAATTGGGAGCGAAGGATTTAATATATCCGATGCTTGTTAAAATTGATAAACCTCTTGGCAACTTAAATGCAACTCGTACCTTGTTCCAAATGTTAAGCGTGGTTCTAGTCCACAACGGCAGTTCTTTTATTGGGATATCTAAAAATGGCAATACATTGAATGGTTCAGAGCATGTTGTTTGTTCAATACTAAGCCACCTCGTCTGAGAATCTCCTTGGATCCAAGAAATTAAAGGTTTTAACTGTGCTGCCCAGAAATAATATTTAAGAACTGGAAGATTAAGCCCCCCTTCTCCCTTAATCAGTGGGGTTCCTACCTTCTTTATGTAATACAACTATTGTCGCATCAGACCAGGATGGTGCCATTGTTTTGGTTTCTAAACTGTAACGATATGCTTCTAATAAGTGTGGAGTAAGGATATCTATAAAACATTTATAGAATTCATTGATGAAACCATCCGGGCCAGGACATTTATTATTCTTAAGGTATGAAATAACGTTTTCAATTTCCCCTTCTCGGAATGGCTCGTCTAATTGTTTAGCTATTGTATCAGATAATTCAGAGACATGTATATTTTGTAAGTAATTTGCTATTCTAGTTTCATCAGAACAGGTATCAGTGTCTTGGTATAAAACCTTATAAAACTCTGAAAATGCTTCAGCTATTTCTTTAGGTTTTAGGATGAATTTATTGGCCGATTTTAGTTTTTGAACTACATTTGATGACTGTTGTTTTTTAAGTCTAAAGGCCAAAAGTCTGCTCGCTCTATTTCCATTTTCATAATACTGCTGTTTGGCAAAACGAAGGTTACCCTCAATCTTTCATGATAGTAAGTCTTGAAGCTCTCTGCGGGTCTTATTTAAATCATTCTGAATTCTTGGTTCCCTACCCTTTTTATGTTCATGTTCGAGATCTCTGATTTTATCTTCTAAGTCTTTTTGTTTGGCTATCTTTTGTCTTTTTTTTGCCGTCGCGTAGGATATGATACTGCCTCTTAGATAGGCCTTTGCACAGTCCCACAACATGATAGGAGATGTTTCAGGAGTGTTGTTAATATCCAAATAACTCTTAAACTCAGCTTTAACAAAAGTAATGAAATCCTTGTCATTAAGGAGAGAGGCATTAAGTCTCCATTGCTTGAAAGATGGTGTCAAGCCTATATCCCACTGGAGAGTAACAGGTGCATGATCAGAGATTGTGATGGGCAATATTGTGATATCTTCAATTCTATGTAGTTCGGCTTTAGCAGTAAAAAAGTAATCTATTCGTGAGTAGGATGCATATCGATTTGAATAAAAAGTAAAATTTCTCTCCTTTGGGAATTTGGATCGCCACACTTCCACTAACCCAGCTTCTACAGATACATTTTTAAGCATTTTACCCATCTTAGATATGGGGGTTTGAGAAGCTGATTGTCTATCTAAGTTTGACATCACGCAATTAAAATCTCCCCCCATAATCAGAAGGCTGGAGCTGTACTCTGCAATCATATTGAAAACTGACTTAATAAACCCTGGTACATCTTCATTGGGAGCATATACATTTATAAAGGATACTGCTGTTCCATCAATTGTCCCATTTACCAATAAAAATCTACCCTCCCTGTCTTTATGCATTAATGTTTCAGTAAAGTTAATTTGCCTATGTATTAAAATGGCAACGCCCCTTTTCCTACCAGAACAATGTGACGAGAAGTAAACTATCCGCCCAAGACTTGTTTAATTTCTGATGTTCAGCATCTGATAGGTGTGTTTCCTGTAAAAGTGCTACGTGACACTTTAATTGTCTGAGTTGCAATAGTACTTTCTTTCTTTTGATTGGACTATGCAGACCCTTCACATTATAACTTGTAACAGTTAATGTACTCATGGCTAATTTAAAAGATGTATTGTAATATTAAATTGTACTGGGGGCAGAGACCTGACAGAGCACCAATAATTTGAGCGAAGTGAATGCTGGAAACCATGATGATTAAATCAAATGAAAACACTAATGCTTTGTTGTACATTTTTTCTAAAGTTAGCAAAACTGAAATACAAATGCTCTGTTGTTTTTTTGATGTAATTATATCCCCGGGGAACAAAAGGATCAGAACGCAAAAAAACAAAATAAACATTAAAGGTGTATGTTAATAACATAGTGCAAAAAAGTGGGTTTAAGTCCCTAGCCACTATATTAAGCAGCAACAAACACAACCAAAGAAAGTTGGCTGTGTACAATAACAGTTAAAAGGAGAGAGATTAAAGAGAGAGAAAAAAAGGTGTTGGAGCTCAGGCTCCTGCAGGTATACATAAAAGTAGGTAATTAAACACATAAAAATTACCAATAGTATTAATACCAACGGTATAGATGATTCTATACTCAGTTTCAGTTCTAACTGAGAGTTTGTAGTATAATAAAAAAATAAAATAAAAAAAAAACCTGGTTAGAAGCAACAATGTTAGACACATTTCCACTAATAAAACCAGTTAACAAAAGCAAAATAGCAGACCATACTCACAGTTAGTGGTTGGACAACTTAAACCAGTATTTCAGTCATGAAATTTACTGGTCCAATTCGTACCAAATCAGCGTTTAAGATTCAGACACAGTCTACGTTTCAGTTTCGGTGGTTGTAGCGAGGATGGTCTTCTTGATGTAGTCCATAGCCCTAACGGCGTCGCTGAACTCTTTACTGTCCTCCTTGTACGTGATCTTAAATCTTGCAGGGTAAAGTAGTCCAAAACGCACGTCCCTTCGACCTCTTAGAGCTTTCCGTGCATCCGTGAAGGCGGCGCGTGCTTTGGCCACACTGGTGGTGTAATCTGGAAAAATTGCTATTCTTTTACCATTGTAGATCAGCGGTGATTGGTCTTCGGCGTCTCCATCATAATGCAGCTTGGCAATGATGACACGGGGTCTTTTTGTATCTCCCGGTTTTTTAGGTGCGAACGCTCGGTGTGAGCGGTCGATTTTTACATCCCGGTCCATCCGCAGAGCCTCTTTAATAATTTTAGAGACCTCTTTAGGGCTGGCAGAGTCCGGCTGCTCCTCACCGCCGACTATTCGGATATTTCCGCGTCTCAGCCTTCCCTCCATGTCCTCACACTTGTCCCGTAGTTTGACCAGCTCACTCTGAAGTTCAGTCACAGTAGTCTTAAGTGTATTCACCTCATCAGACCATGATGACAGACCACCTTTCACATCTTCAATGTCCGTCTCGATGGTGGCGATTTCTGCTCGAATAGCAGTAGCATTGCTGGCTATTTCGGCCCTCGCAGCGTTAATGTCGGCCCTAAGTGTAGTGAACTCCTCAGACAGTGCACTCCTCATTTCCTCTCTTATAATTTTGGAAAGTTCTCCTCATATAGAGGCTAAGATATCAGCTTTTATCTCCTCGCTCATACCAGAGCTCGTAGATTGTGGAACGTTGTCTTCTGGAGTGTGCTGCCTAGTGGATCTGGTGTTAGCCTCTAGCTTTGATGCGCTACCGTGATACTTGAATTTGCGAAGTTTATCCGCCATTTAACATGAAACGTCGGCAGGAACCGACTTCTTTAAAGTCCCAAACTATTATCGATCCAGTTTAAGTCCCCTTTAGTTATAAGTTGCCATTTTTAAAACATAAATGTTCATAAACCTGCAGGAGCTATGAAATATCCGTCTTCACTCCATCCGCCCCCCCATTGTTGATACATTTTAATCACGATTTTCCTTTTTATTCACTTTATCATGTGTTTGTACAAATTACAGCTGATGGAAGAATGGACTCTCCAGGTAATCTTTTTTTTTTCTTCAACAAACTGCTTACCAAAAAAGTGTGTGGATGAATGTTGCATGCCTATATTTCTGCTTCCAGGTCACTGTGCACAGTACTGCACTTATACCACTATGGAAAATGACTCAAAGGACATAGTTCATGTGGTAACAATAGATAAAAGAGAGACCCAGAGAAACTCTGTTATCATGGAAAAAGAGGCTTTTATTCAGACTGTTGACCAGCTTCATAAAGCACTGAAGCTGAAGGAGGTAGTTACAGATGCACTCAGGCAGATATCTGCTTTGATGGGTAAGCAATGTGTACCATTTGTAATACATTACGCTATTAAATAATTTAAACCTGATGTGTCTAAAGTCAGTCCTGGAGGGCCACTGTCTGCAGAGTTTATCTGCAACCTCTATTTACCAACACTTCTGAACCAGCTTATAAAGATCTAACTAGGCACACTAGTAGGCACACTAGTAGGCACACTAGAAACTTCCTGGCAGGTGTTTTGGAGCTGGTTGGAGCTAAACATTGCAAGACAGTGGCCCTCCAGGACAGAGTTTGGACACCTGTTTTGAAGGCAAATACTGTTAATATTACATACTGTTATGATGTCATGTGCAGATCCAGTGAAAGGCAGATACAAGGATCATGGGATTGTACATTCTCTGGACATGTGGCATGGAGCAAAGAACCTTGCAAAAAGACTGCATGCTGTTAGTGTTGCAGTGCTGCATATGTTCTTTAGTCACATTGATGTTCACAAAACAGGTTACTAAAGACCTTTTTTTTCTTAGGCTGGGATGATAGCTGGCCAACACATAATTTTGATCTGGATAAAAGACATCGTAAACCATTTTTGGTTGTGTTGTTAGGAAGCAGATAACAGAGAACAGTTCATGGTAAGACTTGTGGTTTTTGTTTTGTTTTTCTTCATAATAATAATTTAGTATTACTGACAGTATTTGTGTTTTTTAGGGTCTTTGGACTGGTGTGCTTCATCATGTGATTAACAAACATACATGGGCCTTTGGACAATGTCATCATGGCAGCGTGGAGGCTGACCACAATAAGGAATGGATGAAACCTGGCTCTTTTGCACATGAGGCCTTGTCCAGGATTGTTCTTGATGCAAGATGGCTCAAAGGAATTGACAAGTATCTTAGATTCAGGTAATTATGTGCTAATATTTCATTTTGCAATAAGTTTGTCTATTATGAACTTTATCTTGTGGTCACAGCCGTTTATTTACACTTATTGTTAAAGGTCAATAGATAATGTTTGTTTGTGTTTTACATGTAACTCCAGGACAACTGCTGAACTAGAGTCATTTCAAAATCACATTTTGGTGTACGCCAGCAAGAGATTTGCATTTTCACCACCTGTTTATGAGGCCAGAACCTTACTTGCTGCGCTGGACTACAATCATCATAATCATCGTCCAGTATTGGTGAATGCAGAGGGCAACAAAATGTGAGTAAACTTCAATGGTAAATTGTCAATAATAAATGTATTGCGGTCTATACCATGCCAATAAAATCTTTTGATTTAACTCTACCTTCATGTCTTAGGTACAGGAGGCAGTACAACAAAAAATCAAAAAGGAGGTTTGTTTATGCATTAAAAACAACCAAAGACTACATGTACATCCCAGAACTGCAGAGGTCTATTGTCGTGAAAAGACTAGATTCTGCTTCAGGTTTGTCAAGAAGGAGGACATTGAAGCCTGATGACCCCAGAGCCCTGGGCAACTTACCAGACGTTCCTCCTCCACCAACTGCAGAGTTAGTTCAAGCTCAACTTCACAGAGGAGATGCAAGTATGACATAATTACATAAATTGCTTGAATTGTGTATGCTGCATAGGAACAATATTTACTGTGTTAATGTTATCTTTCTTTCAGGATCTTGCATGATTTACCCAGAGCTGTAATCACCTATTACAAAACAATGTTTTCAAGGTAAACATGACTAATATGACATTAATTTACATTATGTAATATCATTGTGTGTTTTTTTTCTAGATTATATCCTAGGTGGTTTGCTGTTATACTCCACTACTGGAATATCATATATTTGTACAGATGCCAATGTGCAGTTTGTTTTTAATTTATTAACATACTGTAGGATGTGTGGATCTCACCAAGAGCGTGACATATATCTATGTAGTTTGAACAGTGTGTATTAAAAAGCATTATTTTGTTTTTAGATTGTAATGTTACAATGTTAGAATGTAATGTGATTTGACACCTTTTTGCACATAATAGATAGACTGCAAGGCTGCATCTCCTCAACAATAAAAGCAGCAACCAATTTGTTGAGTTCAGTTGAACTAATTGTTTTACCTGGTGGTGAACGTGAACTGAAATCAAGCTTTTGTTGTTTAGCTTGAGGCGGGGAGCAGGTATATCATTCGGCTCCCTCTCTCTTCCAACCCTGTAGTGCTGTGCTTTGCAGGCAGATGTTTTTTTTTAAATTTGAAGTGGTGTTTTTTGCAGTTGATAAGAGCTTTTCACCTACACATAATCTACATTTAACGACTATTCCCTTCTCCTTTCCTTTGACGATTTCAAAAATAGTGAGAATACTTCCATGGCAGTAATGTAATGCTCTGGCCTGCCGTTTCCGTTTCTGACTAGCGTCTGCTACGTGCGCGATTCTGCGTGACTATGTTCATTTTAATTCAGTACTTAATTGTTTTTGAATGCACATTAATTTAACTGAAAAGTAACTCGCATTACTTTTTTTAAAAAGTAACTCAAATATTAATGTGTACACATTTGGCAAGTTATGCGTTACTTTACTTGTTACTCAAAAAAGTAATATTATTACGTAACGCACGTTACTTGCATATAACACATATGAACCACAACACATATTCTGTCTAATTTTCTAGGCCTACATGCTTTATTGAAATTAAACTCCACGTTTCCATTGATTGTAAAGTTAGACAATGAAAACGGTAGATCAAACGCAGGCGGCTGCATGTTTGCAGAGTTTGTTTTCACAAATACTATATTGAACTACTAAAACTAGCCTAACATAATTTAACAAAAAAAAAGAAAGAAAACCCTCTCAGGCTAAGAACAGTAGGACAAATGAATACAAAAGAACAAAAACACAAATGAAATAGACCAACCTGAAAACTTCAAGCAGAAATATATACTATACAAATTGATAAAAGTAAAAATAAAAAAACTGCACAGTCCTTATTAAGTTAAATATACATTTATGCTTATTAAGTGATTCAGTTAAGAGCAGTGATTTTCTCTTTGTCTTATGTTGTTTGGTTAACATTTATTAGACAATAATAATAAATAAAACGAGTGGTCAATCATCTACAATCTCCTATTGGTTGAAGGGTCGCACGGTGCCGGAGCTAAAACCCTTTGTACAAAACTGCTTTGCACAGCTTTTTTCTTGATTTGCCACTCGGCACTTTAAGAGTTTGTTCTGTTTGATGCATTCTTAGTTAGTGGAAGAGACACAACTAATAACAAGCGTAAAAAATGATGGCTCTGTTTCCTGAATGTGCTCCTTGAGAAAAAACATGCTCAGCTCTGACAAACTGACTGATCAAGGACATCTTTCCCCGAAGATGACTGGAGAATAAACCGCTCCGCCGATCTGACCACCTTCACTGTACCTTCATGGGGAATCATCAGCCTCCATTGGTTTTCACTGTGAGTAGCTCTGATCACATGATGCAGATACAGCGTCTGCCACCAAGCACTGATCACAGGACAGCTTGTCAGCCATGTTTCCTGAAGCCGGACCATGAGATGGTGGACAATGGCCTGCAGTAGGATTGTTATTCCAGGCCCCTAAAAAAACAAACACACACAACACTTGAGGAATGATCCACCTAAAAATGAAAAATTTGCAGACTATGTCCCCTTAGGCAATCCAAGATGTATAAGACTCTCTTTCCTCATCAGAACAAAAAAACTTTATCAGAAGTAACTTTAATCAGGATATACACGTCAGTTTTTTTTTTTTAAACTGTATGAAGTAATATCACCTCACATCAAGACCCAATTGCTTAGTGACAGAGATGTCAGTGGTCTTCTCAAACATTATTCCCACACTGGGGATTTTTTGTCAACTCTGCCACTGAGGATTTCCACCATTTCTTCAATGATATGGCTGCTTGTATATTTGCTGTTGGCACTGACCTAGAGGCAGAAAAGTAGTAAAGATGGCCTACTTGACAGTGATTATGTAGAAATCTTCGATTTACAATATCATAACTATATTTCTGCAGTATTTACATTCAAACCTTCAAAATAAGCACAGCCCAATTGCTTGCGTCAGGAAATAATGGGCTCAAAGCTGGTGTGCTGGGGCCACTTTAGATTGAGGCAGTCATGTATTATTTTGAAGCAGCCTTCAAAAAACCCTTGGTCCATGTCCACTTGTGCATCTTTGGCACGCTGCAGTGTTCTCCCTAAAGACACACAATAATTCATTTTGAAAACAACCAATTACATTTTTTTTGTAATTTAAGGCTTTTGTAAAAGTGTTACTGAGTGATGTTAAAATTACATAAACATCAGGTTTGCGTTAATACACTCCTAAATGACCTGGCAACTGAATACCCTCGCCTAACTTGATCCTCTCCATCGCCGCTCATTTCCACTATTTGCATTACTTTTAGACTTGATAAATCAGTAACATGAATTATTACTTTTGTAACTGCTTCTTGTAATTATCAGGTGTCTGTACTGGTTCAACTGCTCTCGTGATTCTCTATTCTCTTCCTCACAAAATCACCGATCGCTGATTCTACAACAAGCCATATCTGCAAAGCTGAAAGCATTACACTACTGGGATGTAATGTTAATTTAGGGAAACTTTTTAAGAAATTGAAGATACTTGGATGCAAAAGAAACAATATTAACCTGAATATTCACCCGTTCACAAAAAGACAATGCTCTTTAGCATTCAATAGTTCTACATATACTCTGCTATTATTAACTTTAATGTGATTACTGATTAAATGAAACCATAAATATGAACTAAAACCGCCAGTATGTGGCAGCAAGTCTTTGCTTGGAACTATTTCTGTTGGCGATATTGACAATATTGTGCCTAAAAATTGCTACTTAATATTAACTCTTTGTTTATTGAACTAATGTATAAAATAGTGTTTCTCGTCTGGTGGGTTGCAAGACCTTTTTGAGTGGGTCGTGGAGTGTGTAGTCAAATAAACAACAACAACAACAACAAACGTAAATCTATTTTTCTGATGCAAGACTTTTATTTTGAAAGATTTGCTGTTGACTAAAGCATGTCTGAGAAAAATGCATTGCCTTGATTCAGTATCTGCGGTCATATGAGATTTTTGTCAGTCTATATGTCAGTGTCATTATCAGAAAAACACACTTTCCTGTCCGGTCAGACATTATATTGTGCTCGTTGTTCACACTCTTCAAATACATGTAACTTACTAACTTTAACAAAAACTTGTTTGGGACTGCTATTTAATAGCCTTACCATATATGCCACAGTTTGTTCATCAGTATAGGTCATATTCTTACAATTTATGTGTATGTTAAGTAATGTAGGATGGTACTTTTTAGATCAAATTCCTAAAATAAATTTAAATAAATAAATGGGAGTGTCATGGCGAAACCAGTTGAGAATCACTGTAAAATTAATATCACATTTGCAATCATGCTGATATTCGGGAAAACAGCACTTTTGCATGTGTGATATTTCTTAACTATGTTATGGTATTATTAAAAAATAAAATAAACAAAAAAACAGGAGCAATTTAAATCTTTAATTATTTCTGCACAATGCTATTTTAAGCCAACGCCAGAAGACTGGCTTGCTTGTTGTTAAGCTTAATGGAGGGCTATTGCCTAAAGCCGGGTGCACACTGTGTGATTTATTATCGTCCTTTACGATTGTTGCTTGTCAGACTGTACAAACATGATCATTGCTGTGAGCCATTTCACAGTGTAAAATCTCAGTTGTCATTAATGTCAGACTGTACAAGTTAAAAATGGATACACACAAGAAAACTTGTCCAGAGTTTTACATCATCAATCAATAACACGTTCGGTGATGTGATCTGCATTACACGCAGTATTGAAATGGTGGTGTAGATTTAAAAATCTTGCTTTCCCCTGTTGGTTGATTTCATGGAAACAGACACCAGTGATTTTGCCAAGAGATCTCTCGATTTATTTTATATAAGACACAGGAGGAAGAGACAATGGACCAAACAGACGTCTTCATTCAGTAGCTTTTCCATCTCTTCCTGATTTCGGACAAATGAGCTCAATCTTTATACTGCTAACCAAGGGTAAAAAAACTACATCACCATAGGAACACATGCATTACCAGAGGAACATATGGTTTCCATTAACGTTGGAATGTATATCCTTATTCTATGCTTGTGGAAAACACTGCATACACATTTCAGTCTCTCCAGCACACACTCAAAGTCTCCCGAAGTCTCAAAGTCTCTCCCACATCCTCACAAAATACAATGATTACAAATGATTATGAATGTATATAAAAAGAATAAAACAGATACATAATACTACTGATTATGAATATTAATAAAGAGTAATAATAATACTAAAAACAATATTAAATGATGAGATTTGAGTCTTCAGTGGCTATAAAGAAATCTTTAACGTTAATTACTTTCACGGCTTTTCTTGAAAAACTGGACACAAGCCAGGAACCGAGTCAGTGGAAAAGATGATCTTGAACCGGATCTGGATATATAATCCAGTTTAACACTCATTATTTCAATCAGTTTGTAATTTTAGAGATACATTGAGGCATTTCACAGCAAGATAGAAGCCTAACTAATATTTTGATTCTAAGGTATCAATATATGAAAGGGAGTACCGCCTACATATGATTGAAATTAGAGGGCGTCTACCGCAACCGCTCAATATTTGAAACCATAATAAGAGGTCAGGTGTGGATACTGGAGTTATCACGAAGTGGTCATATTCAGCTGCGGTGTCAAAGTTGCCTTAATTTCACACAGATACACATTTTCTGATGCAAGATTAAACTGTGAAACTCTTTCCACACTGATGACGTATAAAACCCTTGTGAGAATCCTCATGTTGGTCTCTTTACATCATGTCTCCATCATTTTCAAAACATATGAATGGCTTCCCTCCTGTGTGTTTTCTCATGAATGGCTTCCCTCCTGTGTGTTTTCTCATGTGAGTCTTAAGATTTCCTTTTTGTGAGAAGCTCATCCCACACAGTTTGCAGGTGAAAGGCTTCTCTCCAGTGTGAAGTTTCATGTGAACGCAGAGGCTAGTGTTATAAGTGAAACTCTTTCCACACTGATGACATGTGAATGGCTTCTCTCCAGTGTGACTGTTCATGTGACACTTAAGGTGTTGTTCTCTTGTGAAGCTCTTTCCACACTTGCCACATTTGAACGGCCTCTCTCCAGTGTGGATTCTCATGTGGACTGTAAGACTTTGTTTTAGCGTGAAACTCTTTCCACACTGTTGGCAGGTGAAAGGCTTTTCTCTAGTATGAACTCTCATGTGTTTTTCAAGGTTTGCTTTTTGATAGAAACTCTTTCCACACTGTTGGCAGGTGAAAGGCTTTTCTCTAGTATGAACTCTCATGTGTTTTTCAAGGTTTGCTTTTTGATAGAAACTCTTTCCACACTGATGACATGTGAACGGTTTCTTTCCAGTGTGACTTTCCATGTGACACCAAAGGCTTTGTTCTGTTGTGAAACTCTTTCCACACTGTACGCAGATGAAAGGCTTTTCTTCTGTGTGACTTTTCATGTGAGTCTTAAGATTTCCTTTTTGTGTGAAGCTCTTTCCACACTGTTGGCATGTGTAAGGCTTCTCTCCAGTGTGAACTCTCATGTGAACGCAGAGGTTACTGACATGAGCAAAACTCTTTCCACACTGATTACATGTGAATGGTTTCTCTCCAGTGTGACTGTTCATGTGACACCTAAAGTTTAGTTCTACTGTGAAGCTCTTTCCACACTGATCACATGTGAACAGGTTCTTTCCAGTGTGGATTCTCATGTGGTAACGAAGAGTTTTTTTATGTTTAAAACTCTTTCCGCACTGATTGCAATGGTAAGGCTTCTCTCCAGTGTGGATTCTCGCATGGACTTCAAGGCTTTGTTTTTGACTGAAACTCTTTCCGCACTGACGGCACGTGAAAAGCTTCTCTCCAGTCATTAAATCATGATGTTTCTCAAATTGATTTTCCTCTTCAATTTCATTCAGTTGTTGACTCTCCTCTTTCAGCACCATCAGGTCTAAAATGAAAAAAAAATAATAATAATTTGAACTCCCGTCTAATGGCACAAAACAACAGAAATCAAAACCACAATAAAGCACCAAGATAAAAACCAACAACTTGTATGCTAGATCCGATATACACTAAGTTACTGAAAGAGTAATCTCAGAATCTCTTCTCAATATTAACTGTTCACTTTCATTAGAACATAAAAAAACTGTAGTCCATGAAAGCTGGAAGTTATCAAACCCCTTATCACTTCACCCAGAATAATTGGTTTATTATAGATCAATCCCAAAATGTTAGAATAAAATATTGTCCACTCAACTATGCTCAGTTTTGCAGAAAAACAATATTTCAGTCAGAATTTAAGCCCCATCGTAGCACAGAAACTAAAGATGAAAACAATATTTCAGTCAGAATTTAAGCCCCATCGTAGCACAGAAACTAAAGATGAAAACAATATTTCAGTCAGAATTTAAGCCCCATCGTAGCACAGACACTAAAGTTAATTAGATCTTTTGACAACAGAGACCACAACGTTCTCTGATAGATTGATAATTATGTTGGCATGTGGACAAGAATTAACATGGTTTAGGTCCAATCTGTCAGATTTCTACTACTTGTATATTAAAAGATGTCTCATCAAACCAAGTATGGTGTGCCACAAGGCTCAGTATTAGGTCCTCTGCTTTTCTCATAGTTTATGCTTCCCCTAAGGACATTGTCATTCACTGTTATGACAACAATACTCAGTTTTACACTGCTAACTTAGAGTAGTGAAGTTTTGTCCGGTTATATTAATGAAAATGATATAAATGATGGGATGACTAAGGTGTTAGATCTTAGCAAATGTACTGTTATCTGGGTGTCTAGAGATATAAACAAGTTAAATGTAAGACTTTTTAAGACCTTTTTAATACCACCTTATATGACATTTAAGACCAAACCTGCAATGGAAACCATATAATCAAAAAAGTTAATTTTACTCAACAAGAAACTGCAAATTTTTCCATATATACAGTTGCAATCATAAATATTCAACCCCCTAAAGATTTTAAGGATTTATCAATTAAAGTTTTTTCAAAAAGCAAGATTCTGCATTGGATGGCTTCTTGATGAGTTGAGTGATAAATAAAATCAGCACAGAAAATGCATAATGTAGTATTTGTGTGAAACAGGATATCTTGCTAAGATAGCCATGTCACAATTATTCAACCTATATATAATGTTGTTGTTTAAAGCTTTCTAAAAGTTTTTATGGCCTAAAGTGGAGTTGAAACAAAATTAAAGGGATAGTTCACCCAAAAATTAAAATTCTATCATTGTTTACTCACCCTCAAGTTGTTACAAACCTGTATGAGTTTCTTTGTTCTGCTGAACACAAAGGAAGATATTTGGAAGAATGTTTGTAACCAAATAGATCTCGGTCCCCATTGACTACCATAGTATATATTTTTCCTACTATGGAAGTCAATGGGGACCGAGATCTGTTGATTACAAACGTTCTTCAAAATATCTTCCTTTGTGTTCAGCAGAACAAAGAAACTCATACAGGTTTGGAACAACTTGAGGGTGAGTAAATGTGACAGAATTTTCATTTTTGGGTGAACTATCCCTTTAAGCCTTTGGGAACTCTATAATGATCCTTCATTTGCTTCAGCTGTGAAGTCGACTAAAATATGCCAGGAGGAATTTGGATTAGACTACAGAGTTTTGGGAGACAGTTCTATGGACTGGGCAAACCAAACTGGAACTGTTTGGACAAGTGGTATGTCTGGCATGTGAAAGGCCAGGCTTATGACCAGACGAATATCATCCCCACGGTCAAGCATGGAGGTGGGTCACTGATGATGTCGGGCTGTTTTTCTGCGGCAGGAACTGGCAATATTGATCGTATACTTGGCATCATGGATTCCCAGAAATACCAGGCCATTTTAAAGAGGAACGTGATGCCTTCTGTTGACAAATTAAACCTGGGTGATCATTGGACTTTCCAGCAAGACAATGATCCCAAGCACACCTCCAAGTCAACCAAAGCTTGGTTGGAACGTCCTAGAATGGCCTTCTCAGTCACCAGAGAAGCTCGGTCACTCGGGAGGAGCTCAGAGTAGAGCCGCTGCTCCTCCATATCGAGAGGGGCCAGCTGAGGTGGCTCGGGCATCTGTTCCGGATGCCTCCTGGACGCCTTACCGGGAAGTTGTTCTGGGCGCGTCCCACCAGGAGGAGGACCCGGGGAAGACCTAGGACACGCTGGAGGGACTATGTCTCCCAGTGTCCCCCCGGAAGAGCTGGAGGAAGTGTCTAGGGCAGGGTTCACCAATCTCGGTCCTGGAGGGCCGCTGTCTGGCAGAGTTTAGCTCCAACACACCTGTTTGAAAGTTTCTAGTATGCCTAGTGAGACCTTGATTAGCTGGTCCAGGTGTGTTTAATTGGGGTTGGAGCTAAACTCTGCAGGACAGCAGCCCTCCAGGACCGAGATTGGTGGACCCTGGTCTAGGGAGAGGGGAGTCTGGGCATCTCTGCTTAGACTGCTGCCCCCGGGACCCGGCTCCGGATAAGCGGAAGAAGATGGTATGGTATGGTATGGTATATAAAACCTTCATTTATATAGCGTTTTTAACAATACAGACTGTTTCAAAGCAGCTTTACAGTGATAATAGGGAATTAATTTAATTAATCAAACACAACTGCAACATACAAGATAATCTTTGGCTTGGGAAGGACCTTTTCAGAGAGAATGTTTAACAACCTGAGGAAGAGATCATTTTCTAGTAACTTATGGCGCTTTTCCATTACCAGTACCAGCTCGACTCGACTCGCCTCGCCTCGGCTCGCTTTTCGCTCCGTTTTCCATTGCAGATAGTACCTCCACAATAGTACCTGGTCGTCATAGCGACGCCGCAGGAAACTGCCGTGACTTAATCTTTTACGCGAGATGCGCGAGACACACCCGCTACCCACACACACAGGACAATGGAGGAAATCGAGTGTATGCTGTTTTTGGATGTTTTTGTTTTTGCTGTTTTTTATTCAGGATACTGTGTCTGGCGCGTGCAATGATGACGCAGTGAATAGTGACGATTCTCTCTCACCAATCAGCAGTCTGCCATGATTTCAAGTCACATTTTAGTATCGCCTCAGCTCGCCTCAGCCCGCTTAGAACTTCGCCGGAGGTGGTACGAAAAAAAGTACCTGGAAGCAGGTACAGGTACAACTTTTACACAGTGGAAAACCAAACAGAGCCGAGTCGAGTCGAGCCGAGCCGAGGCGAGCTGGTACTGTGTAGTGGAAAAGCGCCATTAGATGAGCCCACCAGTAACAGCAACAAGACTGCTGGTGAGCTACTACCATGAAGATCTGGAGAAGGTTGTGGAGGAACACCTGAGGTCTACTGAGGTGATGCACATCCATCAAGTATAATGTGGATCCCGGTCTGGCCACTTACAAGCAGGGAGAAATGTGGTGGAGTGGTGATGAAAACAGGGAGGTATCCAGCCCTCAACCAAGTGGTGAAAGCAGCACTCTCAATCGTCCAAGGTCCTGTAGTGGAGTCATCATTGAGCCTGATGTACAGTATAATCGACACCAGACAAACAAACATGAACATGTCAACCTTCAATGTTCAGCCTGCGCTTCTCGTCCGGTGTGACGGACTTCTTCCCCCCTTCAGACCCCCGAGGGTTAAGGTGAAGCTGCTTTGAAACAATTTCTGTTGTATAAAGTACTATATAAATAAAGCTGACTTGACTTGTTTATAACTGGCTGTCATGTCGTTCTTCTGTCCACATGAGGCGACCGGCTCCATGTCAAATTAAACCACTTTAATTAGGACACTCTTCAAAAATATCATTTATTTCTGTAGAGCTGAACATTTCACTGAGGATCAAATGACTGAGTTCAACTTTGAGAATGAAACTAACCTGTTTGTGTCTCAGTATCATCCTGTTGGACTCTGAATGTTTCTTCAATCTCCACGTCTTCACTCTCCTCTTTAATAAACGCCATCTTTATAATAGTGTGTCACGTGGATCTCAGTCGCTTCACCAGGAGTTTTTCTGTGTGTTTGGTCCTGTTTAAGAGGAGAATAGTTAACAGAAAGAAAAACACTCAAAACTAAATCTCTGAGAGCGTCTCAATCAGATCTACTGCCATCATTTCTTGATGACGTAAGGAACCGATTAATCAGTTTTTGAAACGAACTGTCCAAAAGAACCGTTTCGCGGAAATGAATCAGATTTGACATTTCTACTCAAAACTAGCACTACAAATTAAAGGAACAGAGAATATACAAGCAATTCATATTTAGGCTTTTATAATTCACATGTATGTATTGATTTGTAGATTATATTTAATGGATTACACTGTCATTAAAACATTGTCATTTGATTTGTAGAAGTTGTCATTCCACATGTGTGTTGTTGTTCTTGTTGCATTTACATGCTGTGAATCAAGTGCTTCCAAACTCTACATTATTTGATTCAAATGAATCTCAATTGGTTTCGAAAATCTCTTTCTCTATCATAACTTGCCAGAGAGCAAACAGCGTGTTTATGATGACCTGATTCACAACATAGGGAGCTTAGGAACTTTTACTGCTACTCATTTGTGGATGTGCTTCACTGAAAACGGTTCATTATTTTTATTAGATACATTATAATTTTACATTAAAAATAATTAATTTCAAAGTACTGACGGGTTGTATTGATTTAAACACTTTAGATGATTAAAAGCACAAACCTTTCTTCAGCAGAATCACAGATGCATCAGTGGCGCAGCCTTATGACATCATGTCACCCCACCAAAATAAAAGTCCCGTTAACATTAAATAGAAATTCACATACAGAAAACAAATTCAAATGATAAGATAAAGGATTCATTCAAAGAATAAATTGCTGATTTGTGATATTCTCAATCATGAATAAAGTCAAGTATCTTGATCTTCATATTCTAAAGGATTGGGAAAAAGTTTGTATTTGAAAACTAGGTTTTTGGTTGCAGAGTGCTCAACTATTTAACTGAGTCCTTATCATAATATAAATATCCACCTGCTCACGGTTAAAATTCACTCAGTGTTCACCCGCTACCCACCGACCCCCCCGTGCCGACGCCGCTGAATTTAGATCTCCTTTCCAGAGTCTCACATTAAAATTTCCCCTAAAGAAAGAGTGACTGAGGATAACAAGTATACAATAATCGTATTGTAATTAATAATTATTTTTATCGGTAACACTTTATTGTGATGGTCTCTTTTAAACATTCTGTTGACTATGAGTAACAACTACATGTCAACTAACTCGCCTTAGAGAATTAGTGGACTGACTTCTTTATATCTGCTAACTCTTATTTTGATGCTCCCCAACAGACATTTTACTGACTATAAGAACATTTGCAAGTACTGTACATGTGAACTTTTTCTAACCCTAACCCTACCAGTCTACTAATACTCTACTAGTACTCGATTGAGAGTTAGTAGACATGCAGGTGCAACGTTACTTACAGTCAACAGAATGTGTTGAAGGGACCATAAAAATAAAGCGGAACTGTTTTGTCTTATGATAATGCTAACACCATAAATAATGTCACAGAGAAAAATGGGCTAAATCAAGTCTGTCACTCAAAATGAAATCTTCAGCAGGACTGAACTTGAGCTGGGTGGGCCCAGCGAAGATAAACAGACATTCATAAGGGATGACACGGATGGCTCACAAACCTGGTCAGCTTTTCATTGCCAGCCAGCGGCAGCATTTTTGATAATTTGCACAATTTCATGGTTCCTAGAATATTTTGTTGTATGAATGTAAGAACATGTTGTTTATAAAAGAATGAACAGAACCTCAGCTTTTAAACAACCACAACAACAACAAAAATTATTCTAATGTCATACATTCTTTTTTTAATCACCACTTGAATGTGGGTAAGTTTCATTAACAAAACAACATTTTGAACAAAAAGCTTAAAAGAAATCTTAGCCAAGACTACATTCAGATTGATAATCAAAACATAGATCACCCTCAAGGTTTTACAGTCATTTCCTCTTCATGGGGGGGGTCAACATTTCATTCGGTGACGTTCTGCAGTTTTAGATTTATAAGCTGTTTAATAACTGATGGGCCTGTTAAATTACATGTGCATTGCTTCCTTTGATTATTCCTGCTTCTTCTCCGCATGTGTAGACTTCCTAATTAAAGCATACATACTTATTTGGGGTTTAAAAGTAGTATACTAATAGCACACTTGAATAAACTTCTTTTTTAAAGGGTACTCTGATACAAAGAACACAGAAGGTCTCACATTTACATGACTTTTTTCATTTGTATTTCTAAGTGTGATGATTTTATTACACTGATCACAATTTAATTGTTTTTCTCCAGAGGGAATGTGCAGATGATTGCTGAAATTTTTATTTTGATTGCGATTTCTTTCCAGAATGAGTTTGCAAATGCTGTGTCAGGTTTGCGTGAAATGAGAAACTCTTCTCACACTGAAGACACTTGTAAGGCTTCTCTCCAGTGTGAACTCTCATGTGAATCTTCAGGTTTCCTTTAATCGTGAAGCTCTTTCCACACTGAGGGCAGGAGTACGGCTTTTCTCCAGTGTGAACTCTCATGTGAGTCTTAAAGTTTGCTCTATATATGAAACTCTTTCCACAGTCTTGACATATAAAACATTTCTCTCCTGAGTGATTCCTCATGTGAAGATCAAGGTGTAATTTATATCTATAACTTTTTTCACACTGATCACAAGCAAATGGCTTCTCTCCGGTGTGAATTCTCATGTGATTCTTGAGATGTCCTTTTAGTGAGAAACGATTCCCACACAGAGAGCAGGCGTAAGGCTTCTCTCCAGTGTGGATTTTCAAGTGAGTCTTCAGATGACTGCTTTGTGAGAAGCTCTTCCCACACTGAGGGCATACGAAAGGCTTCTCTCCACTGTGAACTCTCAAGTGGGTATTAAGGGTTTTTTTCTGTGTAAACCTCTTCCCACACTGAGGGCATATGAACGGCTTCTCTCCAGTGTGAACTCTCAAGTGGGCATTAAGGATTCTTCTCTGTGTAAACCTCTTTCCACACTGAGGGCATATGAACGGCTTCTCTCCAGTGTGAACTCTCAAGTGGGTTGTAAGGGTTTTTTTCTGTGTAAACCTCTTCCCACACTGAGGGCATATGAACGGCTTCTCTCCAGGGTGGATTTTCAAGTTTTGGCAGGTCAAAGGGCTCTCTTCAGTGTAAACACTCATCTGGACTTTAAGGTTTCTAAATTCTTCTTTATGAGTCTGTGAGCAACTAAAAGATGTCTCCCCAGTCATGAAATTATGATTTTTCTCTTCCATTTCATTTAGTTCTTGACTCTCCTCTTTCAGCTCCATCAGGTCTAAGGTGAACAGAAACAAAACCAAGTTAACACCAGTTTAATGGCACAAAGATATGAAAACATTTAGACATGTAAAACATCAAATCCAACAACATGTATGCTGAATCCTATAACCACTCAAAAACTGAAAATGGTGTAACCTGTAATCTCAGACCCTCTTATCAATATCGTACATTTTTTGCTTTCTTTAGGACACATCCCAAATACTTAAAAGCTGGCAGTTATCAGACTTTCATTAGGCTAATAAAAACAGGCCCAGTTATTTGTCATGTGTGATGCTTTACTTTAGCTTGATATTTATGTATTTTCTATACAGAAACTCCGCCCTTGCTTGTCCCTTTTCTTGAGGGAATTGGGACAATCATCTGTGGTTTGTATTCGGGACCAGCTGAGGTGAGTAGGACATCGAAATCATGGGGCTTGCAGGGCTTTACAAATTTTAGAAAGGTATGAATATCTCTCAATCTTCAGGGGCTGATGTGGGCACTCCTGGAGGACGATGGTGAGTTATCTCTTGCATTGACTGAGGTCTATGAAACTTCCCCCAAAACTAACATCTCAAACGAAGCTAACACACTGGCAGAACCCGGTGTCCTGTCACAGGACATACTGAGATAAGAGTTTTACGACCCCAAAAGGAATTTGCAGAGGGCAGTGACGCTCACTTAATTCTTGCTGAGAAGAAGAAACAAACCCTTTTAATCTTATATATTCTATATATAACCACTTGAGAAATGTGTAAACATGTATACAAACTTTTCCCATCTCATGATTTTCCTTTTATGTGGTTTGGCCTATGTCTTCATTTTAAACTCTTTTGGGTTAATGTTTCAGACTTGCATACTATGGTTAACCAAATCATATGTGTGGCATGTTTGGTCTCTATAAACTCCAATCTTTGTCCCCTATTTGTTAATTCACATTACATTTTGCTAACTTTGTGACGCATTAGTATTATAAGAATCTTGAAGATTCTTGTGTTAAACATCCAATCAAACTACATGTTCAAAGGCTTGCTTGAACAAAGGGTCGTAAAGAAATTTCCTCCAAAGGAAAACACTTCTTATTGGCTCACACACATCTTCACGCTTTAAAAATCACTGATCACAAGATCAGCTCTCTAAGCCTCTTACTCTCTGTCTGTATGTTTCTGTGCTATTTGATGTTAGAAATCTAGCTTAGTTTGATCAAATGGAGGACAATCAATGTTGTCAGCTGGTTCTCCAGGCATGTGTTCAGTTTTGCAGCGAAAAACATAGGCGATCTTCTTTCTTAATACTCCATTATTGTGACATGTTTGTGGCTGCCAAGTTTCAGCTATGGAAGCACACAACATCTGGTAGGTGACGCTCACTCGCTCCAAGTGGATATTGGGGATATAACGTTAGAGGCACCCCGATCAACAGTCGAAATATCAGACGAGTGATATTTACGATTTGGGATCGTGGGAGCTCTGATGCAATCGGGAGCAGTAAAATAATCGTAATGAGACCACACAAATGAGGACTTTTGGTTGGTTGAAACAAGTCTACAGTACATTGACAGCGATGAAATAAGCAACCAGTTGACTAACGATGCTTTTGGGAAATGCACCCCTTGAGCATTTAGATCAACCCAATCCTATTTCTTAATTGTTTTTCCCAATTTAATTTGTACATGTCATTTATTTAGTCACAAGTTGTGTAGTAGATAAAGAGCATGACATCCATGACATAGAATGATTGAAGATTTTGAGAATGAGACTAACCTGTTTGTGTCTCAGTTTCTTCATGTTTGACTCTGAATGTTTCTTCAATCTCCACGTCTTCACTCTCCTCTTTAATAAACGCCATCTTTATAATAGTGTCACATTGATCTCAGTCGCTTCACCAGGAGTTTTTCTGTGTGTTTGGACACTCTGTCCTGTTTAAGAGGAGAATAGTTAACAGAAAGAAAAACACTCTAAACTAAATCTCTGAGTGTGTCTCAATCAGATCTAGTTCAGTAGTTCAGTTCACTGGTAAGAGAGTCAGTCAGAGAGAGAGTTAATGGACTTAAATGATCTGATTAGACTAAAAACACTCTAAACTAAATCTCTGAGTGTGTGTCAATCAGATCTAGTTCAGTAGTTCAGTTCACTGGTAAGAGAGTCAGAGAGAGAGAGAGTTAATGGACTTAAATGATCTGATTAGACTAAAAACACTAAACTAAATCTCTGAGTGTGTCTCAATCAGATATAGTTCAGTAGTTCAGTTCACTGGTAAGAGAGTCTTAAAGATGGACTTAAAGGGCTCATGACATTTTTTTTTTATGTTCTCTTAGATGCAATTATAATATATATAGTTTTTGGACGAAAAGCGTAAAAATGTGTGAGATTTATGACCTTTTTCCACCCTGTTTCTCATCCTCTGACTCAAACAATACCCTTCTCAATAGGTTGTGAGAAGAATTAACCGGGTCCCAGTACCAGCTGCCTGTACGATTCATCACCCGCCATTTGAACTCGTTTGCCTAAATTTGTATTCGTTACAGAATACACACAACATTTACAGGGCAGACTACGGTCCTTTGAGACTCAGAGGGTTACACCAGTAAGAAAACACACTGACATACACAATTTTATATGTTAATATGGAATATAAATATTTAATGTAACAAAATGTATATTAAAATTACAATATTTTCGCCATATATACACACACACAAACAACACTTTCCGAATTTATATTTTAGATGTCTTTCCTCTATTTCCATCAGGCGCTTGGCTGGCAGAAGTGTTGTCAGTTGGTGCCGGGGCTTTTTAGGCAGAAAGGTCAGGGGTGTAATGCCATCATGTTTAGTCCTGACAGTTCCCAGATGTGGGAATCAAACTGCCCCTCGACTAACCCTTGACACATGCTCAGCAGTGAAGGTTCGTCACACTGTGCACATAGACGTCTGGCTCTTTAGTTTTATGCAGATCCTCCATGTCAGGAAAGGGATCTGGCATAATAAGTGATTTTATAGCTACGCTTATGCTAAGCTTCCTGTATTACATTACAATTATGAAATTATAGGACTTTGGGGTTCATTAAATGTCAATAACATGCTTTTACAAAACTTTACATTGCATCCCTGCACAGCAATCCAATAAAAGGATATACGGGGGGTAAAAAGCGTAAAATAACGCTATGAAAGGCGTCCAGGGACGAGGTCTGGTAGTGAGGACTGAGCTTTGCTACATCTTTGAGGACTCTCTCGTTAGTCAGCAACATTTCGACTGTGTAAAGTGCTTTTATATTAATATTATATACTAATATTAGTTATATTAATAAAAGTCCAGGCTCTTCCAAGCTTTATAAGTGAATGGGCACCATTATTTTGAAACCCATCAAAGCACATCTATCCATCATATAAGTGTCCCAAACGGCTCTGGGGAAAATGACCTCTCACACACACACACACACATCTCCCTCTGAACACCAGAGGACGTCTCTCTCACACACACACACACACACACACACACACACACACACACACACACACACACCTCCCTCTAAACACCAGAGGACGTCTCACACCAGAGACCTCACTGCTCTGGGGAAATGGTTATCAGAGCAGTGACAGTCAGAGACTTCATTCCTTTAAGACTTGAATCTAGCCTGGGTGCCAGCCTGAACCCCGCCCACAACAATTTTTGGTCGGGAAGTTCGGTCTTGAGGAGTAATTAAGCTCGGCTCCTAGAAGGCAGAGCCAATCAAATTGCCAGGGCGGGCTTTAATCGATGATGGACAGATGATCTGCGGTTACGTAATCACTAGAGATGCACCGATTACAATTTTCTAGGCCAATTCCGATTTCCGATTTTTCATTGAGTTTGACCTGCCGATACCGATTTTAGCCGATTCCGATTTAATTTTTTTCTAACCACTTTACAGCACACACAAATATTTATTTTCGATCTTTTCTTTAACCCTTTCACGCGCAAGTTTAAAATATTCTAACTGACAACCCCACTCCCAGAGTGAGTTTTTTCAAGGCGAACGTTCCCTTTAATGTTTCCATGGCGACGCGTCAGGCGATACACCGCAGCCACAATAATACTGTATGACAGATGTGTTGCTCTTATTTCGCTTTTCCTTTTTTATTCAAAATATTCACAAACTTGCTTACCATGTCATCAACTAGCCTATCTGATATTCCGATTCTCAAATACATGTAAGTGAGTGTGTTTGGTCGTTTAAAACCCTTTATGTTGTCCTGTCAGTCGGGTTTACAGCACGTGAATTCATCAGTTTCTCCCGAAAGAAAGTGGCCGGTGAACTGAGAAGAATAGAGTAAACTTTATAGTTACTTCCACTATGTTTGTCTGATATGAATAACACATGTCGGCAAATTATATTTGAATAGATTGTTATTGCTGCTTCCACAGACATCAGTGTGTATTTTACAAACTCCAAATGTATTGTTTTACTCGTGCTTATAAGTATTTAAATATCTGAAACCTAAAATAAACATTATGAGGTTGAAAACACTGCTTAGTTGTGATATATGACAGCGCTGAACGCGTCTGGCTCTGGCTCAGCGCGCGAAAGCACAGTTTGAGTCTGGCAGTGATGCGACGTCACAGAACATCCTAAATGTGGCACTCATGCTCTCAGGGGCACAGAAATAAAATCCCATATATGAGACTGTACCGCTCAAAAGGTTAATCATGCGGCGCCCGAGTGCATTTGACCAGCATAAAATCGGCATATGTCAGACTGACCGGCCGGTCGCTGGTCATGGCCGATCACGTGAAAATCGGCCAATTCCGGTCACCAGCCGATCAATCGGTGCATCTCTAGTCACCCACGTCACCAAAGAGCGCTTGGGTTGAATTGGTTTTCAACAAAGACGACTGCAGCTGGAGAATTCAGATGTTTAGATTCCACTATCGCGTCTGTTATAAAAGAAATCGACAGTGCATTAATTTTAAAAGACGAACAGAGAACCGCAATCAAGGCATTTGTCGATCGGAAAAAGATGTGTTTGCCGTCCTTCCTACGGGATTCGGCAAAAGTTTAATTTATCAGCTGACTCCGATGGTCGCTAAGAAGATGGGACGTAATGAAAACCCTGTGGTCATTGTGGTTTCTCCTTTGGTCGCACTCATGGAGTGCTTTATTATTACTTTACTCATTACTTTACTACTTCTTCCTGCGTGTGTGCAGGTGAGCTCTGTTGACAACTATGCGTCGCTCACTGCGTTGCTCTGATTGGTTGTAGGTCTATCCAATTGAGTGCAGAGTTGTTGTTTTTTCCTGGTTCGGTTAAGACACGCTTCATAATGAAAGCCCTATGAAGCAGTATCAGACTCACATTCTGCCTAAAATATCAGTATGACGAAGTCAGGCTAACTTCAATCGTGACTAGGAGTGCACAATTAATCGCAATGAAACCACTCGCGATTTGGCAAAGGCTGTGATTATTTTATGTGCAGTTTGTCAGTGCCGCGGCTGAGAGCTATTAAATGCTCCATATCTGAACACCAGAGGGCGTCCACACACACACACCTCCCTCTGAACACTAGAGGGCGTCTCACACACACACACACACACACACACACACACACACACACACACACACAAAGTCTATGTCTATAAAGTTAGAAAATACAATATAAAGTTCTCTTTTATCAAATGTAATTGCAGTACTACAAAAAAATGGACTATAAATAATTCAGTATTTAGTCAATAAAGCTTTTAAGCTTCTTATGAATAGAATTATGATGACACAAGGTATGATAATAAATAATACCTTTGCGACGGTACTTGGCTCTCGTGGTTTGAAATGCCAGCTGTGTATTTCACACACTGATGTGTGTGTGTGTGTGTGTGTGTGTGTGTGTGTGTCGGTCAGCTTGACAGGCTACATCTTTCAATACCGGGCCTGAACATGACAGACTCTGAAAACATTATGCAAGAACACTAAGTAAAAACACTGTGATTATTCATCATGAATTAAACTGCAATTAATGTTTTAATAAGTAGTTTTTACATTACTCACAGTTTGCGGCGTCGTTGTTGGGTCCAGAATAGTCGGCACGGCCTGATCTCTGAGCAAAAGTGTCCTGGCTAAGCCAGCATCATACAGTCATCCGTTAAGAGTAGTGAACACATGCATAAATTAACACTGACGTGACTGGGACATCCGCAAAAAATAAACTGAATCCATTTTTCCCTGACGTCTGGATCCTCCGGCAGCGTATACAGACATGCTGTTTTTCCACAGAGCCAGGAACGCGGGACGCATCAAAATCTTACTGTAAAAAGGCACTTCTTCAGACCCGAAATCAGGCGTAGTTAACGCAAGGTGACGTCAGCTAGCACCCTTAGGATCCACGACCAGCCGTGTTTGGAGCTCGATTAAATAAATACTTATTTTATAATAGGGAGGACGTCTTAAGTTATGAAACTTGCAGGAAGTTTTAAATGGTACAAAGATTGTACCTTTTATATGCCAAAAGATCAAGGCAAATCTGGTTTCTCATGTCATGAACCCTTTAAATGATCTGATTAGACAAAAAACACTCAAAACTAGCACTACAAATTAATAAAAGAACACAGATCATACAATTATTATTTTGTTATGATTTATATTTGGTATCTAATAACTCTTATATTATATTTAATGGACTGCACCTTCCGTTAAAACATTTTCAATAGGTTTTTTTTCAGAAGTTGACATTAAAGATTGTTGTGTTTGTTCTCTTTGTATTTACACTTTTAGTATTCACAAATACAGTATCCATAATTATTTGTTTAAGTTGACTTGTTTTTTTTTTTTCTAAAAAACCTCTCTGACATTTTCTCTATCATTACTCTCCAGAGAGCAAACAGCGTGTTTATGATGAACTGATTCACAATATAGGGAGCGAAATGAGACGCACTGTTTCTGTCAGTCGCGTGTGGATGCGCTTTACTCACACGAACTGTTCATTAATGCTATTCATGCACTCTACTAAAAAAGCAATGCTCATTAGGCTGCTATTAAATAGAATACAGTGTTATATTAATTAACAATTAACTTATTTCACAGTTTTCCATATAAGTGTTTGAACAGGGTGTATTGATTTAAACACTTTAAATGATTAAAACACAAACCTTTCTTCAGCAGAATCACAGATGTAGAAGCGCGGCGCAGCCTTATGACGTCATCTCACCACACCAAAATAAAAGTCCCGTTCAAAATATAATATAATAGAAATTCACATACAGAAACCATACTCAAATGATAAGAGAAATAATTGATTTAATGTATGAATTACAGACAGATTTCCAAAGCTTTCAACACCACTGAGATTTTTCCAAAAGCTTCTGGCTTATATAACAAATTATAATACAAAATACAGAGCATTTGTGATACTCAATCATGAATAGTCAAGTACTTTGATCTTCATTTTATAAAAGATTGAAAAGAACTAAATACCTAAATATTTTAATTTTATATTTAATATAAATATTTATATCTAAACTTAAATATTTTAAACAAATTAAGAATTTTGATACCAAAATCAAATTTGTGATAGGAAAGAAATCTTACTACTTTTGACGTAATTTATTAACTAAAGTAGAGTCCTTATCATGATGTACATCTTATTCCATCTCAGTTTCTCCACAGAATATGAGGGCAAAACAAAACTATATGTGGAAAAACAAAGTGCATTGTAGTAAAGGGCCATGACCGTGAAGAAATAGCTCCTTTAACACAAGCAATTTGATGTATGTTACAAGTTGTGTATATATATATTGTATATTTACTTTGTTACAGTCAGAAAGTGAAAAACATCTAATGAAAATAAAACATTGTTAGAAGAACTGTATGGTATCCCTTACGAAAATTAACCATGGTTTTACCACAGTTATATTGTAGTAATACTACAGTAAAACCATAGTAACCATGACTGTAGTAACTGTGGTTTTCTCCAAAGACCACGTTTACTACAGTCATAGTTACTATGGTTTTACTGTAGTATTACCACAGTGTAGCCATGGTTTTATAAAATTATCTTGAATAACATTTAAGCCATTTACTTACAACAAACATCTACAAAATAACAACAGAAAGAAGTTACCATTCTATGATACAGACTTTATTACAGAAATTACATAATCTGAAAAAATAAATAAACTTGCATTTGTTCTCACATGTACATTCATTTGTAACTGTAACAGAATACATTTTTAAAGTAACCTTCCCAAGCCTGCATGTGACATAAAACAATAAACTACAAAGTTATACAAAATTATTGGTGATAAATGGTAAAAAATTCAGTTGCTAATTTACAAATAAAAAAATAGCAATTTGTGCCACTGTAATAATGAGTTATATACAGTACAAAAAAAAAACATTGTACAAATAAACATGACTTAGAGCACCTTTAAATACACAGCATCTACCTCCTCTAAAAATGTCTATAACCTGTAAAAATGTGTCCAACACAAGCATGTTTGCAATTTATACTGTACATACATTAACAAGATGACAACAACATTACTTAATTAGTTACTTCATTACTTAAAAACATTACTAAAAGTTTAATGGAAAATTCTTACATACACTACTAAACAAATTCAGAAGAAATTAGCAGTTCTTTGAAGAATGTTTAAACTGATATCCACTCACAAGAGATGAAGACATGGAGTCCCCTCAAGGGATGAAGACATGGAGTCTCCTCAAGGGGGATGAAGACATGGAGTCCCCTCAAGAGATGAAGACATGGAGTCTCCTCAAGGGGGATGAAGACATGGAGTCTCCTCAAGAGATGAAGACATGGAGTCTCCTCAAGAGATGAAGACATGGAGTCTCCTCAAGAGATGAAGACATGGAGTCTCCTCAAGAGATGAAGACATGGAGTCCCCTCAAGAGATGAAGACATGGAGTCCCCTCAAGAGATGAAGACATGGAGTCTCCTCAAGGGGGATGAAGACATGAAGTCTCCTCAAGAGATGAAGACATGGAGTCTCCTCAAGAGATGAAGACATGGAGTCCCCTCAAGAGATGAAGACATGGAGTCCCCTCAAGAGATGAAGACATGGAGTCCCCTCAAGAGATGAAGACATGGAGTCCCCTCAAGAGATGAAGACATGGAGTCCCCTCAAGAGATGAAGACATGGAGTCCCCTCAAGAGATGAAGACATGGAGTCCCCTCAAGAGATGAAGACATGGAGTCCCCTCAAGAGATGAAGACATGGAGTCCCCTCAAGAGATGAAGACATGGAGTCTCCTCAAGAGATGAAGACATGGAGTCTCCTCAAGAGATGAAGACATGGAGTCCCCTCAAGAGATGAAGACATGGAGTCTCCTCAAGAGATGAAGACATGGAGTCCCCTCAAGAGATGAAGACATGGAGTCCCCTCAAGAGATGAAGACATGGAGTCCCCTCAAGAGATGAAGACATCATGGAGTCTCCTCAAGGGGGATGAAAAGTCTAGGTGAAAAAGTTTTTGTTCAATAACATGTGATGCAGCGTACATGCTAGTACGCTGACCGATTTTATCATCACTGCATTGGTTACCTATAAAGTCCCGTATTAACTACAAGTTATTGCTACTGACTTATAAAGCCCTAAACGGCTTAGCTCCAGTATATTTAACGGATCTTCTATCGCCCTATAATCCATCGCGCTCTTTAAGATCACTAAATTCAAGGCTTTTGGTCATACCTAGGATATCCAGAACCACCAAAGGAGGGAGAGCATTTTCACATTTAGCTCCAAAACTCTGGAATAGCCTTCCTGATACTGTTCGTTGCTCAGACTCGCTCTCCCAGTTTAAAACTAGATTAAAGTCGCATCTCTTCAGCCAGGCATTCATATAATATTTTTAATCTTACAGTTCAAATTACAATCCGGCCTCTAGTTAATAAACGCCAGAGGAGAACTGGCCCCCGACTGAGCCTGGGTTCTCCCAAGGTTTTTTTTTCTCCATTGGGTCACCTGATGGAGTTTTAGGACACTATTAGGTCACTTGATGGAGTTTTTCGGTTCCTTGCCACTGTTGCCTTTGGCTTGCTCAGTTGGGGATATTCTGGGGATATCTAATTTGATTTTATCAATAAATTCCACTAGAAACAAACCTTGTTGTATTATTTAATTTAATACTGTGAAGCTGCTTTGATACAATCTGTATTGTGAAAAGCGCTATACAAATATACTTGACTTGACTAGTAGCTGTCAGTATGAAGTCAGTCATATAGGCCAGTGGGTTACAGTCCAGCTTTGGTTTGGTTCTGTCTCGACCTTCTGCCCAATGGACGCAGGCTAAGGAGCTGTGCTAAGCTAGGCTAGCGGTGGGTGCGTCAGACAGAGTTACAGCACGCACGGAGATGAAAAAGGTATGTATGGACTTGTCTAACTCTGGGGGATAAGGTGAATAAGCTAAAGTCCCAAAAAGTCGAAGTGTTCCTTTAACACACGTCTTGCTGGAATACTCAACTGTACTATTGGGTAGCCGAGTAATAATGTCCAAGTGCAAGTGAAAGGTTAAACAGAACAAAAAGTACAAGTCTCATATATACATAATTTCACAAAAGAGAAAAATTAGTTGGAATAAAGGACAAAAGAGATGGAGAAAGTATTGGTTTGAGTAGAGTCATCTGTAAGCAACAAAGGGATAGAGCTCTAGACACTCAATTCAATCGTAAATGCAGAATAACAGAGAATTGAGAAATACCCAGACAGATAATCAAGAAAGGGTTTTCCTCACCCAAAGCTATTGTATTGTTTCAACCTGGAAAACAGTGCATGAGTCACGTGGACCTATTCTATGGTGATTTTTCATTCCTTTTACAGTTAAAAAAAAGATTCAGTTAAAAGAAGTTCAACCCGTGGGGTGGGGTTGACAGGCCTGACCTGGAGGTGGTTCTAGACAAGTAGTGCCAAATGATCGGGAAATCACTCCTTAAACCCTCTCAGAGGGTGGTTCTCCTTAATCAGTATGCTGTGCCACGGCTTTTCTACCAGGCTGACCTCTGCGAAGTCAGAGAAGGTGTACTCCAAAGCCTAGATGGGATAATCAGGAGGTTTGTGAAGAAGTGGCTGCACCTTCCACAGTCCACCTGTGACGGGCTACTGTATGCAAGGAACCGGGATGGCAACCTGGGGATCTGCAAGCTCTCTCGACAAATCCCATCGATTCAAGTGAAGAGACTTCACCGTCTCTCTCACTCCACAGATGTGTTGGTTCAGGATATGATGGATAGCTCTCGCACAAGATCCAAGTTTAAGGGGACGTGGCGGAGAGCCGGTGGATTGGAGGACAGCCTCCCGCATCTGGGTGGGGAGGATTCGAACGCAGGAGGAGACACCACCGACTCGTTGACAAGCCACCACCGGGTGTGTCCAGTCCCGAGTGACTGGAGGAAGGATGAATTCCTAAGATGGGCAGGCCTACCGACTCAAGGGATGGGGATACTTGGCTTCCACCGCTCTCCAGTGAGCAACGCATGGCTGGGAAACCCCGTTGGTTTCACCCAGAGACACTACATTTCTGCCCTCCAGCTCCGTGCATGCATATACTCCACCCAAGAGTTTCTATACAGAGGCAGGAGCAAAGCAGGTGCTGCCTGCAGGTGCTGCTCATACAGGTTGGAGTCCTGTTCACACATCCTTGGGCAATGCCCGGCTATGCAGGAAGCCAGGATTGCCCGGCACTCAAAACTGTGCCGTCTCCTCAGAGCTGAGGTTCACGGATGTGAGGTCCGCCAGGAATGGGAGTTCAGGACCCCCCAGGGGGAACTGAGGCGACTTGACTTGGTGCTCATCCGGGATTCCAAAGCCTTGGCTATTGATCTAACTGTGCGTTACAAGTTTGCTCCTGACTCTCTTTCCAGAGCTGCGCAGGAGAAACTTGATTACTACGGTCCCCACAGCGAGGTGATTGCGCGAGAGCTGGGCGTGAGCGAGGTGTAGGTCCTTGGGTTTCCCTTGGGAGCCCGGGGCCTGTGGCCTACCGGGAACTTCAGGATTTTGACGGCTATTGGTCTCAGCGGGGCAAGAGTTAAGTCTTTCAGTAGACTGAGTTGGAGGACCCTCCTCTACTCGTTGGACCTGCTGAGGACTTTTCAATTGTCCTTAAGAGCCTGAACAAGACAAGTGGCGATAACATGATTTGAAAGTTGATGGAAGGTGCAGAAAAGGCTGGAAGGATCAATTGAAGGATTGGAGGGCCTAGGCCAGAGGGATCAACTTGGAGGCAGTTGAGGAAGGTGCAGAAAAGGCTGGAAGGATCAATTGAAGGATTGGAATGTGTAGGTTACGAATCAACTATCAAACTCATGGGTTTTGAGATGGGTTTGGCGTCCCATCATCATTACCAGGCGAATGATGGTACGGACAAGGCCAGATAATATATTAGCCACTACTCCTGAAAGACAATCAGATGTCTACGTTATAAGTAGATGGAAGTTTTAAAATAGACTGGACTACAGTGGATTGATGGTGATGACGAGATTCGGACTAGTAGAGTTTTTGCAGTTGGTAGTGCTTGTGATGCTGTTGACCAATGCTAAAAGACAGCACACAGTTTAATGGCAAGTATGGATGTGACTGGTGTCTTCTTTCATTTGTTAAAAGACAATAAGATGTCAATGTACTAGCTGGATGAACATGTATGAATGTTAAACATTTTAAGCCATACAATTATTTATTTATTTATTTATTTATCACTCGTGTCATGAGAAAATTAAATCCATATGTACAAACAAGAAGGAAATGTGTGTGTATTTTAAACATTGTAAACAACACAATTATCTGTTTACACAATGATTTGTTATTGTACAGTTATTAAACACAAGTAGACCTATATACTAGTGTTAAAAGACAATTAGATGTGCATGTTAAAAGATTTATGGAAATGTGTATGTGCTTTTAAATATTTTCTTGGCTTTATATGTCTGGATTATACATATATTTTGACATGGCGCTTAAATTTGGATGTTGGTTTAGTGTTAAAATACTGTCATAAACCAAAAGTAATAAAGAGATTAAGTAAAATGGTCATACGTTTTTTGTCTTATTAATGAACTGCTGCAAGATGATTTAGAAATATTTTCAAGGAAGTTTAAACATGAATGTGTATACATTTTGTTAGTTCATTCATTGATTGTTCATTTTAAAACATGCATCTGATATGGCTGTATTTTCATATGAGGGGGTCTTATCTAAAAAGATGCCTTTTCAGATATTTTGGGCTTTTATATTTTATTGATTATTGTTAGCCCTAGATTCCATGTTTCCTGTTAATTCCTGTAACGGCTTACATCCTTTGCATGCATTGTGTCAGTGTCTTTAAGCTCGTTGCTCTTTGTGTATAAATAGCCCAACACCAGATGACCCAAACTCTGAATCAACAAGCACCAAATCTACAATTACTATATCTCATAATCATTTGTTACAAACAAGTATTCATTACTTCAATGATATCATTGTTTCTGCCTTTAATTATTACATTGATCAAATTAAAAAATGTTTTGCTAACTGTGATTTTGTATATGTACATTTCTGAAATGCATAATTTAGACATTTACCTCTGATAACAGATCACATTTTCTGTAAAGCTGCTTTGAAACTATGTGTATTGTGAAAGCGTGATATAAATAAATGTGAATTGAATTAGATGGTTCTTGTATCAGTTCTCTTTGTTTTTCATGGTTTCCGGTTTGTTTTTTTGCTTATTTTAATAAAAACCTCCTGCACTTAAATCTGCGTTTTCGCCTGCCATCTGTTCTGTTCCTGCCAAACATTACAGGTGGACTGACCTAGTGGGAAAACGTAGCGGCCGGGAAGTGAACTTCAAGGAGAGTAGAGTAGATGAGTGTGATGTGCGATGATGGATCAGGACGCCGACGGCCAAAATCAGCAAATTAACCACCAACCAAAACCGAGGACATTATGCCGATATTTGAGTAAATGGGAGACACCAGGAAGGGTGACAAGGTTGTCTTGTCTCTATCCATTTGTTCAACTGCCTCTTACACACATTCTGTCAGTCTGTCTGTCTCTTTCTCTCTGTTTCTTTCTCACGTTGTCTCCCAAACATTAAGCTAAAACACGTTGTAGCAAATAAAAAATGTGTAAGTAATGTTTACTTTGTTCATAAATAAAGCACTTTAAACATATCCATTGGTCTGTCATTCTTTAATATATATTGTGTAGTAATAAACTCTTTAGACTGTTAATGATTAGTGCTTTTTTTTAAGTTTGTGGGTAAGAATCGTGTAAAAAAATTATTTTATTCTATATATTATTTTTATTTTTTTTTACTTTTTATTTACTTTATTTATTTTATATTATTTTAAAATATAATATAATTATTATAGTCCCTTATTTTGGGGATGGATTTCGGGAAATCTCCCATATTTTCAATGTTCAATGTTGACAGCTATGGGCGACACCAAGTATTACAGGAATTCCCCTCCCCACCCCCAAAATAATGATTGACATGACGTCCGCATATTAATATTAGTGGAACAAACTTTCGTGCCCATAGATATATGTTCCGCGCCGATGGGTAGCAGGCTAGTGTGGGCAATAAATAAATTGTGCAATGCAAAACAGGCTCATTGCAGCCACTAATGCAGGGATAAATAGACCTGTCTTGCCAAATGGATTTATTAAGTCGGCTTGAGAAAGCCAACTTACTGAAATCCTATTTAAACTTATTATTATTATTATTCTTACTCAGAAGTTTGGGACACTAACTCCTCCTAGAGCTTTAACTCTACAAACTCAAAACTCGGGTCAGACCTTCAGACTGTGCTATATCTTTTCAGACTGATTTGACTTTCAGTTTTCTTAAAAATTAATATTAAACATCATAAAAATCCCATTGACTTTCATTGCAAAGTGCTCAAATTGAGCCAAGGCTACGGTGGCCCATTAGTGTACAAGCCAAAAACTCAAATCTAAAATCCTTGAAGCCCTAGACTCAATTAAACTACCATTCTAAATCTATCTATCTATCTAATCTTTCTTTCTTTTTAACTTATATATCTATCTTTCTTTCTTTCTAACTAATCCATCTTTCTTTCTAACTAATCTATCTATCTTTCTTTCTAACTAATCTATCTATCTTTCTTTCTAACTAATCTATCTTTATTCTTTCTTTCTTTCTAACTGATCTTTCTTTCCTTCTTACCTATCTATCCATCTTTCTTTCTAACTAATCTATCTTTCTTTCTAACTAATCCATCTATCTTTCTAACTATTCTTTCTTTCTTTCTTTCTAACTAATCTTTCTTTGCTCCTCCGTCCCAAATAACATCGATCCACTCCAGTTTGCCTATCGTCCCAATAGGTGTACTGAGGATGCTGTCTCTCATATTCTACATGCCACTCTCACCCATACTGACAGCAACAAAGGGAATTATATGAGACTACTATTTATAGATTACAGCTCAGCTTTTAATACCATAGTTCCCCTCAGACTGGTCTCCAAGCTATGGGGTCTTGGTATTAATGCCCAGCTCTGTGATTGGGTCCTGGACTTTCTCACGTGCAGAACACAGGTAGTGAGAGTGGGTCAGACCATTTCTAACAGCATTACCCTGAGTACAGGAGCACCACAAGGATGCGTTTGAGTCCCCTGCTCTACTCCCTCTCAGGGCCGTGCACAGGGGGGTGGCCCGGTGGCTAGAGCCACTGCCCTTCTGCCCTCATCAGCTGAGGTGCCCCTCTCGCCACCCTCCAGAAAATTCCCATAAAAACGTTCTGTTATCACTCCGCTAAAGATCCACTGATTCCGCTAATCCGCTCCGTGTTTTCCTGCTCGCTCCGCAGCGTCACTCGTAGACAAGCATGTGCCCGCTCTCCGACGACAGTTTCAGAATAGAATGTTGTCCCATTCACAGGTCGATTACAAATTACAATCCACATTACAGACAATAGTCGATCCACAAAATTAGTATTTTGGTAATATGTTTTGTATTTCTGTCGCAAAATGTTTTGCTCCTGTTCTTCAAATAGTGCTAACAACTCGTGCAACATCCATGTTCTTGGAAGAAAAGCAAATGTGTTTCGTGCCGTTAGCCCCCTTGTAACCTACTATACTAAGGTACTATTCATTTAGATTAGAACACATTTAGATAATATATAGTATATTACCTTTTTATTATGTATAAGGTTAATATGGTCTCATTAAAATATTATAAATATGATGTATGTTATAGATATATACTAGTATATCAACTAAGGCAACTGATTATAATGGGAAATATATTTACAGGAGTTAAAGTGGGAAAAACTGTCTGCCAAATATTCTATACATAATGATTTACCCTCTGGCTTTCTAGAACTTTGATTACATTTTTGCAAGAATAGGCTTTGTCTTTGCTCTTTCTCACTCTGTTCTTCTAATTTTGTGAAGGCATTGTTTTTTTTTTTGTCTACAAAATCTGCCGACAACAGAAAATGTTATTTATTTATTTGTGATTTATTTATTAGTGTTATTTAGATTAGATCAGGTTAAATAATTTGATTGAACAAGAATTCTAATTTTCACTACTCCGAGTGTATGATTGCAGAACAATGTATGTTTGAAAATTGATGGAGCAACAGATTTTGTGTGAAAATAAATCAGAAAGGTGGTTTGTTTAAAAATCGTATTAATGTATGAGGTGGCAAGGAGGTACACACGGGGTAAAACCAGCAAGGTAAAGACACAGTATTGATAAAAATACTTAAGCTAAATTAATATGCTTTTAATAATGTCTAAGTCGATACTTGTTCAAACCAATCATTTTAGCAAAGTTTATAACATTTTTGGAGTTATTTTGATAAATTAAATAATAAATGTTTGTTCAATAAATATAGGCTATCTGTCATAATTTTCATTTTTTATGATCATTTTAAAAATACAGAAACAAGATTCTTGAGATCTTTGTATTTAAATTGCTACATAAGTCTAAAACATTAAAAATAAAAATAAAATAGTAGATTAAATTAGCACAGAATCAACTTTGATCAAGTCAATGATCAGCCAAATTTCCAAGTCCATCATCAAAAGCGTTTATGAAAAAAAGTGCTGAGCAGAATTTGTGCCATCGAGTGGTAAAATAGAGAATTAAGTCAAATGCGCATTTCTTCCCCGGTGTGACTTTATAACTGTTGTAACCTGTATATCATTTCAATATATACTTTAACTGTATAATATTAAATTAAATGTCTATACTACTTCCATAGGATGAGGCAGCTCAGAGAGTGAGAGCCCACTGAGCATCAGACAGTTAAACTGGCATTGACATTGAATTATTTAATTGGAGGAGTAATTATAACAACATAAATTGATTTAGCACTAAATCCTAATTGAAATCTTATTGCCCATATAAAAGAGTGCCCCCTTTTTTGGTTTAAGCCACTGCCCCTCAAAATGTCTGTGCACGGCCCTGCTCCCTCTATACGTACGACTGTGTGTCCTCTCATAGATTGTTAAATTTGCAGATGATACAGTTTTGATGGGTTTCATTGCTGATAACAACGAGACTGCATATTTGGATGAGGTGGAGAAATTAACGACATGGTGCCAGTTAAACAATCTATCTCTGAACATCAGTAAAACTAAGGAGATGGTTGTTGTTTACACAAAACCTTCTTCACTCAGCTGGTTTTCCTGACCGTTAACTCCATGTGCCTTCTTTTGTATCAACAGTCATCAGATTGGCTAGATTAGATTCAACTTTATTGTCATTGAACAAAGTAACAGGTACTTGGACAACAAAATGTAATTCATCTTCTGTAAATTATTTACAAATGGCCATCTCTAACATATCTGGTTGCACGCCTGTCTGAACTTTCATAAACCAATATAAGTCATCAATAATTAATAATAATAAAACAAGCTTCACATCAAGAGCAAAAAAATAATAATTCCAAAATATCCAGATTATTTACAGAGGTCTTGAAAATACTTAGAAAGTAAAGATATGAAAAAAGAAAGAGAGTGAAATCTTTGAAGTACTTCCTCTGAATCCCCATTTGGCTCTACTTTGGGAGAGTTCATCTATGTCGCCGCACTTTGAGGGTGGCAAACCTGTCAGTGACCCTTTGGTGTTCAATTTTTTCAAGCAACTCCTTCTCAATAGACATCACAGCTAGGTGCTGGAGTCTGCTTTGGCCTGTGGTCATGTTATGGAGACTATTTACAGATTCTAAGGATATGATCAAAAGGCACACAGAGGCGTGTCATTTTAAATGTCTTTATTATTATTATTATTATTGGGCTTAGAAACTTTTTTAAATCACAAATTCCTTTCAAAAGAGAAGCTGTATTCTCCATTGTGGGTTTGAAAAAAAAAAAAAAAAAAAACCAGGGAACCATTGCCTAGAAAAGTAATCTTATACAACAACAGATAGCTGGTTTGCATTATCTGTTACTTTAGCTTAACACTTTTCAGAAGAACAAAAAACAAACAAAAAACCAGACAGAGGTCATTATGGACAGTCCCTAGTCTCTCACCTGAATCTGTCTTTTTTCTTTAAAAGAACTGTCCTATGTCCATTGCTCACTGGCAGGTCACACACACACACACACACACACAGACACGCGCGCACACGCACACACAGAGAGAGAGAGAGAGAGAGAGAGAGAGAGAGAGAGAGAGAGAGAGAGAGAGTAATGCTAGGAGTTCAGGAGTTAAGCCTGGTTCAGGTTAAATCCTCTGTGTGTGAGGAATGAATAAATACAGCAAAATAAAAACATTAAATTTTCTTTTATTGTCTAGTTTGATAGTCAGCCACAACTGAAAAATAACTGATATAAATCTAGGAATGAATAACAATTCATTTAAAAAGCCACAGTGACTGTTTTCACACATACTGGTGGTATATGTTTTCACTCTGGTCCAAACGCCAGGGCTTCATGTTTCCGTGACGACTGACCAGAAAAGACGCACATGACGTCATGTTTACATGACTCCCGATTGTTAAAATGAGTATCAAATTAACGATAAACTTTAACAACAGAGACACACGTACGCACTACACAGGCACGCAGTTTATTTGTCGCGCTGCTGTTTTTGTTTCACGCTCTAGCAGTTAATAAACAGAACTGCATGTGTCTTGTGGAAGAACATTGTAACCGGCACTACTTCTGTCCGTTTATGACTATGGACAGTCACCCAGGTCCTGTGCTACTCCACAGCGGCGGCGACCCGACGGACTAAAATAGTCAGAAAATAAACACTTATTATAGGTGTACCATGGTGATTCAGGATACTGACTCCAGTACTCACCGATATGGTTTCGGAATCGGAACAACTCTAGGTAAAAGGAAAGAAGTGTGAGACACAGCTTTGGAGCAACTTAGTTGATTCACAACACTACATAACGGGTTCTCACTTTGCGTGTGTTTCGCGCTGGATGACGGTCGTGCTGAGCGGTGCAGGTGCAGAGAAGTAGTGCTAGAAGAAGAGAAGAGGATGACACCATTTGCTAAGCGGGGATGTTTTCATTTTCATCCTTAACACATAGATTTTAAACCACAAACTACAGAGTATGTTTTGGACATTATTTAACCTCGTCAAAGACGAACAAAATTTTTTAGAATAACAACATTTCTTACTCCAAGTTTTAGGGGTGCTGAAGCGCCTGCCACCCACCCGATTTTAATTAAAATATAATTTTTCGTCACGTCATCCGCCCGATCGAGTCCGTGGCTGTAACCGCCAACCGCGCATCTCTAATTGGCACACAATTGCCTTATAATATACCAGAGGTTACACGTCTCTGTAGCGACTAGGTGTCTCGCTCAGGGACACAATGGCGGACTAGAAATTGAGAAGAAGACGGAATGCCAATGATCCTGCATCAACGATTTTGTACCTCCAGTTCTTCGAAGAGAGAGATCCATTGTCAACCTAATTCAAACTGACTCAAAGATTGGATGATTGAAGGTCAGGTATATTTGCTTTACAACATTATATGGTCAACCTCTTTTGACAACATTGAGGTAGTGGATCATAAGCCTCATCTTTGAGAGCAAGCGGGCACACACTATGTCAATGCATCACATGCAGAACAGGGTCTGTGTTTAGCAGGTTGATGGGAATAGGCAGCTATAAGCATAGGGCCTCTAGAAGTACTGTAGATTAGATAGAAAGACTGCAGCAGCAGCATGCCAAAAAGGAATCTTAAAGTTAGAAATAAATAAAATATCCAGGTATTGTAAATAATAGCCTATATAAGCCAACAAACTGCAAAGGTGAATGGGTTGGCCCTTAAACCAATCTCTTCAGGCCTGTAGTAATTCCATAGAATTATGTATTATTATTATAATTATTACATGAAGCTGACTCATTTTGCTCACATAAAAAGATAAAAACAAACAAAAAACAAGCAAAACGCTTCAATGTATCTTCAAAGTGCTCTTTGAAGCGTGGCCCTAGATATCATATGGACCTAGAATGCCAAAATTAAAACTTAAAAAGGTTTTAAAAATTAAAAGTACATCGTTGGAAAGCTCTCACCCTGGAGAGTAACAGATGTCAGGAAAAAGATTATTCATGGCTCCTGCTTTGATATATTGACCTTTGAACCCTGACCTCGGTGCATATATTAAGTTCTATAATTAAGCAAAAAATATATATACAGACAAGTGGCCAACTGTTATGGAAAGCTCTTGACCTCATCTAACATGTCAGTGTGGTCAATAACAGGGGGCGCAATCACATATATGTAAAATAGATTTTCACCCATTTCACAACTATATATTTAAAATCTGATTACACACATGTGTGTATCATCCCCTTAAATACCACTGTAAACTCTCATTTCAGTATTTACAACTTCCAATTCTAGGAAGAACAGTAATGTAGACTAAGAACTACAATTCCCTACAGCCGCGCTATGCAGCTTGATAAAATAAGCGCTATATATGTAGTTTTTAGGTTTATAAACCCTAGTTTATAGCAATTAGGGTTGTAAAAACATATATCAGCTTAATATCTAAAAAATATATTACAGTCAAACTAGTGATTACGCGCAATCTATCAAAATAGCACAATTGCTGTTAACTTAAATATCACGGTTGATCTAAGTTATTTTAGCAAAAACACAAACTTCCGCATGACGCAAGTGAATATCATCAGCCAATGGGAAGAGTGAAAAACTCACCGCGCCATGGGGTTCGTCCGCGTGCGTTTTGTGAAGGTGCACGTCAGGCTACGGCATAGACTCGACTCAGAAGTATAAATCAGAGATTGAAAGTGCCCCCGGATCACTGACAATCACAAATCACTGCCAAAAAAAACTATGTGGCACAGACATAGACTAAAATATTTGAACTATGACTACCTATTTAGTAGCTAATTTTCAATAGATAGTGCGCTGTGAAAATGACTGAAACATGGTCAGATATCATTGTGGGTACAGTAACTTCCCCATTCCTTTTTACAAATTGAAAACAGTAGCAGTACCCCACAACAGCCCAAGCATTGTTTACAAATGTGTCCTTTCAAAAACATGGTAACAGAAACATTATATAAAACATGTTTCCCACATTTGGCTTTACCAAGTCTTTAGAAAGCCAGAGATAACATCTTATTATTGTTCAATAACATCAAGTCTTAACCAAGTTTTTTTGGGGTCGATTGCCAGGGCAAGTTCATAGCTCAGGAAAATCAGACTGGTAGTTAGACTAATCAATTAATCTGCAAAATGGCATCATAACATAGCAACATATACTGACAAGGTGAAAACACACGCCTCTTCCATCTTTTAATGACTATACAACCAAGGTCTGTGGAATTTACTTTCAGTACATCATGGTAAGCTAAGTTCAGTGTCAGAAACTATGAACCTAGGCAACATAGTAAATAACACACATTAGACATAATAAATAATTATCAGCACAGAAGACAATATACTGTACTCACAAGTCTAAAGCATTCTCTGACAGTATTAATAAAATTTGCCACAGGATATTTAAGTGCTGCTTCCTTAGTCAGGGTTAGAGGAAGTGTCCTTTAATGCAATGGGTATAAACTTTTAGATACAGGATGTATTTGCCGCGGAAACCTATAAGGTTGCTGACATTATTTGGTAGAATCAGGAAGAAACTATTTAATACGATGTAAGTTTACAAGTCACGGTCATGAGTGCTTCATAATGATCATTATTATAATAATAATAATAACCATCATCATAGTATGGCATTATGTAGCTTTCTTTCCAGCTGTTTGACATGCCAGTGGCGGCTGTGGCTCAGGAGTTAGAGCGGGTTGCCCGTTAACTGGAAGATCGGTGGTTCAATCCCCAGTTACTGGGAATACTGAACCCCCAATTGCCCCTGGTGGCTATGGCTATGAATGTGTGTGAATGGTGAATGTGATGTAGTGTAAAAACGCTTTGAGTGGTCGCAAAGACTAGAAAGGCGCTATACAAATACAGAGCATTTACATTTACAGTGATGACAGAGCACAGAACGCCATTGGTCAATTACAGTTGTCATTTCCTGGTAAAGCTGGAGCCGGTCGTTAGCGTCTTCATCTGAAAGGCATCTTTTCAGACTCCTCTACAGTACATCAGTCTTCATCAGAAATGCTGGAATCCAAGTCAGCTGCATCATCTTCTGACATCTCCTCCGACGAGTCCATTTCCAGAAGTGGTTGATGGCTGAGGATTCCCCTGTAAAAGCCCTTGACTTTTACCATTTCTGCTTTCAGTTCAGTTTGTTTTAGAAGAACCAGAGACTGTAGTCCTCTTTGTGCATCCTCAGACCGGTCAGCAAAAGAGACTGTAAAAACAAAAGATTTTCATATTATCATAAACACTATTCTTAAAGTCAATAATGACACTTTAATAAGTATTTACAAAGTAGGTTTCAATAGTCATATTACAACAGGGTTGTGAAATGAAATTTAGATACAAGCTTCAGGGGGCAGTTTTTATAAAAAAAAAAACACTTGCTGGTGCAAGCTATTGCTCTGTCCGCTCAGTACTCGAGGTTGAGTACTTTGGACGGTGACATTTGCTAGACAGTGACAGCCTGTTGGATTTATTACGTTCCTAATCTAGTTTGCCTGGTTTATGTTTAAATTTCGGATTTCAGGAAAGTAAGCAGACATTTCCCTTTCAGTAGAAGTATGTGAAAAAAAAACTCTAGTGACAAATTTTGCACAGATACAAATTAGTATAGTCCAGATCTGATATTTCAGGAGACATACATACTTTCAGTGGAGGGGATCAGTAAAAAAACTGTTTAAGGAGAGGAGAGAGTTGCCAGCATCATAGATTGTGCCTTTATTGCTGTCCAGTGTTGCTGCATCTCTTTACAGAGAATCACTTCCTCCTCCTTCAGGCGTCCCACAGCCATAACCTTCTCGAACACTGTTCGTTTGGTGTGAAGGTCTGCAGCAGCTTCAATTCATTAACATCAAAACAGAAGACATTAGAGTTAGAAGTTTTGTTCTTTGGATTAATACAAATAACATTATGCAAGAAGTGCTCAGATATAGATTTTATTTAATGGAGGACTTACTTTCACTTATGTTGTTCCAAGGCCATGCATCAGTCAGGACACTGGCATCAGTGGACACAATTTGCTCAGATGGTTCAGCCAAGTTGTTGTACTCACAAATGGTCGCTGCCAAGCGTTTTTTCTCGTCAAGAATTACTTTTCGAATCTTGTGACACCTCTTGTTGCTATCTGCAAAAACAACAACAAAAAAGTCAGAGTATGTATTTAGAATCAAATCCCAATTGTGACACTTTTAGCAGAGTTTCATTTTCGGACAATGTGCATTTTATTCCTTTAACCAACCTGGATCAGATTTTTGGGGGGTTTTCTGAACTCCTGTATAGGTTACCACGTGCATTTTCTAACTAGGAAAGTGTCAAATGTCTGCAACTGTGACCTACCAGAAGATCTTGGGTTCGCACTTTGATGATGACTGCTAGTTCCTCTATTCGTGCCTGCAATGCCCCAAGGCTGCCATCACCTGGATCAGTTTCTAAATCAGAGTCACATTATTGAGTATACACATAACCACAATCATTCTATTACATTCAGCAATCATTTTTCTTTAAACCTATAAATACTATAAGCACATAGTAAGCATGTCTGTAATTGATCAAGTAACGTTTGATCATTAGCTTTTATGCTATTATGATCTTTTATAATATGATTATACTGGGGGACAGGGGCAGGGAAGTTGGAGGTCGAGTCCAATCAGAATAATTTATTATTATTCGCGAGAGCACAATTTGAATTTGCTCAGCGAGTTGCTCTGGCATCGAGTAATGATGCTCATTTACTATGCCCTTGTAGACGAGCTGCACCAATCACATCACTGTATCTGATATAGGCGGGCCAGAGGCGAGCTAAACAGAAGACAACGCTGCGACGTCAAAAAAATTAGTAAACATTGCCAGATGGCTGTGGATGAACACCAGTTGTTTTCAACGTGTTCACACCAAACGCAAATTTAATTATTTGCGCGAGCAGATTACATACAAAGTCCATGCAAAGATGTGAATTCGCACAGGGCGCAAATGATATGGAGATGAGGATATGCATAGTAAAACGAGGCGTTGTAAGCTCCATATATGGTTATTTCGGGGAGGAGACGCATGTACGCACAATCTTCTGCTGACTGGGATTTATAAACGGAGTTTTGCGCAGGTTCTGGCGTACGCCATTTTTGGCTTTCGGGCGCACGTACACTTTTAGTAAGGATCTTACGCACAGTTTTATAAATGAGACCCCATATGACAGTACGTCAATTCATGTTGTTGTTGGTCGGCATCTGCAGTGTCAATTTTACTTCTTGGTTCTAAATTCACCTTTCGTTTATGACGGAAGTTGCTTTCATCAAGAACGGCAAATTCTTGACCACTCCCAATCATCTGTCCATGTCTTCTTCTGAATCGTTTCATGGCACAGCGGCAAACTTTCCTCAGGACACGAGCCATTTTAGAGAGAGTTCTTGAACTTTTTGCAATGCCATCTTGCATCATATCAATTTGTTTGATGCGCAATCCCTGAGTGAACCTGTGAAGTACACAGTGATGACTCAGAGAAAGCAGAGTTGTAAAAATAAAACTTTTAAATGTGTAGTAGGTTGAAAAATGTATGTATATATGTTAAAATAAAAGAGGGAAAAAGGACACCCCTTTAAAATTTAAATTTGTTCATAAATGCATGTGCCGTCAACATTTGTTTATTGATGGGTAAATTCATCATTTTCATTTTCATTCATCAGTTCATTGTGTAGAAAAGAATGCTTTGTTGCTATGTATGCTTGCTGCCTGTAGAGGGCGCTGAACGCTATTGTTTCAAGGTAATGCACCAGGCGAGTGCGAGTCAGAATCAATTAAATATTGTTGAAGACTGCAGCCAGTACTCCTGTTTTATAGCGTCTCTTGTTATTATTTTACAGGTGGTGAGCCAAAACGTTTCAGAAACTGTTTGAAACTAATGTAAAACTGCTTCAAAGACATGTGTTTATTTTTGTTAGATTACTGAGAAAGACTGTTTATTAAAGCTACACTGTGTGATTTTTACCCCCATCTAGCGGTGAAATTGTATATGACTACCCAGTGAATATTTATTTTTTTTCCTCTCAATTCCGAGGGCGTTTTAACTCCTACGGTGGCCGTATTATTCCAAGATTAACATGGCTTCCAGTTATCGACTTCGTCCATGACAATAATAAACAATACGTCTAAAATGAATAAAACTACAGGACAGATGTCAGGAGGTAAACGTCACCCTTGGAATCGGCTATCCCAGCATATTCAGATTAGGCTAATGTTACAATGTGTACAAAGTAAAAGCTATTAAAAATAACAAAAATTTACAGTGTCCTTTTTTTATATAGCTTAAAAAATTGCGCCTTTAAAACTATTCATCACCTGTGATCCGTCGCAGCACAGATTTATGTTACAAGGTAAACAAAACTTTTTCACCATTGACGCGAGGATGAAGTTATACTAGAGGTCGTTCTGGCGTTATGCACAAACATGCTATGGTTAGACAAGCAACTATAAAACTTCGAATTTACACAAATGAATTACAACAGGCTGAATTACCTGTCGAGAAGAAAGCAGGCAACCTCGGTGTCCGTTTTAAAATCTTTGCTCCTCATGAGCTCTTTCCATCTGGGAAAAGTTACTCCAATATTGACTATGGTCTTGCTGATTTGTCTGTCGCGTTGACGTTTTAATTCTCTTTCAAATGTGAGTACACACACACACACACACAGTATCTTTCAAATCTGCCGGCACTCGCGAGCTCGCGAGTAATCTCCGCCCCGCATTCGTCACGGTGTCACTGAGTGAAAACCGCAAAAGGCGAAGCTTGAATTTACAGGTATGTCCCTCTTTGGCTAATGTAGTTTCAAGATGGAGGGGCAACATGGCGACCGGCATTCGAACCCCTCCCCCGTATGTACTTTCAATGGCAGATTATAAACTTAAGAGAATACTTTATTACTTGAAAGAAGTAAATATACATTAATGAGCACATATATTTTTGAAAGAACTAAGTGTTTTTTGCTAAGAATCAACTAAAAAAGTTACACAGTGTAGCTTTAAGACGCATTCAGTATTACTGGGTTATGTATTAGACATAAGAGGGACAAATAGGTGAATGTGAAGTGAAATATGAGAAAATATACATGTGAAAAGCGTTCATGGATGTTTTTAAATAGTTTATAATGTTGATTGTTATCGGATGAGAAAGTTTGAGTGAGTTTAATATGCGTTCGCAACTGGAAGTAGGCTATCTCGAGCCAAAATGGCGGTGTAAGCATGAGTGAGTTAGAGCCAAAATGGCGACGTACACGTAAAACACGAGGATTGCGTGAAGCAAAATGCAATATTCATTTGTGACAGTTCAAAAATGAGAGTAATGTCTCGTGAATGTTATTGTGATGTGAAATACATGATATTCGGTTGAAAAGCCTGTAAAAGGAGAATGTATCTCTGAAAAGCCTTTATTAAAAATGTAACTATCTTTACTGAAATGTTAATGTTATTAATGCATTGAAATTAGCAGTCAATAAAATATTGTCGAAGACTGCAGCCAGTACTCCAGTTTTACAGCGTCTCTTGTTATTATTTTACAGTGCTGGCCAGTGTTATACATTCAGCTTACTCTCTCAGGCTTCCCAGACTTGAGGAGGGTAACAAATGCATTGTAACATTTTACTATTCCTTCTCTGCTGTCTGACAATAGAGTCACCTGTAAATGAATATTAGCCACGACGACAAGTTGAGTTTTGATCTCTCAAAGAGAGAGACCCTACTTGCACTGATCGCGTGGTTTTCTTGTCTCGATGACTTTTATGTCTGCACATCCTGTGATGGCGATAAATGGCAAAATATGGTTATGCAGACAAAAGTATTTTACCTGGACTAAGAATGAATTTTTTTTATAGAAAATTAAATTTTATTTAATTTCCAAAAAAGTGATAATTGACATGCCTTTGGACAATATACACACCTAAGACCATTCTAATTATTAGTGTAGCACCCATACACCCATGGCGCCGACATTTGGTTTTGCAAACGACAACAGTGAGAGTTCTAATGCAATGGTAAAAATTCTAGCAAAGCATGAAACTGTTCTGTCGTTGAGCACAGACGAACACTGAACACAACTGACCAAAACATGTCACAGCTCTTATAAAGACCTCAGGGAACTGTGTCATCCTAACATGAATTTAAACGTACACTATGTAATTTTTCACCACTAGGGGTCGCTAACCTCTGCGAGCTCCCGCGGATATAAAAGGAATATGGACATTTCATTCTACCGAACTACATGCAAGTGCAGAATTACAACTCACAGGTCAGTTTATTAGACAAATTAAACTTGTGAGGTAACGCAGCGCTGTTTCACTTGGTCTAACATTACACTATCACACTAAACTGCATTTGAATGTGTTGAAATTTGTGTTAGTTTGTCTGTATGAGACTAGCAGTGAACTAGATCAACATTAGAATAACTTACAGATCATATTCTAACATTTTATCATTGTTGAACTATATAACATTGATTAGTTTTATGTAAATGTGCTCACCTGTTTAATAAAGTACATGTAGGAGCGGTCGAAGTCTCGGACGTGGAGCTCTCGTTTATATACTGTCTATGGGAGCTCTCGGCATCTCGAAAACACCGCGCTGATATTGATTCTCGTTTTAGTTCTCCTCTTTTATCCAAAGTCTGCTTGCCATGGTCCATAATGTTTGAACGAAACAACAACAGCGTGCAAATAGACATTGCGAACTACACAGTTGTCCACGTCTGTCGCCTTGGTTACTATCAAAGGGCTCTGGTTGCTATGGCAGTACGAGTGGAAACCAGGGACAACGCGGATATGACGCCATTGACGGCGACAAAACGGAAATAAAAAAACGTGCCGTGTCTTCGAATTAAATTACAAATTTCTCCTGGTTTGAAAGTTGTTGAAAACAGTCGGGATAATGTAAGTACACAACTAAAAAAAAATATATAACATAGATATAGTGATTTTTGCTATTTTTAAAGCAAAGCTTTATGCTATTTTTAAAGCTGTCTGGCAGACTGTAATTATTAATCACCTATTAGCTCAAACTGACTTGCTGAATCAAAACGTGAGGTCTAGCCAATGTGTTTACCTCTTTTGCATAAGTTCCACCTACTGGCAAAGCAACAAGCAAGTCTTTTCTTTAAAGCAGTTTTTGTTTTATGCGCAGTTAATATTGTTACACTGAATTTTATGACAGTTGTCTTGGTCTGAATTGTGTAAATGTTGCATAACATAATCATTTAGTTTCCATTTAAACTAAATAGAAATAAATTGCAATGCAAGGACAAGGTAGTCTGTTAGTTTACCTCAACTCCTGATCTAAGCCGTTTATTCAGCATGTGACAGCAACTATGCAGTCGGCACCGGATACAGAATTGATCAGTTCATCTCGAGTCTTCGGGTTCGAGTCATTCGTTCATCACGTTACATAGGCCATAGGCTATGCAGTCAGTACCAGTACAGAATAGATTAGTTCACCTCTCGGGTCCTCAGGTATGAGTCATTCTGTCTTTAGTCACGTAACAGTATTATTAGGCTTATTATATGTAGGTATTTTGCTTTATCGAAGTGATTCTTCCCATCATACAGATAAATTGCATTACCAACTATATTCTTACCACATAAAATTTTGGAAAATAACCATCATGACAGAAATTCAAAAAGTTATAAATTGTAAGAAATAAAAAAGGCTAAAATTTGAGACAAGAAATGCAGCATGTAACTGTCAGAGTAAAAAAAGAAAGGTAGATAGACAGAACCGAAGACTCTGTGAACTAATCGAATCACTATCTGAGACAACGGTATTCCCACCCAATTGAAAATGACCGAATCGTTCACGACAAGGCAAGCAAACCAAGCAATTGCTTGGGGCCCCGAGCTGGCCTGGAGCCCCAAGACAACAACTGGTTAAGAATAAAATGCAACGACAAACTGTGTGAGCGCCCCTTTGATAGTCAATGCAGTAAAGTGCAATGACACTGTTATCGGGATCCCCCTCAAGGGGGCCCCTCTCAGTAGTGCTGAATGGGAATCAGAATGGGATACCTTCGGATAATGCGCATGCGCAGCAGTGAAATTTGTGGAATTGCGCATGCGTTAAATTTAAACCATCATTTCAGCATACCTAAGATTACAAGCGGTAAGTGTTGGTGTATTATATCGCATATATACACATTACCTAATTGCATGCCTTGTACAATCAAAAGAAATGTTGACAGACGTTTTCAATATATTATTTTTAGCAAATGGAGTCGTAAAGTCGCGTAATGTCGTGTTAAAACGTTAAATCTGGTGTTAACTCGAGGTTCTAGCATTTGGCGCCATCTGACCGAGATTAAACTCATCGACTAATGTTTTGCTTTTACATGATTAATGCTTATTTTTCTGCTAACTGTAGTTTAACCATGGAAAAAAAGTGGGAGGAAATTTTCAATTACCTTTTAAAGGGTTCAAACCCTGCAGAGCTAAATAAAGGACAGAAGCAAAGCCTAAGGAAATACTCCTCGAAATTCAGGATTCACGGTCAGTATTTACCATCAAAATACGTCTATAATACTGACAGGAATATGCACGTGTTCATATTTTGTATTATTTATTATTGGTTATGTCAATATTCCTTAAAGATGGAGAACTACTCTTTGGCAGTCACAGAAGAGTCATAAAGACAAAGTTGGAGGAGGCTATGAATTTATTTAAAGAATTTTTTACCTCACCTATTGGAGGACATACAGGAACCTTAAAAACACGAGCTGCCATGTGTTCACGGTTCTACTGGTATGGCATGACAGTGGACATTGACAAATATATATATATATCTCAAAACAGCATACCCCTTTATAAACTGTATTTTTATTAAACCAGGTGCTATTAAACCACGTAAAGCTTTTTAACGCACATGAGAACCGTGTGGAGTCAACTCACAGCCGCTCCGCTGCCCTGCTGAAAATGTGAAGCAGAAACGCATCAGATAACGTCCATAATAATTGGACTCTGGGTTCGATTTTTTTTATCATTTTAGGTGGTTATGTGGAGCAACATGAGAGGGGAATTTGGTAATCATTGTTTAGGTACATTAAACCATGTAAAGCTTTTAACGCACATGAGAACCGTGTGGAGTCAACTCACAGCCGCTCCGCAGCCCTGCTGAAAATGTGAAGCAGATTTTTGAATACATTTTTATTTATTTACATTAGTAAGCTACAGGACATCGTCTTTCAAAACATGACCTGAAAAAATAAAATAAAAATGGTACCCAGCCCTTCTGAAAATGCGAATGCGTCTCTGTCCCTAGCACATTTCAAACCAAACTGACGCCCATGTATTCGACTATGAGGTTCATAGTCGAATCAGGCCTCTCCGAATCGAATCGTCGAATCCTCGACTATTAGAAGTCAGCCCTACTTACCACTATCTTGTTTTTTCTTATCCTCCTCTTCCTTTCTCTAATTTGTTTTTTTCCGCTATAATTATATAATATAATTATAATCTATAATTCCGCTTCATGATGACTGCCGAGGAGGTTTTGTATTTTGCCGGTGTTCTGTCGATGTAGCATACTTTGTCAAAACAGCATACCAGTGTTTGTGAAGGGTATGCTGTTTTGACAGCCCCTGGTTTAATAAAAATATAGTTTATAAAGGGGTATGCTGCTTTGACAGCCCCTGGTTTAATAAAAATACAGTTTATAAAGGGGTATGCTGTTTTGAAATCCCCTGGTTTAATAAAAATAAAGTTTATAAAGGGGTATGCTGTTTTAAGTACATTCGTGAAAAAACAACATATAGTGGATTAGATCTCATTAAATGTCTAAGTAAACCCAGTGCACTATTTAAATCGATTGCAGGACATCGTAATGTTATTCTACATTATTCTACATACATCTGAGCACGGGCACGAGGCTACATTGCGCATGCGTCAAACCGTCGAATGTTTTCGGATGTTTTTTCATGTTCCGTGCCACCCCTAATATATAGGCCTATATATATAACATACTATTTAATATTACTATTTAATATCTATTATATAATTGGGATTAGGAGTGTCTGGGGTGTTTATGAATGGCCAATTTGACCTCGGGCTGTTTAGCCTTGGTTATTTTGGGCATGGTTTATGGTCCTTTTGGTGTGAGAGATTATTGCTATACTGTTTGTGAATGCATTTCTTCTCTGGCTTCCTGATGGGATAGTTCAAGTTCACATACAGGGTGACGAGAAGCCAAAGGTGTTCAGGTAACACTAACTGTTAAATGTGTGTCTACAATTATCTAATTATTCTATACAGTTATTACCCGCACACTACCTTTAACGGGAAGCCTCCGACAAAGACACTCGCAGCAGAGGCAGGGTTTAAGGACCGCAGCTATTACCACTACTGGAGGAGGCTTCAGTACAAGCTGCCTGACAGTATATTCTTGGTAAGTGCTTCCAATAACGCTAGTGACTTTACGGCCTATGTTTTGTGAGGTTTGTTAATGCTAAAACTCACCTGATGCCTTTTCCCCAGAGCAGTCCACTGGCAGGAGTGGCCAAAAACACTCCTGGCTATTGACAGGACAGTAATGGCTTTAATGAAGTAACAATCAAATTAAAATGATGAACATTTATTGTTCACAATATGGAAAGAGGAATTAAAACATAGTTCGGTAAGAGCTTGACTCAAACATGCCATTAACGGACTTATTCAAGTCCTCTTTTATTTTTTGAATTATTTTTATCCATTCCACATCTCCCACATATGTGTTTTAGCAAGGCGGGATGTGTTGCAACTGCAAGATGCCGCAATATACCGAAAGACATGTGGGTCACACATGATTTGACCACTTCATTAAGTTTTGTTTTGAAAAAAAACTTTCTTTGAAGTGAATTTCGTTTTGTATAAATTGTATTTTAATATTATTAATAATAGTTTCATCAACCAATTGCCTGGCTTTTAATAAATAAAAAGCAAATATAGCAGACAATATAATCATGACGTGGAAGCGCCAGCGCAATTGCATTGCTCATGGAGCTCAGCGTAGCTATAAGCTGCCTCGCAGCACTAGAAATATATATATATTAGAGATGTGACGGTGATAATATTCTCCCACCGGTTAATCGACTTGTGACAACACCGGTATTACCGGTTTCATCGTGGGGTTGGGGGGTATAGAGTGATGTAAAAAAAATTGTACATGGCGTCAATTCATCATTCGTATTGAGTTTGATTGACATGCTTTCTGACCAATCAAATTCCACCATTTTTGTGCGACAAAGCAGTCAGAAGAGTTATTGATTAACTTCGGTGGATTTGAACTTGGCTTTAACTGAGGCAATCTGTCACAACACATTAAAGAGCCAAAAAAAGGTATGCCTATTTTATATTTGTTTGACTGACCAAATTTGAAAGTTGAGACTTTGTTTCATATTAAATATTACCTGCTCGGTCCTGTCTTTCAGCGCGTTGTCAGTGTCCTCTATTTTTCACTGCTTGAGATTATGTTGATAACAATAACACCCTATTTGAGTGTATAGGGCGCGATTTCGGATTCAACCACAGTGTTTGAATGGTGGGTTCGTTATTATTCTTGAAAAATGCAAACGCTTATATTAAACACAAAACATTTATTAAAAAGAGTAAGAATAACATGTAAGGTTACGTTTCAGCACTTCGCGAATGGACAGCGATTCTTTAGTAGCAGGAACGCGTTCTCGCGCATTCATGTTAAGTGCATTTTTGGGAAACGCACGTGGAATTGCGGAGTGTGACGAGCGTGCACATAGAGAACGCTCTTAAGAGCTTAGATACATTGTTATAGGGAAACCCGGCCCTGGTCTCCGCACTAGCCTAACTGTAAACTATGAAAGCCGTGTGACCGGCCAACCGGTAAAACATAAAAGAAAAAATACATTAAAGAAACTATTCCCTCTGATTTTGTTTCATTAATAAATTTTGACTAATCGCAGCAGGTCACATTCGTTTAGAGCTCGTGTGAATTTAACGAACAACCTCGTTCCAACAGGAAAGGCCACATGAATTTCACTGCGTTTTATGAAGAGTTTTTCTTTTGCTTGAAAAGTTCGCCGGAGATGTGTTAAAAGATTCATTCATGCACACAAGAGAGTGCATTCATGATTATTAGGCTACCGGTATACCAATCCTTGTTCAAGGCCGAAAAGAGAACTCGATACTGACGCGCGTCTTTTTCGTGTGTGTGTGTGTGTGTGTGTGTATGCATGTATGTGTGCGTGTGCAATAGGCAGAACTTACAGCGCGGCCTTTTGTTTTGTCACGCTTGAATGGTTGAGCATGATCATACAACGCTAGTCAAAGGGTGACAGAAAATACGGATACTGCGTAATTGCTTTAAAAAAAAAATTTTGCGGTGCTGCGGTGGGCAAGTGATGAAACCGGTGTTGCGACTGAACACCGTGTAACACCGGTAACACCGACTATCGCATCAAGCCTAATATATATATACAGGTGCTGGTCATAAAATTAGAATATCATCAAAAAGTTTATTTATTTCAAGAATTCAACTTAACAGGTGAAACTAATATATTATATAGACTCATTACATGCAAAGTGAGATATTTCAAGCCTTTATTTGTTATAATTTTGATGATTATGGTTTACAGCTTATGAAACCCACGAAATCAAAATCCCAGAAAATTAGAATATTACATGAAATCACACAGTACTTACACAGTAATCCCATGGTCATTGAACCAAGTTTTCGTTCTTTTGGCAGTGTGGGCAGGTGCAAATCCTGCTGACACAATAGACTACATAAATTGTTTCCATGTATTCCCCCCAAACATTACACCCTCTTCATACTGGTACTATGGAAACACCACAAACACTCAAACATTGTAAGGAACTTTTACTGAAACAATTAAATCATTATAAAATGCAGTACAATAAAATAATGACCACAATTTATTAAAAGAACACCTTAAAATATAAATGCATTAAACACTATATTGGGCTTTAAATAATGCATCTTCAAAAGTTTTCTTTTTTCAAAAGAAATCTAAACACAAATTATACATGTTAAACATGTTAAATGCAAACATTTTTGCATAAAAAAATAAAATTTCCACAATTACTTCGACAAAAAAAAAATGCTTCTATGAAAATAAAGTATATTAATAAAAAATAAATGTTTATAAATGAGCATGTTCAAAACAAACTTGGCAAATAGTAATGCCCCCCCCCCCCCCCCTTTGACAAATTGACAATCTTTTATTTTTTGTAATGTTCAACTGGGAAAAAAAAAATAACTGGGTAAATAAATTAACAGCAATTTAGTCTGTTTTAAGTAAAGGATCCCACCAAAATTAATAAAACAACATGTTCACTCCCCGTTTTACTGCGTCACACTTTCAGATGGCAGACAGGTTTCACTTGAGACAGGTTTGTCCAACAAACTATTAGCTTCAGCCAACACCGTCTCAGCCACCAAAACCTCACTTTCAATTTCAGCACACTCAAACTGACTTTCCACCTCCCCTTCCTGACCTCCTTCAAACAGATTGGCTGCTTCTCCAAGCAAATCTTCGACTTCAGGTTCAGCTTCAGCCTTATCATCATGCTTTACCTTGCTGACTGCAATCACTACACTCTTTTGAATCTTGAATGAACACATCCCCATTTCCAGCAAATACTCCTCAACATTCTGTGCATCCAAGAGCAAGTTGCATAATCCCTCTTCCTCTAAATGATTTTTCAAAACTGAATTGGAAAATTTGAATTCACCTTCCCCAAAGTTACCTGACACCGAGATTTTTGCTGTGACAGTTGGCAGAAAACTGATCATCTTTTGCAGCAGCCCACATTTTACACACCGATTAAACTTTGCTTTTGAATCAAAATCAGCCTGCCAAGCACGGCACTTGATACAGCAGCGACGGATGGTGACCTCGACACCACTAATCTCACCCGTCACTGTTGTAACTTCTCCTTCATCGACTGTAAATGGAGAATCTATGGCCGGAGCAGAAAGAGCTGGCACTTCTTTAAATTGTGTGAATCGGGTGGCTGTCAAATAGAAATCACCCTCAAACTCCCTAGTGCAGATATTGGTAATTTCATACAAATTACCATTCACCAACGCTCCCACTTGGGTCTCCCACAAATTCAGCTTTATACGATTGGTGTGATCAGCCACATAGCAGATTTGCATATCCACTGGTATTCCCTTGATTGAAGCAGTTTCACTTGGGGAACCAACATGAACTACTTTCACCTTGACAGCAGCAACCTGAAACAAAAAGTCTTTATTTAATTATGCACACAAACGCAAAAAGACAACATCTATTACATATTCATACATGTTTTGTTCTGTACGACAGAAAAAACATTTAAAATAATGAATGGGAAATTGACAAAAACACAAATTCTGCAAAAAAAAAATTCTGTGTTCAATCTACAAATCAGCCATGATGCAGAAAAAAAAGTGCAAACAGACAATATATAATCATGGAGGCGCTCGCGCGGTCACTTGCATTGCACATCAACTTGAGTGCATCTCATCATAACCCAAACTCAGTGTATGCCTCACACAGACATGAGAAATACATCAAATACACAAAGCTTGAAATGTCTTTAAACGAAATAGCCTAATTCAAAACAAAAAAAGAAAAAGGCTACTCTCTGATTATGTAATCCATTATGTGCATTTCTCTCTAGGCGCGTACACTACGAATATGGCGATCGTCAACTTCATTTTTGCAGCCGAGTCGACACTGTCAGAAAACACTAGTATTATTAATAAAAATCAATGCACGCGTCACCGGATTTACAAATGCACATCTTGCTTGTTGAACGCACACATATTATGTTTAAATAACGAGATATTATGTTGAAATAACATTATTATTAATAATACATCTTTTAGAATATTTGATTGAATGCTGAATGTTGCGCTTGTTCAATTTAATAAAATTAAAACTTTAATTGTGTTAATTAAAATAATTGAATATTAAATATTTAGTGGCCAAGTTTTGCTCAATAATATGCCTAAGTAGGTCATATTAAGACAAGGTCTATATTAAGTTATTTTAGCTGTTATGAGAAAAATAAATCTAACGAAATCTAAAATCTAAATCTAATAAATCTAAAATTTTTCTAATGCCAATTCAACATGCCAGAATAAAACCTTATTTTTGAACAATGCGTAACGCCACTCGGCCTGGTGTGCCAAAACACTACATTTTAAACTTCAGTATTTAATTCAAAACAATCTCAAAAAGCAGTAGCCTTTATACATTAAGGGCATTGAAACCAGGATCTTAACTAAAACGCGCTCTGCGTAATCTCTCAAAAATTATTTCTGGAGGCTATATGGTAGGGCTATAGGCCTACCCCATGTAGTTTTTTTTTTTTTTTACAGGACTGCTTTTGAAATCACTATAAATTACTATGCAATTATATTGCTCACAAGAGAGAAGCTCTCTTCATTCATCTAATTCCTCAATAGAATAGTAAAAATATTCAGCGTCATTGCTCCTAATATCGTCTCTATTTTTAACTTTTGATTCTATTTTTTCAGTTCTAAAATTGATTTTGGTTCTATTCTGTTGTAGCCTAATAGGCCTATTTATATATATTTAAAATATGCCTACTAGGCTTAGGGTTTTATATTTAACCCACTTACATTTTAAAATACGGCAATTGCTGCTGTTTTGCACAATGTCCCTTTGCGCCACCTGGCGGTCATTTCGCGAACGACTTTGAAATGCGGCTGGTTTATTTCCGCCAGCCACCGCGGCGGTAATAGGCATTCTGGTTGCGTACCATCTGTATGAGCTGCTTATAGAGCTGCAAAGACAACAAAGCTACTTTGACTCTATTACTCTTATGGTTACTTCAATTAGAGTTGTGGAGTATGAAAATAATGCCATATTGCATAAAAAAATCCCAAACATATATGCACAAATGTAATATAAATGTTATTAGCTGACAGTGTTCAGGTGGGTCCAGATAAATTGTGACAAATGCAGCGGTACGGAATGCATCGTATTAACACATGGCCCCTAGAAATGTCCTTCGTGGTAAATTGAATCTGTGCCCTCCAACAAAAGGGCTTGGACTGTGTTTGCAATTAATTACTTTTTCTTTATCTTTTATTTGATTTAAAAAAAAAGTAATTATAAATACATAAAGCTAACAATAAGAAGATTATCTCCCATTAAAATTAATTTATATTTTAGACCAATTTTATTTAGCTTTATAGGTGAGGAACATAGTTAATGGTCCAATTCACTATATACAGCGAGTGTCCCATCCCAAAAAAGTTGGAAATATCAAAATAAATAAATAAATAAAGTGTGAGTTGAAACTACACAGTCAACGATATTTATTAATAAATAAAACGTCTAAAAACAAAAATAAAAAACAAGTAGGCATAGAGGCATAAGCACCCCCATTAGAATATATATACATTTTGCAGAATAGTCCATCCAAACAATACAAACAATAATTGATGCAATGTTTGAATGGGTCCTCAATCGTTGCAAGCCGCACAAACAAACCATACTGTGGTACCAGCGCAGGCAGGAAAGACAGCTAATCTGAAAATTTGGATCAATAAAGACAACTAAATGATAACACCACTGTTAACTTTAAGGATACATGTAAATGTTTGCACATACTAACCCAGGTGGGGTCTCCGCTTTCCTCTCCACAGAATGAGCACAACCGGTTTAAATAATCTAGAAAACAATACAGAATAAAAGAAAAAATAGGAGGCCAAAAACAATTTATATAGATGTAATGCTCTCCCTGTGTCATGTCTGGGAAGAACTGCAATAATCATTACGAACATTTTTAATAGCTTCTCGAGACATTCACAGCTTAAGGATTTTACTGCCATAAAGTCTACTGTACATACTAAATCATAATTTAAAGGAGCTGTATGTAAAAAATGTATTTCAATTAATCATAAAATGGCCCTGATATGTCACTAGACATTAAGAAATCATGTTCATTTCACTGACAACAGTAGTCCTGCCAGGATATTGTCATTTAAAAAGTGAAGTTGCAGCCCTCAACTGATGTTGATGTTGTCATCTTGTGTTTTGGCCTGAAGCGCCACCCGCCACCTATCTACCAATCACGAAGTCAGTAGTGTTTCGGCATCCGGGTTGCCAGCTCTGCTCTAGTTAGCACAGCCTGCAGCTCCTTGTAGCAGCCTACGGTCCTGCAGCATATCTGGCAACCTCGAGTCAGGGGGGAGGGGGAGGGGATACAGTGATTGCAGTACCAGTTTTGGCCACAATCTTACATACAGCTCCTTTAAAGGACTGGTTATGCATCAGTGATTTAAACGATGTGTCCTAAAATGAATGGTGCTCTGTCTGAACTTGAGAACTTCTGTGAAACGTACCACTGTCTTGTAGAAGAGTGACAGCTATGTGTTTCCTGAGGTTGTTAACTGATTCTTCATCACTGGAAAAATCAGTTGGCTGCTGACGGAGAATACATTCCGCAAACTACAAAAAAAAAAGAAAAAAAAAGTATATATATATATATATATATATATATATATATATATATATATATATATATATATATATATATATGTTGTCATTTTAGGACAGTGCTATTGAATAAACAAGAGGAGTGGCTAGCCGCACACTGATCCACTCAAGACTAGAAGTCTACAAAAGCATATTTTATTTTTCCAATTGCATTGTGCAAAAAAAGTGCAAAGTGCATGTGGGTTAAAAACAGACTAGACACCAGCAAACGTTTCAGCACATTGCTATCTTCAGTGCTCATTTAGCAAACAACATTCACCCTTTTAAAGCAAGTCAGCAATTAAGGACAATCAGCTGAATGCAATTAGGCACCTGTGTGATTATTTGTTTCATAACATAACACAGTGATAGATTATTTGTTTATTTAGTTAAGGGTGACAACACAACTACACTTTTAAATGTGTCTTGCCTTATACCAAATAAATATAAATAATGTTAAAAAAACATATGTGAATGTATATTTTACTGTTTGCACATTTGCCCAGATCCAGCAGACGATGCTCTAGCATCCTCATGTCTTCCTTGCTATCTTTAATGAGTTGGACAACATGTCGTCTTACATCCTTGTATTGCCTTCTGATGTGTCTCACGGACTCTAGAAAGAAATAATGAATGTGAATTATGAGATGGGTTATTGTCCCAGTGCCAACTTATTCCATATGGTTTTCACTCAAAGCAATTATCTAAAAAAAGGACTCATTTGATCTCTCTCTCTCTCTCTCTAAAATGTAATTAAGTTATTCATTCATTCATTGACGATGTCCTTAAAGACACTTGATGAAGTGGGACCAAACTTTGCATGGCAGTTTTCTAGTGAATCGGGCCTTACCTTCGTCCATTGTCACACGTCAAAAATCAATCTGTTGCAATAATTGATTCTTTTTAGAAAACCTACGGATAAGCATCATTCAAAAAGTATAAATTAAAAAGAGCCAAAGATGTTGATAAATTACACAATCAAAAATAAAATTTAAACAAGAGAATAATAAAGACTACAAAATTAATCATTGTTTCGCTACATGACTTTCAAGCATGGTATTTTTTTTAGTAAAAAATGTTCTTGTCCAAATGGTATTATATATGGCAGAAAAAAATGCTATAGCAAAAGTGTTACAAGGTAACAACAGTGTATAAACGCTCGATCACTTCAAAGCCACATGAATCTTTGAATGTGAGAAGGCAGACTCACTGGCTCCAATTTATATTTAAATGTATTTACTTTGATTATCCTAGTTATCTACAACAATACTTTGTACTCTTTTCTTCAAACCACCAAGTTAGGCATTCTGTCCAGACTTACTTTCTCGTTCCTCGTGTTAAAAAAACAATTGGTAAGAGAGCATTTATGTTTAAAGCTGTATTAGACTGGAATAATTTGCCTGTAGATATTAGATCCATTACTTCTTTTCGGTTGTTTAAACAATCTTTATTATCTTATTTTAAAGTAGATTGCACATGCTATCATTGAAACTGTCGTTGTTGTTATGTGTACTGTTGTCTTTTTTTTTTTTTTTTTTTTGGGTGGTGTTTTGTTGTTTGCCTGTTTGTTGATGTATTGTTAATTGTAATCTTGTTATGTTCTTTAAGTTGTAATTGTGTTTCATTGTAAGGACCCCCTCGAAAACGAGATGATACATCTCAAGGGGTTAATCCTAATAAATTCTAATAATAATAAAATGTTATTTATCCACTCAGTAGCCCAGTTTCGAAACCGCTCACGTGATGTCATAAGTACACACATAACTTGAAATATGCAAATAATTAAAAAAGTATCACCTTGATCAGCAGAAGATCAATCACACGGTGTAAAACAACAGGTTTGATTGACAGTAAGACATCACAGGTCACAGAGGGGGATGGGAATTAGTAGAGTAGCGGTGGCCATATAATACACTGTGTGCTGAGTTGTAATCTGCTACAATGTACATAATTCTAGTGGGAACCATTTATGCAGAATATTGTTGTATATGGGGCACAAATTGGTGACGCAAATGATACCTCGTGCGAACAGCGCCATCTTGAGAAGCACATTTGTGCTGACTGGGTCCGATGTGCTCTCTCTCGCTCATCTGACAAGCGTGCTGGTAGGGACATTTTGATGTGTATTAAACAATGTAATCGATTTATTTCATGAGATAAATGATGGTTAAGTGAAATGAAAAGCTGTGATGTCATGAAATTGAATGCATTTAGTTGTTTTTGATTGTTTCACTGACTAGTTTTGCTTTCTAGCTTTCTCTGTGCTGTATGAGTGAAGGGGAGAGACGTGTATGCCAATTAATTGTGCTCTGTATTTCTGTAGAATAAAGATCCTGAGACCTCTTTCATCAGTGTCGTCTTCACTGTATAGAGAACAAACACAACCAGAGTAAAACTGTTACACCAACATTACAGTGTCTATGTGTAGTTTTGTTCTGACATGCTCTGACATTTCTGGTTATTTCTGTTACTTGTGACATTTTCATGGCTAAAGTCTAATTACACTGTATTCAGCACAAACTCTGCTACAATAATATATCAGCAGCATGTATGTAAAAGTTTGTAGTTTTGACATAATGACATTTATGCGTGGTTTGTGAAAATACAAAAAAAAAATCTCACTGAAATAAGGCCATGAAACCCATACTGATTATTTCTTCACAAGACTTTTGAAAATTGTATCACGTAGCCTAGAATATTTGCTCTAAAACTATGTGAAAATCACCCTGACTGCTCATTCAGATAAGACAATATATTGATTTAAAAATTTTACGACGTGTTTTGTGTGAAAAAGCTTTATGCGGAGGTAATATGTAAGCTTTTCACACCTGAGAAAGACAAAGACACTCCCCTACCGGCCCTATTAGGAGCTATCAGGCCCCTATCATTCTGAGCAACCTTGCACAATACTGTAAATGAGGAGATTTAAAAAAGAATGGCTTTTAAATTGTTTGGATTTGTTTACAACACAACATAGTCCAAAGATACACAACAAATGCCAAAAAAGCACTTATTGAAAACAATTATCCAAAGACAGAGACCTTTGTGCCATTCCTAAAAACATTGTACATACCTTTCATTTCCAAGGTGTTTGATTTTCACTTTACCATGTTCATGTTCACTGAAGTCCTCAGTGGCATCTGGGCCCTGAAAAAAAAAGTGAACATACTGATATCAAAAGAAAGGCCTGCACGATTTTGGGAATAAATTTTAGATTTTAACAATAACCTACAGCAGTATAAATCTTCCAAAAGATTTCAGTAACAACTAAGCTAGAGAAAAATATATTGATTACTTCAAATGTTTCCATTTGTTATGATGATATGAAATGAGATAATAGTAAAAACATGAAGTCGTTTGCTTTTCAAACGCGATCGCAATCCAAATATGATACATTCAAACGCGATTGCGCTGCAAAATATAAAACATTATGGTTATCATATACATATCTACGTTTGAGCAGATATCCACAAACACAGTAACAGTAAACACGGGTCTAAATATGATAATATTCACCATATATCTAGCAACAGTTCAACTGCAATGTGAAATTTATGCAACAATAGCAAACTAATATGTAAGAATTTCTTACCTTACATCTTTCTTGTCTTCAAATCACGTTCTTCTGAGGTAAATCCAATGTAAGCTCAGGCACATCTAAAAGCAGAGACTTGTAAAGTGTTTTGGTGTTTTGTTTTTGAGGTAATGAGAGTCCGCGTTCCATGTGGAGATTTGCATGTGAATATCTTTTGCGCGAGTGGGCGTGGTAAATTAAAAAATAATGAGCAAGCGTTTGAGAAGCTGGACATCTTGTTGGTTTTATACAAATTACTTAAACAGAGAATATTTGTTTTCGTTTTGAATCCGATCATTTAAAAGTACACACTTAAATGTTTATAAAAGTATATGGCTCATAAATGTGTGACAAGTATTCGCTGAGTTTTGTTTCAGTTTATAGACGTGCTCAAGAAAAAAAAGTTCACCGCGACGGAGAGGCAGAACGCACACCCTGTTTATTTTACAAAAGCACAATGTTTTGGTTTGATTGTAAGTGGACACATACAAAAGGAGAAATATCACAGATTCTTTTTTTATATTTCTTTTTTCTGTATGACCATAAATGACCAAAAGTAATTTAAGTTTATAGTGCTACAATGTGAAGAAAATCCAGCAAAATGCGCCGGCGCGTTTGCCGACCTCAAAGGGTTAATACTTTTCGTTTTATTGTATTTTTTTACTAAAAAGCCCCAAATTATGTTGTTAAGTAAAGGACTGCTGTCGCTATTGAACTTCCCACAACTGGATTCAGTTCATTATTCAAATATTGAATTGAGAGGCCGGCATGTCCAATTTAAAATTAAATAAATAAATAGAAATCTAGTTTCTAGGATAATTCGGATAGCACAAGAAGTGATGAGAACACTTTTTTTCTCTCAGTGCAGGCTCATATTTTATGGTACAAGCCAATATCTCGTTACAAAACTGATTTCACCATTTATTTTTTTATATATTTATTTTTTTTAAATAATCTCAAGCTGTGCACCTTTAGACCTTGTAGACCTAAAATATCCCTAGAAAATATTTCAGCAATACATGTGAACAACAAATCTTGATTTTTTTTTTTAACCGTCAAGATGTCTTGTTTGCTTCATTCTCATATTATGGCCACATCTTGAGCACTTTACACTCTTTGCTAGTAACTGTTTGCTTTGACACCATTTAATGAGCTTCAGTTTCCTAGTTGTTGAGCGTTTTTGAATCGCAAAAAGCAATAATTTTGAATGTAGCATTGCTGCTACTCTTCATCAAGATGAAGAGCATGCTAACGAATTAAACTCGGGTGGCCCGAAAAACACCAGAGATTGCCCCGCCTAAAAAAAACCCTGTGCATTAATCGGTCAAGGAGGCTTAAACATAATACATACGTTAACCCAAGTCAAACTTTATGGCATTGCACCGTCTTCGGAAGTATATACAAACTGGGATAACTGTAAAGATATCCAAGACCCACCAGAGCTTCACGTGGAGTTTAGAGGTGTAATTACAGTAATAAAGATCCAAACTATGTCATTACTCGATGAAGACGATGGGGTGGCGCCAACAGCGCCATTAACTGTAGCTTCGCGCCAATCAACAGCAGATCATGTAGAGCTTGACCTTGTCGATAATTTGAGTAAGATGGATGAGAAGAGAAAGGCAACGCGGAGTGGGAGGAAAATTACCAACAAAATCCGCAAATACAGCTCGGATGAATATGGTAAGTACTTGTATCATGCTATTTGTAGTTTGAATGTGGTACTATTTTGTCAGGGTTGCCTGTCTGAAGTGAGATTTTGATAACTCATGTCCCGGTTTCACAGACAATTGCTTAAGCCTCAGACTAAAATCCATGTTTGAGCTGTTTTAACTGAAAGCAACTTGCAGTTACATCTTAAAATATGCCAGTGCAATTGTTTTGTACACCAGTAATGTTTATTTCTAAGTCATGTTTATAAAAGATACTTAAAATCCTAATTGAAATAAGGCCACACGGATCTAAGTCCTGTCTGTGAAACCAGGCCATTCTTTAGCCTAACGTCACAGTGCTTTAAATTACTAGATGCACTTTTTTAGAAACTTGTTATTAACATTCCCTATGCTGATTAGTGTAACAGTCACCAGCTGGAGTGCCCTTTAGAGCCACCAGAGGGCACTCCACATAAGACTAGTATCACTCACAAACTACATTTCCCATAACTCACTGCCCGGACTCATCATCACTTATCACTGATCACATTCACCTGTACCTCATTCACTGATTGCATTCACCTGTGTCTCATCATCCTGTTAGTCTCAGTCTATTTATACCATGTTCATTCATTCACTCACCGCGAAGTCTTGTTAAGTGTTACACTGCATTTCTGAGTGTTTCCCTGGTTTTCTTGTTTCTTGATATCTTGCCCTGTTTATTCAAAGCGACTTGCATTGCGTTTCAAGGTACAAATTTACATTCTTTTCAGTTCTAAATATGATTATCGTATTGGCATATAGCCTACAATTGGCATACCTTACACTTTCTAAGTCAGAAAGACATTTTAACACTGTCAGCTCCCTAGTTCACTAGGCAGGGCACTGGTCAGGGAATAGGCTGTTTTAATGTAGCTAGTATTATCTTTCTTTATCAATAACTAAAAAACCTTTATAATCATATATATCATATATAATTTAGTTTGTTAAAGAATTTGTCAGAATTTGTGCTGCTTAAATCAATTCAAGAATCTGTGTTTTGGACAAATGTAGTACGTAATGTAGTAAATTCCTACGTGTAGGTTTTGTGTGGTTTTATATGTTGTTAGAGTGTGAGACAAAGCCAAATGTCTGAGAGTTGGCGACCCTGCTCATGTACACATTTTCAGGTGTTTCTTTAAAGGGTTAGTTCACCCAAAAATGAAAATTATGTCAGTACTCACCCTCATGTTGTTCCAGCCTCGTAAGACCTTAACCCCGTAAGCGTCGAGAATACGTTTTGTGCGCAAAAAAACAACAAAAATAACGACTTTATTCCACTATTCATTTTCTTCTCTCTGGGCCTCAAGTCATCTTTTCTTTTTTAGGGAAGGGAAGGGGGTAAATAGAATAATGAAATTCAGAATGGTAATAAACGAAGTTGTAACGTACATGTTGATGAGCTGTAATGAATATCATAATAAACTTGTTCAATGTTCATCCTAACCTAAAAACACAAACCTTTAGTGCCAGGGGTATCAAGGAGTAGGTTTCCTTGACTATCGGTTAAAATTGTGTATTCATCAGCACCCATAGCAAGGGCTTCTTTTACTTTTGTTGCCATTGTAGACAAACAGGCTTCAGACTCTTCAAAATGGATAACCAATGCCTTGTCCTGTACTATTTTGTCACCCTCAAGTTGACCAAGGAAAATAGTTCTGTGAAAACACACACACACAAGCACATTGTGTTTAACACCTTTTTTTTATACATACTCTAAACACTGACATTTACATTGCTTTGAAATTGCAACAGAAATAAATTATTTCAGCTAACTGTTCATTTCTGCAACCTAGAAACCAGACTCATACATTCTTGTTATGTGTTTTTTCTCAACACACACGTACATTGCACTATTGGAATATTTTTCATTTTTGCAATTGGCAGATGCTTTGAGCCAAAGCCAGTGCTTTCAGGTTTCACGGTTTATCAGCATGTGTGTTCCCTTAGTATCACATCCATAAACTTGGCTACTAACGAATGCCCTACTCATTAAGCTACAGGAACAGCAACAGGTATGCATGAGCAAAATGATGTATTTGTGTGTCATATCTATCAGTTTTGTTGGACTTTTTTAAAGTTGGGTTCCTTTTCCTAAACACTTTCTTGATACACTTCATTAATGTGTATTTTATCTTGATAATTTAAACTAAGATCTTGATAATTTAAACTAAGATCTTATGTTCTTTCTATCCTTTGTCAGATTTTGTTGGTTTTCACCATCTTAGGTTAATTATTTTAGTTTCTGGTTTTGTAGCTTCTTCTGTGTCCTGTTGTTTTGTATTAATACATATAGTACTATTACAGGTTATAGACGACTCAGGGGTGTTATCTTGTCAAACATAGGTTGCACAAAGTATTAAATGAAGAATGTCAGTAAAGGTCACATTGTGGTTTCATTAATTGTTTTATTTTAAATAGAGAAAAGATTTTTGTGAAAACGTTGAATGAAAACCTAAAAAAAAAAATATTCCAGTATGTTTTTCTTATATTTATCAATGCTGACCAACCGTCATCCTACAAATAGGTAGCAACTTACCTTTGGTAAATTTTTGGACAAGTTGCAGGATGGGGTGTGCGAGCAGCTGTAGCAGTGGCTGATCTCGAAAAACTAAAACGAGGTCTACTCTGTCCAGGGTTTGGGTGAAATGGGGTTGTGACTGGGCTTGGTAATGCCCCGCACATTTCATCACCTGGAAGGTACCCCCACCATTCATGAGATCCACACAACTAAAGAATCCAGATGAAGCTGGGAAGATTGAAACTCCTTGATCATTGATCAAGTAAACACTTGACTGAGATACCTACAGAGAAATCAAGGGAACAGAACAATATCAGAATAGGCCTACAACACAATAAGCATAATGAATTTAATCCATACTTTTAACCAACAAGAGTTGGTTAGTTTTCCAGTCCTACATGATTACTGGATTTTTAAACTCAGGCTATATATTATTCTCAGCATTTAGCCAATAAAACATTTTAAACCTGTACATAAAAATAGTCATTTATATTTCACTATTTATTTTACACTTAAAATATTTGAAAATTATTACTTTCTATGAGGACTGGACAAATTTTGAGCCCGGAGAATTCCGGGGTGGAGGGGAGGGGGGTGTCTTTTAATATCAAAGATTAAAACAGTTTAACGAGAACAAACCTTAAAAATTCTCGCCAAGTTGTCCACTGTAATGTCATCCTCTCGAAGTACTGCAGACAAACTGCCCCTTCTGAGTGTATAGGTTGTTGTTCCCAATGCCAAAGACATCTTTATCTTGCAGCAGGACCGCGACAAGAAACTGCGACAATTTAAGCAAAAATAACCGCCTTGCGTCACATTACATCCATTTGATGTGCGATAGTGCCAGTACGCCGCTTAAAGGTTGTTTTACGTCAATACTTTGGTAAAGCATTTGACTGAAATAATAGCTATACCATTGTTTATTACCACCATAAAGCCCTTAGACTGCATTATTTCTTAAATGATTATATAAATGTATTGTTTGACCTAAACATTTACAATACGTTGGCATATGTTTGTAAATGTATATTCGCTTATTTATCCGATTTAAAGAACTTTTAAAATCATTTTACATTACTATATTCTGCAACAGTAACCATACACACTGTAGCCTTTGCCTACCATCTAGTGCACATGTTTCATATTCTTAAAGCTTCTACGTAGGAGTCTTCTATGGATCTGAGAGCAACTCTGAGTGAGGAAAAGACAAAAACTTAAATATGTGATTTTTGTATAACTTTATGTCTGATAACTTTCAGTATATTGATATTCTGTTGGTCGAAGTCTTTTTTATCTGATGATATGTTATGAACTATATAATTTTTCATAAGCCTATCAAGTGTGGCTCATGATCACCAGTTTGAGAACCACTATTAGGTTTAAATCTATAGACTGTACAATTACATTACACTGGTGGTGTGCACTTAAATATATAAGAAATTCTATATTTTACTAAGATATCACAAGAATGGGGTTGTCATGCCACTATATCTTATATCGTTGGATTCTTTATTGGATTAATAGCTATATTCTAATGTTCCAAATATAATTGCGTTCTAATAATTCAGCTATAAACAATCAATATTTGACTAAAACTTGTCTATTAATACCTCTTTGCGTGAACTTTAACTTTTACATTTTTTTAACTGGTGCCCCGCCTCTTACTTCTTAACCCTCTTGCTTTATGCCGCTCTATGGTACCATGCTGGGAGAACAGAAAATAACATTGTGCTTTGCGAGTTACCCATCGCGTGTTGGTAAATGGGGTGTAGCACAGTTAGCTTTGCCTATTGCTAGACGTAGTTGACAAACAGTTTGCCAGAATATACCCTGACCACTTAGGGATGAGTCTAGTGATTTCTTCGTCTGAGGGAGGCTGGAAAGTCGATAGAGTGGAGAACGGTGGGTCCAGTGAGGTAGTCCAGGATGGGCAGAGGCAGAAGAATTCAACTGGTGATGAATATTGGTAATTCTGGTACTAAAGAAAATCCAAAAATGTGTTACACTGAGCGATGGAGGTGAGGTGAATTGAAGTGTCTACAGGCTTAAGTAGATTGTTGATATTGGAAATACAATCTGAGTGTTATTTTCATTGACAGTGATAATGTCAGAATTAAAGGATGATTTAGCAGCAGTTATGGCACTTTTATATAAAAAGAACGTGATCTATATACATTTGTTGATGAATGGTTAGATCGGTTTTCTTTGATAGTCTCTCCAAAAGTCAATGAGTACTTAATAATCCCTTACGAAAATTACCATGTTTTTTTTGTAGTAACTGATTTTTTTTTTGTAGTAACCATGGTTTAACAATTTTTTTTTTGTAGTAAAATCATAGTAACTACAGAATTAATAGTGTAAAATCCTAAAACCTTATTATAAAATTCAAAATTAACTTACCAAATTTCCAGATATCCGCAGAGTGAGATCCATTCATCCAGCGAGTGATCTGCGTCTGCCTGCAGTTGTGCTCTGACGTCAGTCACGCGGCGCGCGCGCTCTCTGTTTACAGCAACCCTGTATTATTGCCAGGCATATTACAGCCAGGTTACAGCTAGGTTACAGCAACACTAAAATGTACTGTAAAATGTTCCCGCTCAAACAAAATTACCCACAATACAATGCAAATTACGGTACTTTACTGTAATATAGAAAAGCAGTATTGTACTGTAGGTTATTACAGTACTGTGCTGCTTAATCTACAGCGACATTTAACAGTGTGGTCCATGAACCCCATTCTGTCCTCCTCGTGGTAATGCCAGCATCTTCATGAATGGAATATGTTTTGCTATTAGATGTTCTTCAAGAGAGTTTAAACAGCTCAATTCAGTAGGAATTGGATCCAGAGCGAGATTATTTGCTACACTTTCAGCAGGCATTTTGCCTTCACTAATCTTTCTATCACATGTGTGACAAATCCACAGAGATTCAGCTGGAGTATTTTTATAAACACAATCTTCACTGCAGGTTGTATTACATGTATGCAGATAATTCAGTGTTATACATTTTTTTTTGCAATATAGCTAGCCTGGACCAATTTTTGTAAGAAGAATAATTTATTTCAATGCTTCGCTTTATACTTTACTTTATACTTTATCTTTATTGTCCCCAAGGGGGAAATTCTTTTCCACAGCACTGTACTTGTTTAACACACACAACAATATAATACAGATATACTTAATACAAATAGACATAATACAAGAAAAAAAAAAATCCTACCAATCACCGGTGTCGATTATTGAGGTATGTAATGGTTGCAGGAATCAGGCTTCTTCCAAAGCGAACCCTCCTACACCTCAGAGTCCTGTACCTACGCCCTGAGGGCAGCAGGGCTAGAAACTCATTAAGTGGATGTGTGGGGTCCTGTTCTATTGAAACTGCAATGCGTGTAATAGCTCTCTTATTAAGTTCTGTAAGGTTAAGTGTAGGAAGACCTATGACTTTCGAAGCAATATGAGAATCACGCACGTTCATTGCTTTGCATGTAGGGACCCTCATTATGCTACAGTGTTAGTGTGAGGCATAGATAGACAAGATGGCCGCCGGGTGCAGGTGTGGTTTGTTGGGCTCCACACTTGCTCCTTTGTTTAACCTTTTTTTACAATTCCTCATCAACACTAAAGAAATCTTCGGCCAAGGATGGATCTTAAACGCTGGAAAGAGGGATAATGAGTCTTGTTGCATGTGGATGCTTTGTTTGTGGTTCCTGATAAGTCCATGTGGTTTTGCTATCAGTGCTGCTGGATATGAAACACAGAATACATCTTCCAAACTCATGCCCATGGTTGATACACCAAGACTGAACTTCTTCACCCAAGGATACCACATTATTTACTCTATTTGCTGGCAAAGTAACCATCATCATCGTAAAGGAAAAGAAAGTCATCGGTATGTCAAGAGAAGTAAATGGTATAATGCAAAGGTTCTACTGATTCTTCTCTTGCTCAGCGGCGATATACAGATGAACCCAGGACCATCAACAAATCAACAAATAACTGAACCAGTAAGTGGATCGATTGAGTGTAATTCAAACTGGAGAGTGAACTGTGGGGAAGAGATCAGTGGACCTTCAGGGCACAAGCTGGGAGATGTTGGGTGTTTGGCCAAACTACCTTTGGATATCTTGCAGGATGCATATATGTTTGAAACATCAGAGCTCTGTAGTAAACCTGTCCCTGATTCAGAGAACTTTGGTGAGTCTAAACAATCTCTTTTCCATAGACAAAATGATATGTTGTCTGGAGCAAAACAAACAGACGAACTACAAGTACTTCATGAAAACTTAAAGATGAAAGGAGCCATCAACCATGTTGCACAGAAACAGAAACAGTTTAAATTATTTCAGACTGTGAATCACGCCAGAGTGATCTGGGACTCAAAACTCAAACCAAAGGGTATTTTAGGGGGGCACCTGAATATCCGAAGTATTATATCAAAGAGGGACCAAATTGAACACCTGCTTATGAACTCAAACCTGGACTTCTTAGCGTTAAGTGAAACTTGGTTGTCTACCAGTATACCATCATGCATGATTGATATTCCTGGTTATAGTTGTTACAGAAAGGATAGACCATCACGAAGAGGAGGGGGAGTAATGATTTATATTAAGGATACTTTTAAATGTGCTGAGGTACAACTAGATATTGTTGGATTAGAATGTTTGGCGTTAAATGTTATATTGTCCCCAAAAATGAATTTTAATCTTGTGATCTTGTATAATCCACCTTCATATGATATGTCTTTTTATAAAAATTTAGAGGAAATGTTGAAATTTTTAAATGGGCGTATTGAAACTGTTATATTTGGAGATTTTAACATAAATTGGTCAGACAAACATGGTAAGCAAAAACTGAAATCAATTATAGCAAAACACAAATTTAACCAGTTAATAAAAGGACCAACAAGAATAACAAAAACAAGTAAAACTCTTATTGATTTGGTATTTACAAATAAACCTGAACGAGTAATAAAAACATATAATCTTTTGACAGGTTTGTCTGACCATAACATGATCCTGGTTGTTAGGAAATTAACAAAGAAACGTTTGCAGAATAATTTTCATCAAATTTTTAAACCAGGAAAAGTAGGTATTCCTCAGAGCAAAATGTTAAAATTTGAAAATGATATGAAAAACATAAATTGGGATGATGTATTACAAATTGGTGAATTGGACAAAAACAGTGAAACTGTGATGAGAACTATTGAAAAAACTATTCAAAAATACACACAACCGCTAAAATGTAGACAAAATGCATCTCTACCATGGTTAAATTCAGATATCTATCAACTAATGAAAAAGAGAGATATAGCTTTGAAAAAGTCATTGCTTACAAAAACGCAGACAGATATTATACATTTTAAATCATTAAGAAATAAAGTAATTAGTGCTATGAGGAAGGCAAAAACTGCATATTTTGAGCAATTGATTACAGAATCAGGAGGAAATAGCTCATCTCTTTGGAAGTGTATAAATAAACTTTCTAAAAGAGAGGGTACACAAAGAAAACCTTTAGTGGAGCTGAACATAAATGGTAGATTAAGTACTGATAGCACTGAAATTGCCAATGAATTTAATAGATATTTTACTCAGTCTGTGGAAGAGCTTGCTATGCGTTTTAAAACTATACAACTACCTCAAAATGTAATAAATGGCACACCCTCATCCTTTCATATTTCTGAGGTTGATGAACATAAGATACTTTAAATTATTAATCAACTGAATAACTCAAGGGCTAAAGATATATTTGGAATGGATACTGCTTTTGTAAAAACATATAGTGCTTGTTTGATAAAGCCCTTGGTAAATCTGATAAATTTATCAATTAGAGAAAATAAATTCCCTTCAAATTGGAAAACTAGTATTGTAACTCCAATTTTCAAAGCAGGATCAGCTGATGAGGTTCAGAATTATAGACCAATTTCTATTCTTCCTGCAATTTCAAAAATTCTGGAAAAATTGGTAGCTGAACAACTTATCAATTATTTAGAAATACATGATTTACTTTATTCTAAACAGTTTGGTTTTAGGCCCAAGTATTCAACAGAAATGGCAAACTGCTATCTCACAGAATTTATTAAGGAATCTTTAGATAAAGGTAATGTAGTAGGTGCAGTGTTTTTAGATCTCAAAAAGGCATTTGATACTGTGAATCATGAAATTCTCCTACACAAATTAAATTTATTTAACTTCACTCAGCAGGCAATGAATTGGTTTAGATCATATTTAGAATCCCGAGATCAGTGTGTTAAAATTAATAATTCAAGATCAGCTTTACGAAATAATAATATGGGTCTCCCTCAAGGGTCAATTTTGGGCCCATTGTTGTTTTCCTTATATGTTAATGATTTTCCAAACTGTTGTAAGCAAACAAAATGTCAGTTATATGCAGATGACACAGTCATTTATGTATCTGCAAAGACTCCAAGTTTAGCTGCAGAAATATTAACAAATGAAATGATTGGTGTGTCACAGTGGTTACAGAACAGTTGTTTGACCCTGAATTGTACAAAAACTGTCTCAATGTGTTTTTCAATTAGAAAGAAGGAAATGAGTGGTTTTATAATTAAGATCAATCAAAAGGAAATTGAAACAGTTAATAATTTTACATATTTAGGTGTTATTTTAGACTCTCATTTGAAATTTGATATGCATGTTAAGAAGCTATGTAGAACAATCAAAACAAATCTGAATTGTTTTTACTTGATTAGACCATATATATCCTTGAAAGCAGCCAAGTTATACATGCATGCAATGATTTTTTCACACTTATCTTACTGTGTGACTGTCTGGAGTCAGGTTTCTCAACTGACTATTAAACCTGTTAGATCCCTATATAAACAAACACTAAAAGTTTTGGATAAGAAACCAACCAGATGGCATCACTGTAGCATTTTACAAAAATATAGTTTACTTAGTTTTGAAAATTTTATAAATTCATCTCTTATTAAAATGTTTTTTAAATGTTTAAATAATCTTGCGCCAAAAGTTATATGCAAATTAATATCAAAACAGAGTAGTAAGGGGATCGCTACGAGAGGTGCAACTACGCAGAACTGTATAGCACCACAGAGAAAAACTAAATTTGCACAATCTACATTTTCAGTTCAAGGTACGTTGTTATGGAACAGCTTGCCAGCTGAATTGAAAATGCAAACACAGTTGAATATTTTTCAAACAAAACTGAAAAAGTGGTTCAAACAAAAGCAGATATGTGAACATTGATGGTGGTACATAGTCTTAGTTGTTTATTTTATTCTATTTTATTTTATTTCATTTGTTTTTTTTGTTTTTTTTAGCCCAACCAGGGACTGGGGCTGCAAATTAGCCTCCGGCTAGAAGCCTATATGTAGAGCATCGGCTGCATGAAATTGTAGCAATGTTATACTGCATTGTCCCTGTTAAATAAACTAATAAATAAATATTTTGAGCCTTGTTAGTGGTATTATAGCAATTTACTTTTACTTAGTCTGTGCCCCATATACTAGCGTTATAAGCTAATCTGTTTTTAGAGATAAAACCCTTTACATTCGATTATCATGAAAACGCATCCCAGGGAACGATCGACTCGGTAACCATGTGTTAATTACCCCTAGGTTAATTTTTCACCGGAATTGTCTTTTAATAAAATGTTGTCTGAATTTAATCAAATGTTATCTGAATTTAATAATAAAATGTACCTAACCTAAATGCTAATAATTTTCCATATAAAAAAGCACCTGTTCTGTCTTGTCTATCAGTGTAAGTGTCCTGTTTGCTCAATGACCATTGTTATACTATGTGAATTGTATACATCAGACTAGTGCAAACGTGCTTTGCGCAGCATATGGGTGGTTGACGTGAACTCAAATCCAAAGTGGAAAAAAAAAGAATTTCTAAAATGTATGTCAAATGTCTATGTCTATAATTATATTGCTTAATATATATCTTTATATATATATAAACTCAAAACTGAATGTGTCCCTTTTTAATTCCTTATTTATTTTGCATTTTATTAAATTTTTTGGGTGGTAGTTCCAAATATTGTCCACCGGTGTGACAACATTTTTTATGTTAATATTTAATTCAGAGATTGTGTGACAGATAAGACAAATAAGCACAATCCTTATCAATTTGTCCTAATTACATTCCCACATCAAAAGTAACCAATAAAAATTCACAATCATGTTATTATCCCACTATAAGATGTACACATAGGGACTTTACCCAAACGTCTGGATTATATTTATTATAATTAGTATAAAACCTAATGAAGCTTCATTCCATCCTTATATGTGCATTGTGATGATATCATTATTATACTATTAAGCACCTTTTACATAAATTTGTGCATTTAAATGCCTTTTCCACTTATAATTCAGTTTGTCACACCACAGGACATTTCGTCACACCATTGGACAACAAAAAGTACCGGTATGCCCCTGTTTTGTACAAAGTCACATTTATTATTTCTTGTTCAAATAATTAAAAAAATTCATTAAAATAAAGTTACAACTTCAAGGTCAAATGTGTTTTGTACAATAAAGTCAGAAGAAAGAAGAAGAAACCAACATTCCCATAAAAAAGACCTGGGAGCCATCATAACATTTAGCAACATAACATGAACATGTAAACAAAACTAAAAAATTTAGTACAACTAATTCATAGTAAATTGATTCTTTTCTTTAGGAACTGTGCTGTACAACAGAGTACACCATGAAACACAAACAAATAATAAATAAAAAAACAGTAGTGTTTTAGAGTTTAAGGAGTTTAAGTCCTTTCACACCTCATTGAACAGCAGCCAGTCATATTTGGTGAGCTGGGCTCCACACTGGTGGGGCTCTGGCTCAGAGATGACACTGACAAGTTGGTCCTTGCTGTACATAATGCAATCTCGCCTAGCAGGCCACTTGAATGTGTTTTTCCAGCCAATTTGCACCATGCAATTGACCTCAATGTGCTCTGCATTTAGTTGTGTGATCTGGCCAACAAATGGCTTTTTGTCATAGCGTACAATGACGAATTTCCCTACAGTGTACTTGTCGTCAAACTTTTCCTCCTCTTCCTCTCCACTACTGGGACTCTCAGGCTGGGTCTCTTGGACTTCACAGGCAAGCCTCATCTTGCTTGGAGAGAAGCAGTCGCACATCTCTGGGTAGCGGCAGAAACAGCTTAGAGCCCTATAGAAGATCTCTCCAGCAGAGAAGGAAAGTATTTGGTGTGTGTTTAAGATGCCAGGTACTTTCGGGACAGAAGGTGGCAACATCTCGTTGAACACCTGGATATCTGCGTCATCGATCCATTTGAATTTTATGTTTGGGACCTCTTTTCGGGCTAGGAACTCATAGAGGTCCTTAGGGCTTTGTATGTCTTGCGCCCCCATGGACATGGTTGTCTGCCATGCGTTTCACTGATCCCCCAACTCCATCGGGTGCACCTTTCCCATGGGCTCTCTCTGAGTAATTCCAGGTGATTCGCTTCAGCCTCCATGTGTAGGGTACACTGCTCAAAAGGTAACAATTTGCCTTGTTTCTGTATTGGGTGACTGGACCATCACTCAACACATGAAGCGTGTCAATCTTGTGGCCAGAGTTTGCTATCATTTCCTGTACCACTGGTTTGAGGTGGGCCCACACAGCACGTTCGTTGTGGCTGACAGAGTCAGAGATTGTGGCATAGGATTGTGAGCCTGTGAATGTGTAAGCCATTGCTGCATGGATGGATGCCTGCTGCCGGTTTGCTCCAAAATGAAATGACTGAATTTCCGTGTTCAGTTTGCAGGCATAATTTTCTGAAAAGTCCACATGCAGGACCATTTCGTTGTCTTTTAGATTTTCTTTAAGATGCCTGAATTTCTGGGCCTGGTGAAGCCAGTTGAATTGATGGATAGCAATACCGTCCAACTCTTTGTTGAACTCCTCAACCAGTTTTCCGATTGTACCATTTTCAGTTTTCTTCACCCAGTTTTTGTATGTTTTGTCTCCTACGACCACATCTTCCTTTACCCAGTGTTCCCATCTAGCCCGATCATATAGATTAAATATGGCAATCTGGACTTCATCATAGCAGCACTCGGTGCATGTGCGCTCCATGCATTTCATGTTGTCCACATTACAGGTTATGCTGGAAAGAAGATATGATAGGCTTTTTGAAGGTAGGATACCACGCTGTGACCAGGCATCAATAAGAAGACGCATGTTCTCATGCTGGTAGCAGGCGCATGTATTACGATCATTTGCCTTGGCTTCTGTTACATAAAATGGCTTATAGCGTAGAAACTGCCTGTAAGACATTCTATGTTTGAGTTCAGCTGTCTGGGAGTATTCCTTGTGCAAGTCCACCAAAGACTTTACAGTGTCCCTTTTCCCCGGAAGAAGCCAGCTGCTTTCGTCTCTCAATAGGAAGGACTCCACTTGTTTCTTTCTTTCTTGAGCATTGTTTCTTCATTTTGACTGTTTTGCTTGTGTGTTTGTGTGTGCATTTTTATCCACCTTCCGTCTTTGCACAAGGCGTTGATTCTTTCGTCTAAACCTGTCCACTCTTCTTTTTTCAGCTTTAAGTTGCTTCATTAACTTCTCATTTTGCATTCTTAGCTTCCTTAGTTGTTTGTTCACAGATCTTTTTCGTACTCTTTTGGGTGTACTTTGGTCTTTGGTAGACATCTTTTTAGGTGACTGTGTTTGTGTGCTACACAAAACAGGCACTGCCACTGGGGCCTCATTGACCTCTTCATGATTGAATGGCTGGTCATGATCCTGATCCTGAGGTGATTGTGGCGTTAGATCAAGGACAGCCTTAGTGGCTTTATCCCTTGCCCTACATCTCCTCTTGGACTCTCTCCATTTTTTTTGTAGCTTCTTCCTTGTTGCTGGCAACACAGACTTCACACTGAGCTCAACAATTTTCCCGCATGCTTTATTCTCCTGATATCTGTGGGGAAAATTATGAAACCAACCATGACTATTGTGATACGATGAAGCATTAATCATGTCATGAAACGCTTCAATTCTTATGATTAGATCACTTTTGGTAGCTTGTCAAATTTACTTTCTGCATCTCTCTTTCAGGATGTTCTCTCTCCTCTGAAGATCTTTATTCAGCCTCTCCCTATACTTCCTGGTCCTTTCCTTGCTTGTCATCTCAGCCTCTCACTTTCAATGTGGATCTCAAACTAGCCTTATCAAAACAGAGAAGGAAGGTTTGACTTGTGATGTCCTTCAATTTTGAGAGTAAGAGAAAAATTCAAAACTTGAAAAAAGAAAATGAAAACATCACTACTACAATTAGCTACTAAAGGTTGGGAGGGAAGTTATGAAGGGGATAGGAAGCAGGGAGGTTTGGAGGTGGGAGGAAGTTAGGAGTGAGGGAGGTAAGAAAGGAGGGAAGTTTGAAGACTGACGGTTATAGTTGAACACCGTCATTAGAACTCTATAACCGCCAAAACCATGTTATTAAAATATTTTTTACAAAAAAATTTTTTTATCATAGAGAATATTTAAATAGCCTACTAATTAAAAACAATTGTTAACAGTCTGTGTTATTAATGGTCTACATCGATTCCAACTGTATTTGATTATTTGTACCCCCTGACCGACCGCCAATCATTTGAGATAGAAATAAAAGCTATGACTATGATATAGTGATGTGTCATCATTATGAGATTTATAAAACAAATAAAAAACATTTGCAATAATAAACAACATACTACCGATAACTGATTAAAAAAAAGAATTTATTTTGTTGTTTTATATTTTTTCCATCTCTTGTACATTATCTAAATTCACAGGAGAACACATGCAAACCTCACAAACACGCATCATATGGTTAGATTAAAAAAAAAATCGCGTTTTTGCATCGGAAGCATTTTGAAAACATGTAATTGTTCGAAACATGTTGTTGTTTCTCTGTGTGCTCTATAATACTCCGCTCTGCTCTGTCTCCTGTTCTACTCGCCGCTATATCTACTATGGTAAGGGACAGCTATGCTACAGAGTCCTCTGATTAGCTAGAATACGTCATGGTAATATGTCCTCAGATTGGGTAAGAAAAATTTCTCCCAGCGCAATTTTTCCATTGGTCGAAGCGCGTGGAATCTGCCTAACAAACATCGATTTCATTGGCCTTTTTACGCAGTGGTATTACGCAACAAGGAAGTGTGTATACATACAAACTGGTACCACTGTTTTCAGCGGAATCTGAGGAATACGGCAAAAAAGACCGCACCTCTCTATCATTAGCAGTTTTTAAGATAATTACACAAATGTAAAAGTATGTAATTTTGGGTGGTATTGCCCAATCCGTCCCCATAACATTTCTATTCACATCCGAGTGAAATGTGCGATCTCAAGAGCTTAAAACAGCTAACTGAGCTAGCGATGACTCTCCTCTTTCTGATTCGCGTCAGCCATGAGATCTGCGTGATATGATTAGTTTCTAAAGCTGTCAATCATCTCACGTGAACCAACCAGACCATAAGGCTGTTCTAATGCAATGACGCTGTCTGTGTAGTTCCTCATTCTGAGCTACAAACACAACTAAACACATCTCTTCATCTGATTCAAGAAGCTAATAAATGCAGGATTCAAATATATCTGGTTTGTGTGTGTGATTTCTGTCCGATTTTGGTTATTTTATCAGAACAAAGAATGTTTACATCCACTGGTGTGACAGCCATGTCCACCAGTGTGACGCTGATTTCATGTCACACTATAGGACAGTGCTGTCACACCAGTGGACATTTTCAAGATCAAGGCCAGTTTGCGGCCTAACTATATGAGAGTCTTCAATCCTGACTAACAGTGTTAAGATTTACATTATTTTCAATAGTCAATAAATATAAATTGATGAAAATTTTCAGATCAATACTTAGATTATGTCACACCAAAGGACTGCATAATGGATCCCATTTCCAACAGTGCACGGAAATAGCAATATTATGAAAATATTTTAAACAGAACTCACCTTGTGTGCAGTCCATGTACTCCAGTGAGGTCTACTGTACTTCCTGGATGAAGAAGGGCCCCTCTCAGTAATAGGGTGCCTAAATTAATGCCCGTTTTATATCTACAGAATGGCGTCACACCAGGTGGACACCAGTTTTGCGGACAAAATGTAATGTCACAATTATTCTAAATGGGGACCTTATGACTTATAACCTTTAGTTTCATTAAGTTAACACTGCTATAACATCTATTCAAGTATTTTAATGTATTTAGACTTATTTTTCATTTAATTACAGTAGTTTTAAGATAAGCAACGCTACCCCGGACAGTCACGCCAGTGGACAAATGTCATGTTTAAAACTAAATATTTACATATTTGAATTATAATACTCATTAATTACAGATGTATTAGTTCTGGAAGATTAAACTGTATATAACAACAGATATTTTAATGAAATATTATACATTTTTATTTATATTTGTCACCATGAACACAAAAATGTAGCGTCACGTCAACCACCCATATACACAGTATTTCTTTAAGGAATTGATGGAAAATAATGCACATTTAAAAAATCTCAATTTAGATCTATTTTTCAAGTATTTTGAAATGCCTGCAATAACAATATTGTGCATATTACCACAATTTCTCAAATTACCAATATACATATCTACTATCTCAATTACTTTATAAAGATATGAATATTTTAATAAAATAAAACATATATAAATCTCCAAATTACTTTGCTTGTGCAAATGTTTTTTCCCTTTATTACTTAAACTGTTATTAATCAATTAACATAGTACTTCAATATTATTTTTTTCATTACAGATCACCAAACTGGAGGCATCCATCTTCACAATGGACATTTCCACTTCCACAGTCACCATCAGGGAGAATGACTGCGAACTGAAGACCTGCTGTCTGGCAGATGCAACTGGCACCATCTCGCTGTCTTCATGGGACACACAAATTAGCCTTATAGATGTTGGCAAAACTTACATTTTCACCAATTTATCCACTAGACAATTTAATGAAAAGATCACACTCACCACTACACGTGCAACCACTATAACCCCTACCCACAAAAAACTTGCAATACCGCCTACCACTGATGACACCCAAACTCCTCCACCCACAATACACACAATAAATGCAGACATCATTGGTGCAGCGATCACAATAAAAAAACAGTGCCCCAAGTGTCATACCCCCCAACATGCCTTGACCAAAAATGACAATTTTCATCGGTGCACTTCATGCAAAATCCTTCGTAAAGGTACCAGCTATAGCACTAAATGTAGTGGATTTGTCGCAATTGAAAGAGAAAATGAGGAAGTTTCTCTCTCTATTACAAATTCACTACTTACAAAGTTCATCAACATAGAAAACAACATTAGCACTATGGACAGTCAGGACATTGAGGAGTACTTTATCTCAAACGGCCCACTCACACTCACATTTACAGATAATAATCAAATAATAGACCTAACACACACCCCAACCAAACAAAGCACGGATGACATCTGCGACAGTGATGAAGAACTGACCTCAATAATGATAGACATCCCAGAAGAGAAAACACAAACACCCAAAACACAAGAGAACATAACAAAAAAACACAAAGCAATCTAGCAAGCACACACACACACACACTTTAAAACACACAATGCATTACATGTTTATAAACCATTTTTATTTACACTAACTTTTTTGTTTATAATTTAACTAACAAACAAATTTGCTAAAATTACTTTTTCCACAGTCATTACACAAACGTTTATAAAGTTATATTTGATTTAAATGCATGTTCTGATTTATTTAATCTATAATAACTTATAAGTAAACGTAAAATATGTATGTAAATAGTTCACATTTATCCAATTTGAGGTCCAATTTTCTATTTTTTTTTTTTTTCAATTTTACATTATTGCTCATTTCCTTTATTTGTTTAATGAAAACATTAAGCAATGTTACTGTACAACACAAATTTGTACAAATTTTTTTGTGATGCTTATTTTTTTTCTTTTTTTCACTTGTTCACCTGTAAACTAAAAACTCAACAGTTTTTGAATGCTAATACTAAAATCAGGGATGTGATTTTTCCGGATTAATCCGGAATTCCGGATTTTCCGACCAGAAAATGTCATCTCACAGCCGTCACCATGGTAACCCGGGACGGAACCACAATCGCGGGATGCGCAACAAGGACTGTATCGTGACAAGAACATCGCCGGATCGGATGATCTGGGTATGTATTATTGCTTGTGTCTATATATAACCTATAAGTTACTAATTTGACTTTGTTGTCGATTGATTAGATGATCGATTTTGATTAGATTTTCCACTATGGGAGGATGTTTAAGCTGCATTTAACATTAACTTAGCAGCTACTTGTATTTGCTAGCACTAGCTATAGGGATGCAATCATGCAAACAGCGCGCTTTTCGGCGCCCCCGGCTTTTTTCACGTCAGTTTGGGTGACAAAGTCATCTGAAGCCATTCCATAGCTTAATGTGAGGGACATAAGTCTATTTACATCATTAAAGTATACAGAAACTCGTTTTCCCTCCTCTGCAGCTGTCAATCATAGTCTCCATTCAGTAACGTTATTCAAACAGCGCGCGCGCCTCTTGAGGTTACAGCAGGATGCACGTTAAAACTCTCCAATATGATATATTCACATTATAATGCTTGATCTGTGGATAAAAGGCTGTGGATTTGCATAAAATTACTTTATTTTGTTGGAGTTTGTTGCTGTTTTTAAACGACTCGCTACCGTGTGCTTGTTAGATCACACACATCACAAGGAATCGGCATCAAACGCGCACAATAACTGGAATTTAAAACTGTGAAGAAACAAATGATCAATAAACTGTTGGACAGATAACACTAGGATTTGTGCGCTCGACATTTCTTCGCTTTTTGCCGTGAACTTTTAAATGCGCACTTGTTTAGCGCAGCGCTGCACACTGTGACTCCATGTTGCTTTGAGCACATTATTCTGCACCCGCGATGCGCTTTGTGCGCTCTCTGTTTTGAAGCGTTTCATATTTTCATGGTTTTGCGCACTGAAAGATTATTAAAAGCCTTTTTTTAATATATATATATATTAATATATATAGCCTGCTCAATACATTTAAAATAAGCATACTTTAATTGTATGTTATTTCTGTGTAGTGTAGTGTAGGCTATATAAATATAAACACTTCTGAATTCTTGACATTCATATATAAATATATAATTGTGAAATGTATGATTGCCTGATTCAATTTTATAAGAGTACTAATAGTAATGTGTTTTTATTAACATGTTTAGATTTTATAAAATTACTGTGCAGATTTTTTCAAGAATTACTTTTTGCTGCTGATTTATACACTCACTAAGTTTAATAAAAATGCATAATACATTTATGTCATATTTAAAGTTGTTAACTGTAATTTAGCTTACACTGCAAAATAATAATTTACAAAGGATTAAATTCATCACAATTATGTAAGTATCTGGATATTTGCCGTGGGGCAGGGGTTTGAAAACCTCTCTCTTTTTTGACCATACATGTTTGCATCCCTGTATAATAATAAGATAGCTAAGTTAGCTACTACTAGCCACCCTTAAAACTTTGCTGTATGAATCGTTGTATGATGAATGTGGTTACTACCCACAGAGTGGTGTTTTAGTTTAATCGCGCAGCACTTCTGTGCCTGTCTGTTCACATGAGGAGCTCAGTGACCCCGTGGATCCAATATGTTTAATGGCAGAGCAGACATGGAAAGTATTAACTTTCTAAGCTATAGCAAGTGTTATTCCATTCTGCGCTCGCGCACCTCTGCTCTAGTTTTCAACCTTTCTGAAGAGCGGATAGACATACAGTACATAGTCAAACATGTAAAAATGAATATATTTTTTTATATGGATTCTTACATTCTAATGAAAATTTTCCATTATTCTTGATTTCCAGCATATACAGACTCATGGCCAAGCTAGCACTGAACAGCCCTGAATTAAAGTCTATCGAACAGGGGGTCAAGAATCGGTTCAAATGGAGCTGGTTGCTGGAGACTGTCCAAGTTGAGGGAAACACTTTCTCACTCAATTGCTTTAGCAAAATTAGAGAACCAGGCAAAGCTATTTGCAACATTTGCAACCACCCTATTAACTATGGCACAAGTGGGAAGATTGCACTCCGGAAACATATGATGCATCCAAAACATGTGAAACTGTGGAAGATCCAACAGCAGAACATGCACATTGAGATCGCACGAGCTGATAACATCATTGTTGCGGCTCCGCACAACAACTCGGCGCAACCCAGATCAATTCCTCCTCTATGCAACCGTGTTGCTCAGGATCAGGTAAGTGTTTTCTGATTTTGTAGTAACTCTTTTTCAGTCAACTCTTCTTTTCTTTTTTGCAATATTTGAAACAGGTGTTTATTAACTTAGACATAACTAGAGGTGGACTGAATTTAAACAAATCTACCAATTTGCTATCAAAAGCAGCAAATAAGATTGCTTCCAATGGGGAGAATACTCAAAAACAAATACTCCTACTACTCCTTTAAAATAATTATTTTGACTACATTATAATCAGTGAAGATGATATTATAAACCTGTTGATTTAATTATTAAAAATGATTTTATTTAGGATGTATGGCGTTTAATCAAATTCTGTTTTTCAGGCACTCATTCTTGGATTCATTGCTGAAAATTCTCTCCCCCTGTCAGTCACGTCTGGGATTATTAAATTGGCTCAAGAGTTGGCCAAAGATCCAAAAGCACTTGCTGAACTGTCAATGGACAGGACATCTGCCTCATACAAGCTCACCCATGGTGTGAAGAAGACTATCCTGGATGAAGTACTTGAGGAAATCAGAAATGTCCCCTTCTCCCTCAACATAGATGAGGCCACAAGCAAGACAAACAAAAGAGTATTAGGTGTGCTTGTCAGCTACTGGTCCGAGAAACACGAGAGGATGGTTGTCCAACACCTTGCAGCTTTGGAGCTCATATCTGTAACGGCAGAATCTCTCTTCAGTGCACTGGATGGGCTTTTTGAAAGGATGAATCTCCCATGGGATAATCTGGTGTCAATTCTCATGGACTCCTGTGCTGTTATGAGGGGCTCTAAAAATGGCTTGGAAAAGAAGATCAGAGACCGCCGTGCCCCTCATCTCCTCGACATCGATGGTGGCTCATGTCACCACCTTCATAATGCCAGCAAGAAATTGTGCTGTCCTTTTGAGCGTTGGGTTGAGTCTTTGCTGTCAGACCTGCACACAGACCACAAATGGTCAGCTGACATGAAAGATGGCCTCAGAGAAATTTGCAGCATATTTGGAATCCATTTCTCGCGGCCAGAGTGCTATATTCCACACCGGTGGCTCTCAGTCTTGGATGTCAGTCTGGAAACATTGCGAATGTGGGATGCACTGGTCATGTTTTACTATGCCTTCCTGAGCAATGAAGATAAGTGTACATACAAGGACATTGTCAGTGCTATTCTACAGAAGCGTGAAGTACAGGGAACAGGCAGGGCCCGGATCAAGGAGTTGTGGAAGGAGTTGGGGAACAGGTCCAAGAACTTCACAAACGAGGGGAAGATGAGGAAGGTCAGGATTTGCAAGAAGGTGAGAAAAACGCCCTAGACATCAGCTGAAGCTGTATTGGTGGGGGGAGTGGGCACAATTTTAAAATTCAAACATTACATTTACTTATTGGTTATTATCATTATTATTAAAGGGGGGGTGAAATGCTCATTTTCACTCAATCTCCTGTTAATCTTGAGTACCTATAGAGTAATATTGCATCCTTCATATCTCCAAAAAGTCTTTTGTTTTATTATATTTTTAATTGAAAGATTGGCTGTACCGAGTCTTTCCGAAAAAAAACGAGCGGCTGGGGGCGGGTTGTGTGGGCGAAGCTAAAGCTGTGCTAACGCGCCGAGCTAACAACACACAGAGACATTTGTTCAACAGTTTTACTCACCGTTCCAACGCACGACCGCGTTATCATTGTGACTGCTCGATCCTTATTAGACGATCTGCAAATCCATCGATCTGGGCTTTGTTTATAAAACAATCATCGTCGAAATGCAGGGAACAACAGTCTATCACAACTCCGTTTATGCTCAGGAAAACAAACTCCATCCACGGGTTCCTTAACGCTGGGTTCTTTGGGAATCTGTGCAGGGTTGTCTTGCCCTGGCAACCAAAAACACACTTCTTTGGTGACATTGACTTCCCAAAAGCCGGGCAGGGCGCTTTGATGGCGAACTGCTTTCACTCTCTTGCTCTGTTTTACGAGTGCGCGCGCGCCCGCGATCATACCGGAGAAGTGCCCTTAGGACCCATATAAGGAAATTCCGCCCTCTCTTACGTAAGACAGAGCCATGCTCGAAAAAAACTTTCCGAAACTTGTGACAAACCGGAAGGACAATTTTTGGAACAAAAATACTCCTTCAAACGTACAACTTAACTTTTGAAACTTTGACCATGTTTAGCATGGGAATCCAACTCTTTAACAGTGTAAAAAACTCAGTATGCATGAAACAGTAATTCACCCCCCCCTTTAATAAGATTATTATTATAGATAATTGTAGCGATGGAGCAGAGGATATGACACTTGCCTTTGATTCCCACTGCGACATGTTTACCAATATGTCCCTGAGCAAGACACTTAACCCCTAGTTGCTCCAGAGACGTGCAACCTCTAACTTATAAGTAAATTGATAAAAAGCGTCAGATTAATGTTTACATTACATTCAGCTGACTCTTTAATCCAAAGCGACTTACAATTGCAATAGATGTCAGAGGTTGCACGCCTCTGTAGCAACTAGGGGTTAAGTGTCTTGCTCAGGAACACAATAGTGTCTCACAGTGGATTCGAACCTCGAATCTCTCACACCAAAGGTATGTGTCTTATTCACTGTGTCATCGCCACATTTAAAAGTAAATATTTATTTATTTATTCAAGGTGCTTGTTAGATGTACATTGCTGTGATTGGTGCAGAGAGAAAATATGTTTCTATGTTTTAACAGGTGCTATTTGAGGACAAGAAAACCCTCCTTGAGCTCCACTTCTATTCAGCAGTCCTTCCCATGCTGAAACATTACGTCCTGCTTTTTCAGTCCAAGGACCCAAAGGTTCATAAACTCCATGATGAGCAGTAGAAACTTGTCAGGGAGTTTTTATCTTGCTTCATCAAGCCAGAAAAATTAATTAACAGCAAAGGAAGGAATCTGTCTGGGCCAAAGATGAAGTTGCTTGACCTGACATCGACAGAGGCCCATCTCGCAGCACCTTTTGTTGGCTCTGAGGCCTCATCCCTCCTTGACCAACTAGGGAGGGAACACCCTGTGGTGAAGGCTTTCAAAACTAAGGTATGGTATGGCTTTATTTAGGTAAAACATTGAAACATGTCATCGTAAGATGAGAATAGCCTGTGAAAGCGAATTAAACACTTATTTCCAACATGGTCCTCAATATTAGACACGACATAATGACATCACACCATAACTATACACATTTAATTCATTTAAAAGAAAAACACTTCCTAAGCAATTTATCTTGGAGCAGTATATTTTCCTGCTTTTTTGTCCTTAGCCAATCACATGCCTGTAAAATTGTTACTCTGTATAACAATGTTATTGATTGCTTTAACATAACCAACTTGTTTTATACTGTTAAAACCACATCTTAACTACTTAATACATTAAAGTGTCCAATGATAAATTTCAAATGTGTACTTCAAATTCTTTCAACTCTTTACCTATTGAAAAACAAAATAAAACATTTTTAAGCATGCATTATAGACTATGTATGCATTATAAAATACAAACCCTGGTTTGCCTTAGTGCAGAAACGGGTGAAAATCAGTTTAAAATGAAACATGAGACAATAAGTGATCTTCAACTGCCCTACAAGTTTATTATAGTTTTGCATTTTTCATTACTTGTTTTTACTTTGTTTTCAAATTTAGTTTAGTTTTAATTAGTTTTTAAATGGGGTTTGCAAATTTACTTTTTTAAAATGTTTAGTTTTATTTAATTTTTATTAGTTTTAGTGTTAGTTTTAGTTTTTTTGCAATTTGGGTTATTTGTCAGAGGCAATATTAAAAAAAGGCAGAAAAAATGGTGTAATAACTCAATAAAAGCATCATAAACTACAATTTTAGAAATATGTATTCAATAACCAATACATAAAATGTACGTATGGGAACAAATATGTAAACAATCTCAAGACTCTGCAGTCAGTACAAATAGTCTAAGTGACATGTGCCTAAAAAAACTTAATAGCCAACAGACTAAAGACATACATGAACAGCATGTATTCAAACCGTTTATGAGCCACACAAGACATTGCTATCAGATTGTCACTTTAGAGGGTTAACATTTACATGAACCATCTCAAAATTAACTAGGCTATTCAATGAATTGGACTGCCCAGCATTAGATGCATGTGCTGCAGCTCTATTGCAAATCAAAACAATACTGTAACTATGATCATATAATTTTCATGTCATAATGTTCAAAACTAGTGCAGTACAATTCTCTGGACTCTAGATCAATAATTATCAGAAAAAGTTGAACTTCTTCATTTGGATGGTTATAATAGGGTCACTTCAAAACGTGGCCTTGACCAAGTGTCCCCGAAAGCCTTTATCTCTTCAATGAATGCTCAGATCTTCTTAAAAACAAGTCAGAACATGTGACATAAGACTCTAAACAAGCATGAACATTTTCAGAGAGATCGGACAAAATTTGCCTCTATCCTCCTGAGACCCAGAAAAAAATATGTTTTTTGAATTTAGTTTTGTCCATGTCATCACATTGTTTAGAGCACAATAAACAAATGGTGAAAAATAATATTTTATTCATACGTTATGCTATGTCCTCTGTAGAGGACGCCAGGACTAAGTTGTTTAAAAAATAAAATGACATGAAATTATATGTATAGGCAAAAACAATGGGATTTTTTTTTCAATCACCAATAAATTTTGGGGTTTCAGGATTTTTTTTAACCAAAATTTGTATAATGATGATTCTCAACTATGTTATGAAAGAAATAACGGAATGAATCGATACACCATTTTACTTTATGCAATATGTGGGTAAAATGGCCATAAATTAATATTCCCATTCAATGCAATGTATCTATACACTGTATCTAATGTGCACATTAATGTGTTTTTGGAGCAACATTTAATGAAAAAAGAAGTGTAATAATTGGAGTAATAATTGGCAACATTTTAATAATAATATCTAATATTTCATAGGAATATTAATGTATAATTTATTTCCATATTCACTTGTTATGTCTCACAAAATGCCTGATAAACATGATTTAAGTCCTGATGTCCTCTACAGTGGACACGTTTGAAATCAATGCCCTGTTCTGTAACAGAAATATATATATATTTTTTTAATTATCATATTTCCATTAGAATGCTACATTTGATCACTAAATTAATGTCAGACATTTATAAAGACCAAGGAGATGTTGTTTTCATGGTGAAACCTCCAAACATTTGGTATCTCTGAAAAGTCCTGAATGTGCTCTTTACTGGGCACCCAGGTTGTGTCATGTGACATGTATGATGTCAGAGAAATTCACTAAAATATAATGTCCACTACAGTGGACAAAAGTCTATTCTTGGGTCCCAGGAGGCTATAACAGTTAAAAAGGTGAAAATGATAAGAATGTAATGGCATGTTAACCCTCTGGGGTCTGGGCTGTTTTGGGGCCCTTGAGATGTTCTGACATGCTCTGACATTTGTGCTTTTTTCAGTTGCTTATAAACATATTAATCGCAAAGGTGTAAATTCACTATAAAGCACAAACAGGGCTACCATAATATGTGAGCCATGTGTATGTACATGTTTTCATTTTTGAGAGAATAATGTTTATGCGTGGTTATTGAAAAAAAGAAAAAAGAAAATTTCTGAATAAGGCCACAAAACACATAGTAAATATGTGTCAATAAGACTTTTGAATAATGAATGTCCTCGCCTAGTGTTTTTTCTTCAAAATTATGTGAAAATAGTCTTGCTTTATCGTTCACATAAAACCATACATTGATTTAAATTGATGTAAAACAGGTTTTGCTTGGAAAGCCAATATGCGAGGGGGAGGAGTAGTTTACACCTTAGATTACAATGTCCCACCCACTCTGCATAATGATGAGCCATTCACTCAGGTGTGAAACTGACTGAGCCACAATACAAGGACAAAAGATATATTTAGAAGAAGACTTATTGACCATTTAAGATTTTGCTTACATCTATCTTGTAAATGTTTTGCTATTTTATTAAAAAGGTTACAATTACAACAATAATTACAATTTCAGCAATATTTCTAGTGTACTCTTTCTTTGTAAAAAAAAAAATATTATAGGCCTACATTTTATCTATGTATTCATATTTCAGTCGATTTTTACTCATCTCAGTAGCAATACAGTTTGCTAAAACATCATCACACACGCGATTTAAATTTAACTTCTCGCAAAGATGAAGTTGACGATAGGCTATTGACTCGCGATCTTCGCAGTAGGCTAGTGTTTTGGATGGTTTTGTTTAGAACCAGCTTTCTGTAAATATATTTCACATTTATTAGACATGTGAGGCGAGTAGGCTACGGTCTGGTTCATGATGATCTCCAGTTCAAGCACCTTATGTTGTGATTGCTAGCCTATATTTACTTTAAATCCAGGAAATTTGTTAATGAAAAAATTATTAAAGTTAAGATACAATTGATACAAAACGAAATTCGTTTTAAAGAAAGGATTTGTACTTTCTGTTTTGAGGTCTCTGTGAAAGTTTGAAAGTCTTTTAGTGCTTTTTTTTAGAGCGCTCGCGTCCATAATGGAGAACTGTCACGTAATATTGTTTTTTCCTCATAAATGCGAACACGAAAAATAAAAGACTTTTAAGTAAAACTTACTCCGAAATTGTGTTCTCGGCGGAATTCGCTCTTCAAAATGCTGCCGTTCGTCCTCTGAGGAAAAGGTGCATTCTTCCTCGCTGTCCAGAATCATCTGAAGGGCGTCTTTATTACCGGAGAAGCGTGTCATACTCAAAACGCGATGAACTATCAGTAAGTCTGATGAACAAACTGTGTTTTTATGGCATTGATCGGGGGGCGTATGCGATGCATACTAGATCAGGTAAACTATTTACATGTGAATCGCGCCGGGGGCGGGGCGGCCGCAGCTCATTTAGAGATAATGAAGGGAGAAGGAAAAACGGTACCTCTCCTTGCTTTCAAAGGGATTACATGAGTTAAAAACATTTGTTTTTTATATAAATTACTTAATTTAAAAGAAGAGATTTCAAGCTTCATAAAGACATATCTCACGTGCCTGTGTGAGAAGTATTCGCTGAGTTATGATTCATTTTCGGACGCGTTTCAGAATGGACTACACGGACAGAGAGAAGGCAGAACTCGCTTCGTGTTTATTTTTCTTTATTTGGCGAAAAGCACAACACTTTGTTTTTATTGTGAGTATACACAAAAATAATACACATTTAACAGAATCGATTGATGTATGAAACTCTTATGGAAAATCAAAGTCAACAGAGTATTTATGAGTTTCTTTTACACTGATAAAAAAAAAGCGAGCTGGTATCGCCGGCGATACCGTCGACCTCAGGGGGTTAAGCCATTAAGTGGTATTTTACTGCCCCCTGCTGTTTAAAATTGTCATTTTGTTCTATAATTCATATTTAGACTTTATAAATTCACTCTTTTAACATTTACGATCACATTTAGTCAAAATTCATCTATTGAAGTATTACTACTGACAATTGTGTCACATTGAGAAATGTAAATCCTGAAGGAGACTTGCAGTAAACAGTTTGATCACATCATATAGTTCAAATGTCTGTATCTATAACAGAATGTGTGTGTGTGTTAGTCTTAGGTTTCTGAATACATTCTGAATCATCAGATTAATAGCTTACAAAGACTGTGAAATGTTTATAGGCCATTCAAATATATTTTCATAATGACATATCCCAATAGCATTGAAAAACAACAACAACTTTTGTGTGTGTGTGTGTGTGTGTGTGTGTGTGTGTGTGTGAGCATGCATTATTGAGTTAACATGGAAAAACTGGTTTGCTTTAGTGCAGAAAACTGGTGAAAATCATGAAGTTTAAAGTGAAAGTGAGCCAATAAGTGGTCTTCTACTGCCCTCTGCTGGCCATTCTACTTATTAATGAAGTCTTTTCACTTGTGCTTTTGCCTCAATCATATTTAGACACTTAAAAAATCACTTATATAACAATAACTATTATAACACAATCATATTTTATCAGTGTTTATCACTTCATTTGCACTGACACTTCACATAATTGCTATTAATGTGGTAAATCATGGTAAATAATACTAGAATGTGGCGTATCAAGGTAAATCATGCTAGAATCCTGGTAAATCATTCTAGAACGTGATCTACTTGATCCTTCAGAATTAGTCAATTACAGGCCGATCTCGAATCTACCTTTTCTGTCAAAGATACTAGAAAAGGCAGTATCTTCACAACTGTGTTCCTTTCTAGAAAGAAATGATATCTACGAGGAATTTCAGTCCGGATTTAGACCATACCATAGTACTGAGACTGCACTCGTTAGAGTCACAAATGATTTGCTCTTATCATCCGATCGTGGTTGTATCTCGCTATTAGTGTTACTTGATCTTAGTGCTGCGTTTGACACCATCGACCACAACATTCTTTTAAATAGACTAGAAAACTATGTTGGCATTAGTGGAATTGCACTAGCATGGTTTAAATCATACTTATCTGACCGTTATCAGTTTGTAGCAGTAAATGAAGAGATGTCTTATCGATCACAAGGCTCAGTACTAGGACCGTTGCTGTTCACTCTGTACATGCTACCATTAGGAGATATCATTAGGAAACATGGAATTAGCTTCCACTGTTATGCCGACGATACTCAGCTCTATATTTCTTCAAAACCTAATGAAACTTACCAATTCACTAAATTAACAGAATGCATAGCTGATATAAAAAATTGGATGACTCGTAATTTCCTAATTCTGAAAAAACAGAGATCCTAATTATTGGACAAAACACTTCCTCACGTAATAACCTAGAATACTGTCTAACACTCGATGGCTGCTCTGTTAAGTCTTCGTCATCGGTTAGGAACCTGGGTGTGCTCTTTGATACCAATCTTTCATTTGAAAGTCACATGTCTAGTATCTGTAAAACTGCATTTTCCATTTAAAAATATATCTAAATTACGCCATATGCTCTCATTGACAAATGCGGAACAATTAGTTCATGCTTTCATGACATCAAGGCTAGATTATTGTAATGCTCTACTGGGTGGTTGCCCTGCACGCTTAATAAACAAACTACAGCTGGTTCAAAACGCAGCAGCTCGAGTTCTTACCAGAATCAGGAAGTATGACCATATTAGCCCAGTTCTGTCAAAACTGCACTGGCTCCCTATTAAACATCACATCAATTTTAAAATATTGCTGATTACTTACAAAGCACTAAATGGTTTAGCTCCGCAGTACTTGAGCGAGCTCTTAACGCATTATACTCCTTCACTTCTATTGCGATCTCAAAATTCCGGCCAGTTGATAATACCTAGAATATCAAAATCGACTGCTGGCGGTAGATCCTTCTCCTATTTAGCACCAAAACTTTGGAACAGTCTTCCTACCATTGTCCGGGAAGCAGACACACTCTGTCAGTTCAAAGCCAGATTAAAGACACATCTCTTTGACATAGCATTCACATAATACATTATAGACTTCTATAATTTAATGTTAGGCTGCATAGATTAGGTCAGCCGGAACCGGGAACACTTCCCATAAATCCTGATGTACTTGTTACATCATGAGAAGAATGGCATCTACGCTAATTTTAGTGTCTGTGTTTATCCCGAGGTTTTCCCGCAGCCTGCCGGATCCAGGCCGTTTCCAGATCTGACGAAGGCCCTTCGCCTGGACCCGATGACAACGCAGTGCTGAAGTGCCAACCAGTCTCTCCCTATGGAGGATTCCTTTACTACTCTACAGATAAAGCGTCGTCGGGAAAACTCAATTTGCGTATCTACCCCGAATTGATAAAATGAAATAAAATTCTGAATCAAAACTATAAGGAAACACCAGTAATTTGTTTAGGCTTGGTTTGTAGGGAATTCCAAACCTACACACATATTTTCAAACGCACATAACTATTGAACCCGTTCTTAATGCGCATCTGAACGCCATCAGCGTTTCTCACAGGATCGCGTTTAAAGTCTGTGTAGAGAGAATGGTGTCGTCTTGGCGGCCCCTAATTTAATAACAAATGATCGTTGCGACGGAAGCGAATCAATCAAAACTAACTTTAGCTGGAAAATAACTTTATTAAAGAACCGCTATAAAGCCAAAACAATCTTACGTTAAATTATACATTTATCTCTGTAAAGCTGCTTTGAGACAATCTACATTGTTAAAAGCGCTATATAAATGAAGATGACTTGACTTGACTTGACTAGAACGTGGTATATTATGGTAAATCAGGGTAAAATATGCTAGAACAGGGTAAATCATGGTAAACCATGATAAATCATGATAAACTTTGGTTAAAGGTAGGGTAGGTAGGAATTGTCTAAAAAACTTCTTTTCCAAATTTGTTTAAACTTTATTTATATATCAATACATAATTAAAATGTAAGTACTCTGAAAAAGAAAGTATAAAAATCGAGTGTCTGTAGACCTCTCACGACTGTTTTAAAGACAGCTCATTATTTCCATTCATTCACTCCACCCCCTCCATTCTGGGCTCCTTCCAAAGCCACGCCCCCAAAACACATGTACGCGCGACTCCGACCGCTGAGCTGGAAGACGCATCATTTACCTGAGACAAGCAGAGAGGAAGGAGCGCAGTGCATGCAGTGACATCATGTCAGAATCACATGTAATAAAAAAATCTAACTTTATCATTATGAATATAAACAAATAAGATGTATTTTATTACTCACTATCAAGCTAGCATATTGATATTGGTAAAGTTTAAAATATATATTTTTTTATTCGCTAACGAGCTAGTTATATCTATAAGGCAAAGCTAAAAAACAGGTTGCATTGATACACGTTTTTCCATTACCATCAGTTACACTGTGATGAAGATGAATTTCGTGTAAGATTCATAACATATACGGTGTTCTGCATGTAAGAGTTTCCATGATGAAAGCATTGTTGACTGTAATGAGGACTATACTCCGGAGACAAGTACCGCATCTTCAGCTCGAGGACAGGTCCGGGGTCGAGGGCGAAGCAGAGGAGGTCGTGCAAGAGGCCGTGCAACTAGGGTCCGAGGAAGTAGAGGCCGAGGACGGGGTGGTCGAAGTGCAGGGCAAGGAGCACTTCTTTGACAAGAGGACCTGCGTCGAGTTTTGCATCTTCAAGCTCAAACAAGGGTATGTGAACAGGTATATATGATCTGGAGTGTAATGTGCACACAAGTCATTTCAGAGAACAATAAAGCTATATAAAAATAAATATATAAAAAAAATGTAATCATGTTGACAAATGTTCTGTGTAATTACACCAATATTTACATTTTTTTATATATTTTGTGATTATATATTCCATTGCAGGCCAGAATTCGAGGACTGAGCCTGGAACAAGCACATCAAGTCCTGGAGCTCTGCCTGACGCGTGACCCAAGTCTTATGTTTGATGTTCTGGAAAGGATGTCAGAAAATGCTCCTCCACCAGGCCCTCTTGTGTCAGGGCAACCCCCTTGGTGTGTCTGCCAGCGGTGCAGAGGAATGGCCACATTTGTAGAACAAAAGTGCTGTGGACAACATCCCGATTATTGTATTTCCATACTGCCACACATGGAAGCCTACATTTTGGAAGAGGGTGTTCTGCGCCTTGCCAGACGTATCTAGAATGACATTCGTGCATTGACTGATAATCCAGAAACAGGACAGATTAATAGACAGTTCCGTCATGCAGCATACAGGCAATTTGTAGTGTGGCAGTATGGAGCATTGGGACAGGGTCACAGAGTCGTGATACCAAGTTGCTGCGTCTGGAAGATACGCGATCGTTATCCTGATCCACTGCAACAGTACAGAGGTTTTATTCCTAGTAGAGTCTAAGAGTCTAGAGTGCTTTAGAAAACTGTCCATCTATTGTGCGGATGAATACATGTACATAGTTTCTGTGTTTTACATTCTACAATATTAAAATATTGTTTTTTTGTTTTGTTTGGTACACTATTTTCTTCTTTTGTTTTTAAATAAACAATTTTACTGAAAATGATAAATGAATTCTTTACACTTGCAATAGAAACCACATTTGATTACAAAACTACATTTATGTATTATTTCTGCAATAACGACAACCAAATGTAGAATGTCACTTGTTTATTTTTGTATTACTAAACCTAGAAACTATATCACAAATATAAAAAACATCAGCACAATCAAAAATAACAATATAAATTAATAAAGACATTGTGTCTCCAGAGGTATCTTGACTGGTAGACAGGTCAGACTTGGGACGTAGCATCACATCAGCTATGGTCCTGTGGAGATTATTCATTGTTTCGGCAGTGATTGACCTATACAAAGAATATAATAATTATCTCTCTGACATGATTACCACATTTCAAAAACAAACACATTACTGTTAAATATTACAACGAAATATATCTAATATATTATGGGAGTAGAGTTTTATTTGATTGTGTGTATCTCGGCCAGAAATGGTTGTTATTATACACAATTTTTTTTTCACTTAGTTTGCCGAAATCATATTTACTACTACATATGTCTTGGATGAAAAAGTCACCCACGTGATATTGGGATTGTATCATGACTTTATATAACCGCTTTAGATTCTAATAACAGTTTCTGAGTTTGATATGTTACAGTTAAAATTGTGTTATATGAAATGTTGAAATTTAAATTCTCATTTGAAGTTTTTTCAACTAATCCATATAGCTCATAAAATAGCTGGTACTACTAGATATACCAGTATTTAAAGAACTCACCTAACCCTCTGCTGACTTGAATTTGCAATAGCTCCTGTGTTGATGGAGCAGGTGCACCAGAGAGTACGCCATGCTGACGGGGATCATTAGGTCTCCTCGTTCTGCTTCTAGCCATCCCCTTATTAGCTGACATCCGTCAAAAGAGGATGGCACGCTGTAGGTCTGAGATGTTGCTGTAGTCCTTCTCCACCTTTAAAGAGTACAACCTCCACTTCCTGGACTTTTTGTTGTACACCTTGCCATACCTGACAATATAGAAAGGTGTATCAGCTTAGTGAAAAGTTTACAATAAAATATTCATTTTTAAACTGAATTCAAAACTTACTGAATTGTGCCATCAGCTTTTCTCCTGGCTGGTCTATGGAGATGATGGTTGTAATCTAGGCCAGCCAGCATGGTAAACTGGTGGGGAAAAGCTGAAGCGCTTGCTGGCATACATCAGTATGTGGTTGTGAAACGACTCCAAATCTGCAGTTGACCTGAGTGCACATTAGATAAAAATACATACAAGATATTTTCTTTATAATAATGTTGTTCATGTAATATCAACGCCAATTACAGTAAAATGTCTTTCACACAGTTGATTTGACCATTTACAATATAGAACTATATAAAGTAGCTTATGTACCTGAAATTCGGATACTTGGGGACGACCTTCAGCCAGCGTTCATCGAGGATAATTTCAGCCAGCCTCTCATGTGCCACTGAACCACTCTCAATCAATTCTTTATCTCTGTTGTCCAGCAAGGGGCCATGTTTACACTCACCAAGAGCCCACGTGTGTTCTCCTGTGACATGGTGCAGGATTCCCACCCACATGTCCTGTGGAAAAACAGTTACAAACTGATTTTAAATTCTAATTGCATAAACAAGTCACAACAAGATTTTACACAAACAGCATAAAAACTTGTAATTTTTAGATTTTAAAAGTGATGGACTAAAGCATTATATATGTAATTGAATGCCATAAGTAATAACAAATACACATAATATGTCACAACATTTGTACAATAAATACCCAGCATATCAGCTATTTCATTTTTAAACCTATAAACCAAAACGGGTGATTACATAAGTTAGTTTAGTTTATGTAAAGAGATGCTTCAATTTCTTCTGTTTCTAAATATTGAAACTGAAAAAATATATCAATAAAGAAAATACTCACAATAAACTCTTCATAGGTATCTGCCGTCTTACAGCAGTACCAGAAGTGGTTGCAGATGTCTTTATTCCACATCTGGAGAATGGCACACCCCTTTTGCTGCCCTGCCTGGATGCATAAACAATTATTATTTTGTGTTAGGTAAACTATGATTATGTCAACAGGATTAAAAATACAATAATATATTTAAAGTAGTAATAAAAAGGTATGGAAGGGTGCTGTTATGTAAGTTTTTATTGTGATCAGATTAAATGTGATTACTGATGGGGATTTCTTATACTTACTGCATGAATTTTTTTCCTCAAGTTTTTAGACCCATGCCAGACGACCAGAGTGTGGTGGACTCCGCTGTCTCTGTATTTCCCTTTGTCTGGAGGACAAAAGCTAGGAATTGAATGCATACTTACCCAAAATAACCCAAAACAATATCATGTCATAATCAGAGTGATGTATTTTGTCTGTAATGAGTGCAGAAATTTCGAGTGCTTTACAAAAACCATAAAGACTATAGTAAAGATAATTACTGAAGAGAGCTTATATTTGGGAATGAGCATCGGTACAGATTTCGGTCAAGTTTATTCTTGACGGAGTGCCTCGAAGGTCTGTTGAAAGCCCTCTTTCTCCATGAAAACAGAGTTCCTCAGTGTCTCCCTCTTGTCGATGTTGACCATGCTGATTATATGTTTAGTTTCATTTTCCATTGTTGAATATGTGCAATACTGTGCACAGAATCCAGGACTGTCCATCCGAGCATCACCTTTTATAAGGGAAAGCAAAAGAGCTTAATATACTGTTCAACAATGACATACTCATTTTATACATACTGTATATAACTGCATAAAAGCACTGGGCAACCGTAGATGAGATTAGCTCTGTATAAGGCCGATATCTTTTACTAATTGAAGATTTTGTAAAACAAACAACACAAACATTTTTACATCAAAGTGTCTGGTTCCATTTTACCAAGTGATGTTTAGTTACAGGTATTTCACCTCTAGTGGGGTTGTCACCTTGAGAGTGGTGCTGATGGTCGTTGACCCACACTGCCATCCTTTGAGTCAATAGGGTCACACACATACAAAGCAATCTGAGGATCTCCTTCTACGCGGTTTAGCCATCATTCACACCTTGCCTCTTGTAATTGCATGGTAGATCAACGACCATCTTGTGAAATATTCTGTTCTCTCTTTTAGTAGATATCCTGTTTATTTGTGTGTGTGTGTGTGTATGTGAATTTACCCAAGGCCACAATAGGCCCTTTGGACTGTAGCTGGGCAATGATTTCAGCTCTCTTCTCCTTCCAGAATTCCTTTATGGTGTCCACACAATAGGAGTCTTGTATTCGGAAAAAGATGACTTCTCCACCATCCCCATATTCATAAATTTGAAGAGAAGGAAAATCTTTGCATAGTTGTTGCCAGACAGCGGTATGTTACACGCCAACATAAAGTCCCCAGCAAGCATTGCATATTTAAAATTGGGCTGTGAAGACCATTTCCAAACAGTGTGACCGTTACGACATATCTGAAAAAGAAAGACAATTAAAAAATAGATTTAACCTATATTACACATCTAAAACATTTTAAATTGTTCAAAACATGTTATCAATACAATCACGCAAAGTTCAGACTCACCCATTCCACAATTGCAGCTGTACCCCTGGAATGGATGTTGACCTCAAATGGTTTATGTGCCCCACACTCTGGGGGCACATATTCATCTTCACTGATGACATCCAGATCCAGTGATGACATACTAAAGAGAGATAAAAAAGAAGATTTTATGTCACCATCACTGGTTGAAGTAATGATGGAGACAATTACTATAAAGTGAAGTTTGATAAAAAATGCAAAATACAAAAAGAAAGATTACCTGTCCAGCAGAAATACAGATGGTGGACAACCAGAATGCCTATTACCGCGGTGAAAATAAACCAGCTGCATTTCAAAGTCGTTCCCGAAATGACCGCCAGGTGGCGCAAAGGGACATTGTGCAAAACAGCAGCAATTGCCGTATTTTAAAATGTAAGTGGGTTAAATATAAAACCCTAAGCCTAATAGACATATTTTTTATATATGTAAATAGGCCTATTAGGCTACAACAGAATAGAACCAAAAGTTAAAAATAGAGACGATATTAGGAGCAATGACGCTGAATATTTTTACTATTCTATTGAGGAATTAGATAAATGAAGAGCTCTCGTGAGCGATACAATTACATAGTAATTTATAGTGATTTCAAAAGCAGTCCTTAAAAAAAAAAAAAAAATACATGGAGTAGTGTGGCATAATTTTTGAGAGATTACGCGGAACGCGTTTTAGTTCAGATCCTGGTTTCAATGCCCTTAATGTATATAGGCTAGGCTACTGCTTTAAAAAAAATGTCACAACGCGTTTTGAGATTGTTTTAAATTAAACATTGAAGTTTAAAATGTAGTGTTTTGGCACACCAGGCCGAGTGGCGTTACGCATTGTTCAAAAATCAGGTTTTATTCTGGCATGTTGAATTGGCGTTAATATTTTTTATTTATTAGATTTAGATTTTAGGTTTCGTTAGATTTATTTTTCTCATAACAGCTAAAATAACTTAATATATGCCTTGTCTTCATATGATTTTTATCAAATCATTATTTCCATACTTGTCTCCCACCTTGTACTTGGTTTTTAAGTTGTCCCACTTTTTTTTGGCCTGGGCGTGGGAAACCCTCCCCTCGAGCCCCATCTTCTCCAAAATAAGGCTATGTGAATGACGGTGGTGGCAGCTATCACTTCTGAACATTAAATAATTTGCTTCGTTCTCACCGATATCCGTTCGCCGCGGTGTCTCTTCCCCCAGTAAATAGCTGTTTTTTTTCTACACGGAGACGTATGAACGTCGGATTGTGGGTGATTTGAGAGCGCGAAGTCTACTCATATGCATCCTTTCCTGTGTATGGGATATTTTTCGAACGAAGGACGCAGTCCTTGGTTGAAATTCCGAGGATCCTCGACATTGGAACAGTCCTTCGACGGATGTCGATGACGTAGCATCCTCGGAATTCTGGCTTCCGAGGATCCTTCCTTGACATTGAGAAACGGCTTGTGTACAGTTGAGACACCTTAAATAACCTGCGTTTGCAGCAAGCACAAGTTGTGATTTTTGCTGTGCACTTGCATATTAGTGTCAGCTGGGAAGGAAATATAGAGACCAGACCTCTTGGAACTTTAATTGAATACATAGCGTTGGTAAAGCATACTGAAATTACATCCCTACAAATGTAATGGGCCCTTCTGAAAATAAATGTATCGAATTTAAGCAAAGTAGCCTAAATGTTAAGACTGTAAGCCCTTTGCTTTTTTACGTAGCCTATAAAGGACTCTTATAGCCGACCTTGTGTTAATTTAATTTAATTTGTAGAGGATTTTTTTAACTCAAACATTAACACTGAAATAAATTAAACTAAATTATTGTAAAAAAAATTGGCACACCACGACGAGTGGCGCTATGCATTGTTCTAAAGCCAGGTTTTATTCTGGCATGTTGAATAGTGTTCGACAAACGCGGCGGCGCGTTCATTTGAATGAAGAGCGCTTCTCGCTCGTGTGAGCGAACACACACTGGAACGTTAGGCCATGTCGCAACGAGTAAATTGTGGCCGAGTGGTTGAACGTACGTTACGATCATTTAGATGACACGGGTTCGAATCCCGAACTAACTTGGACTACTGGTGTTTTTATATTAGCCTATTAATGCATTTTATAGTCTATTGTTGATGCAGAGAGATTTGTCTTCTAAAACATAGTTTTTTGCTTATAGCCTATTTACAAAATAAAATCGCCATGCATTTCCATTTTACACTAAGGAACAAATATTATACAATGACTTTACTTCTGTAGCCTATAATAATTTATATATATGACGTTTAAACGACAAACAATAAAATCAGAACCAGTATTCTGTTGCGTTCATGGTTCCAGTGGCAGTAATGCATCCACGGCTTTTCAAAATGTCTCAAAGCGTTTTGAGATTATTTTGAATGAAATATTGAAGTTTATAATAAAGTGTTTGGCACGACGAGTGGCAAACTCTTTGTTTTGTTTTGCAAACTCAGCTAGCCTGTGGGGGGTTTGGAGAAGGCAATAGTTGCTTTATGGTGGGGGTGCAGGACAGAGGTGTTAATGTTCCGTCTTTCATATGGAGAGTGTCGGAGCCAGCCTGATGAGCAAGCAAAGGCAAAATTCTTTTAAGGATTAATCTCAAAATCTCCAAAAGTCCATAGCCTATGTACAGTAGGCCCTATATCTTATTAAATTATATATTGTAGTTTTATTGATTGTATTTAAAGGTTTTCCACACACAATTTCAATTTAGCAGATACAGAGCTCTTTAATTCGCGACCCACCTCGTTTTATTGTGAGGTGAATTCAGCAAGGCATGTTGTATCTTTGAAGGAACAAAAGCTATTTGTTACAGTTTTTTCTTTCGTGATTTGTGTGGATGACACACAGCGACATATACAGTATATCAGCTGTATGGTGTTTTTTTACGCTGAAATGCTTAATTTCGAGAAAGACCCGCCGCGCGCAGTGAGGGAGACCAAAACTTACTAAAAACAATATCCAGCGCGAGAGAGGCAAAGAAAAACGCCTGTTCTTAATTTATGTTGCTTTGAACTTTTTTCATTTTGTACCGTTTTAATTTTTTAATTTAGCTGCAATTTCTTTGACAATATAAATTTAAAATGTTGCAAGAATAGGCCTAAGATTCTGTGTTTCTTATTTTGCATCACAAAGGGAATAAACTCTATCGATGCAACCCTGTTTAAATAAATAAACTGTCCTGACACTTTATTCATATCTTAAAATGTGCGATGGGTTTTCAAACTTAATTAATTTTCTTTTTCTTTTACATTTTCATTGTTTATTTTTTAATTGAAAGCAATACTGTATTGAAAGTATTTTTCTGATTTGTTCGATCTGTTTTGAAAAATGTCTTCCGTTGATATGGCCGGGTATCACTGTCAGTCATCTCAATCTCGTGAATGATTCACACACACAAAAAAATAATAATTTAGCAGATTAAAGACGAGCTTCATCATCTTCATTTTCTGGTGCAATCGGCTGACAGTCTTCCTTCATCAGATGTGTCGTCTTTGCAGCGGCTCAACTGTAATGTAGCAAATTTATGTTGTAATGTATAATTGATAATTAAACAAGATGATTGACTTTAATAAACAGATGCATATTTAAGCATCAAGAACGGAAAAACATAAACACTGTCGGCTACACTGAGATTCGATTTCAGATCGCTTGAAGCTCCGAGAGGCTCTTGTTAATGCTTTGACCATAGAGCTACCGTCTGAATAGCCAACGTCTACTATTTTCTCTGTTTTAAAAGTTTGTAACATGTAAGGCTATTTAGTTCTGAATATAACAAAGAATGCTTAAACCGACTACATCGGTTAGGAGCTGCAAGTCCTGAAAATTTTTTAATTTCACGGTAAATTATTTAAATTTATTTCACTGTTATGTGTCAGTTAATAAATCTACAAACACATTAGAATAACACGAAGAAAATGACAAGTAACCTATTGACTTAGCCTTTCTAAATTATAGAAAAACTGGGCACACAATGTTAACGTGTGTCTACTTTGTTTAAATTTAATGAATTTGAATTCGTTTAATCACAATATTATCTTGAATTTATCTGTGACCTCAGCTCAGATTACTGCCGCGGCAGATTACGTCATAAAGAGAATAAACTGACACTTTTCAAAGTCTGTGATTACAGCGCCACTCAGCGGTAATAGGCAGCAAATACACATCCCAAAAAGTCTCATTCTGGTTGTCCACCATCTGTAAAGCCATCAAGGAGTCACTTTTCAGACCCTTGAGGTCCCTCAGTTCTCGCTGGAAAGCCACGCCGATATTGACGCATTTTATTTCTTTGTTTATCCAAAGACTTTTTGTTCATTACCTTTTCTAGTACTGTCTTCCTTTTTTTGCCTCGTTTGCCTTCGCTAACTGCATATGCCGATATTGTGAATTTTGATTGCTCTTTCTCTGCCATTGTTTTGCTATTCCTAGGTTCCGTGCCTCTTGAATTCCTCAAATCAAACAGGTGCGTGCAAGTGGGCAGATCCTGTAGCAAAAGGGTGGTTGCCATGGTTGCGAGAGAGAGTGACAGTCGCCTAAGCCAATCCTTTGTTTCGTCCCGAATGGAAATAATGAGCTGTGTTTAATGCAGATTAAACGGTCTAGAGTCACTCGATTTGTATACTCTTTTTTTCAGAGTACTTACATTTTAATTATGTATTGATATATATAGAAAGTTTAAACAAATTTGGAAAAAAGTTTTTTATAAAAATACCTACCTACCCTACCTTTAATCATGTTAGAATGTGGTATACAGTGTTGGGCAAGTTACTTCGAAACTGTAATGCGTTATTTATTACTTGTTACTGTCATTTCAAAGTAATTCGTTACATTACAATATTACTGTATTTAAAATGTAAGGCATTACACTACTATTGCATTACTTTTAAGTTACTCTCACCAAAATAACTGCCAATATGGATTTGGCAATCTAAATGTAGCGTATGATGCTCACATCCAGTAGAAGGTGATGTGGTATCCGACTGAGCTTGGACCCATAAGAAATTTTACCATGATGTACTATAGTACATACTATGGTATACCATAGTAGTACCATGGTAGTACCATGTACCTTACATCTAATCATGGTACATACTATATAGTACTTCAGATATATTATCATGGTACCATGGTACATTGCATGGTACTGTAGATGTTATGGTACATAGTATGGTACCTCAGATTTACCATGGTACCTACCATGGTACATACCATAGTACCTCAGATATAACCATGGTACATACTTTATAGTACAGAGGTCGGGAACCTATGGCTCGCGAGCCACATCTGGCTCTTTGGCAAAAATCATGTGGCTCGCGAGGTCTCTAACCCTTTACCAACAAACCATTGATGAAAAACAATTAAAACACATCAACAGAGATCGGCTCTCTGCAGAAAAAGCAACCAATTACAATTCCCTTGTTGTAGTACAGCCTACTGAAGTTAATGAAAAGTTTATGATAATAATAATATTAAAGTTGTACCGGCAAAAGTGCGTGTTCAGTGCTGTTCGCGAGTGTCACGAGTCTGGCAGCAATCAACTAACCGCTCACGTTTCTGTGGTAACCTACACAGCTCCTGCACTGGGATTCAAGCTGGCGAAAACCATTCTAGAACAGCAGCAAAAATGTAAAAGTAGACTTTATAAACTTTAATATTACATTTTATTGAAACGGGTGCTTTGCTGCGCATAGAGACATTTCACCCGCTGGTAGGCTACTTTCACTTTTGCCGCAGAGACCCTTTATGTCCTATAAATGTGTCGTATTTTTGATAATCCGCGCAGATTTCAGTTGACGATTCTGTTTAAAGTTATTAAAAACAAAACATGAATGAATGAGAAAGAAAAGAACAGGATGTGCTTTATATTGAAAAGAAATATTAAAAGCGCGATAAGTCGCGAAAGAGAACTGACAGGATACTGTGCGCGCGCTCCGAGCGCAACACGGACAAGCAGCCTTTGTCTTCGGTTGCGCGCCTAAACGGCCAAATAAACACAGAAATATATCAAAATGCTAAGTCGAGTATTCACGTAAACACAGCAGATAGTACTGTGTGCATTCATTCTCTCTCACACGCACACAAAATGGTATATGCTCATCACTTGGTACTCAACCTCACAGTGAAAGCCCTGCAGAATTAATTCCATATTCCAACTTATTTATTGTTTGCTGAATATTTGTTAATAATATTAATAATTAAATAATATTAATAATAATTACTACGGTTGAATTTTTTATTGAAAAAAGCACGTCTTTAATATTAACTTTAATAATATATATATATATATAGGCATTTTTTTTTCCTACTGTGGCTCTTTTGGAAAAATGCATTATCCAAAAATGAAAAAATGGCTCTTTGGTCAAAAAAGGTTCCCGACCCCTGTTATAGTACTTCAGATATTATCATGGTACCATGATAATATCTGAAGTACTATACTGTACAGTATGTTACTATGGTACATAGTATGGTACCTCAGATTTACCATGGTACATGCCCTATTACCTCAGATATAACCATGGTACATTCTGCCGTACATATTACCATGGTACATACTACCTCAGATATAACCATGGTACCTCAAATATTACCATGGTACTTTGCATGGACGCATGGTACAGACATCTTTTTACTTTAAGCCCGGGGTAAACTTTAGGCTTAAACTTTAGCAAAAATAAAAATAACTAATGAATAATAACTAAGCCAAATATTTTTATTTTAATTATTATTGTGAGTGACTGCAGTAGTGTGGGCATAGGCCATTTGGTCTATGAACGAGTCATAGATCTCCAAAATCATTTTTAAATGTATAATTTAATATTAATGAGATTTTTATTTAAGTAATGTTCTAATTCTAGATGTTTGTAAATGCTGCATGATTTTGACGTGGTTTAATCATGGCCGTGCGCGTGAACTTTGAACATTCATATCGCTTTCAAACACTGGAGCGGCCGCGGCGCAGAGTTGCCATGGAAATGACGCTGGACCACTGCGACTGGTAAGCAGGAAACTCCCTCTCTCGCTGTTGAGAATGTACTATCCGCTGCAGGCTCACTCATCTCGGCTCTGTCTGATTAACGTACAGGAAGTGAAACAATTTGCGCGGACGTTTCTCCAGGACGTTTCGCTGATCTCGCGGTGATTTTGGCGAATTTGTATGAAGAAGAAAAAAACTACCACTTTATTCCAGGTTAACTGCTTGTAACGCGCGTTACTGACATTTGTACCGAGTAAAATATTACTTTTTTCCCCCCTGTAATGCCTTACATTACCGCGTTACAGCAAAAAGCAATGCATTACAGTAATTAATTACTTTTGTAACGCGTTACTCCCAACACTGGTGGTATATCATGGTAAATCATGCTAGAACATGGTAAATCTAGGTAAACTAAGATCAAATCATGGTAAACTATGCTAGAACAGGGTAAATCATGATAAACTATGGTAAATCATGCTAGAATGAGGTATATCATGGTAAATCATGCTAGAACATGGTCTTTTCCATCTATGATGTCAGTGGTTACATGCTTGCTAAATAAAACTTGATGTCTTTTGATGCTTTTGTGCTTAAAGGCCTTAAAGGGGTGGTTCGGGATTTTTGACATCGGACCTCATTTTTAAGTCAGCCTGGTTGTTATTCATCAGTGGAGACATTTTTTTTTTAAATTATCCAGTCCTTATATTTGGATAGTTAGCCGATGCTAGGCTAGCGCGAGTCAATGGTAGATGTTAGCCAGCCATTAAAAACCGTTTTACCCACTCCACAGTGCACCAAACGCAAATCAATTATAACACTAGACTATCGATGCAAATGTCCGTTGAGAGAATAATGTTAGAAATCAAACTTACCTTTCATCACATTGCATTAGTTATAATTTGTTCCCTGTAATCATAAGCCTTGTCTACAGCAGCAGCGGAGTGATATTGATTACCTAGGCAACCGAGTGAGCCGGTACACACATGTTCTACACACACTGTAGTGCGCTTCTGTTCTGTGTTTACTTTTTGCCGCATTACTAACCGGAGCAAAGTAAAATTCCGCAGCTGCTGAGAAACTAGTTCCTTTGGGATCATTGAGATGAAAGGTAAGTTTGATTTCTAACATTATTCTCTCAACGGACATTTGCATCGATAGTCTAGTGTTATAACTGATTTGCGTTTGGTGCACTGTGGAGTGGGTAAAACGGTTTTTAATGGCTGGCTAACATCTACCATTGACTCGCGCTAGCCTAGCATCGGCTAACTATCCAAATATAAGGACTGGATAATTTTTTTTTAAAAATGTCTACACTGATGAATAACAACCAGGCTGACTTAAAAATGAAGTCCGATGTCAAAAATCCCGAACCACCCCTTTAAAGGCCTTAACTGCTTGAACCTATAAACTGCTTGAATAAATGCTGCTTGCAGCTTTAATTATTATTATTAGGTGTTCAAGCACGAAGTGCTAAACACCTATTGTTATTGTTAGGATTTATATTATTAGGGGCCAAGCACCGAAGGTGCGGAGGCACCTATTGTATCCGTTCCCGTTCTTATTAGGGGCCAAGCACCGAAGGTGCGTAGGCACCTATTGTATCTGTTCCCGTTCCTATTATTATTATTATTATTATTCCGTTTCTTCCGACTTGGAGTCTATGGCAGCCCATAGAACCGCTTGCGGGAAAGTTATGAAATTTGGCACACTGAAAGAGGACAGTCCAATCTGTTACCATAGCAAATTTGGTGTCTTAAAACCAATCCCTCTAGTGCCACCAACTGTCCAAAGTTGCACTCATGTTTATGCTAATAACTTTTGAACCACAAGGGCTAGAAAGAAAATAATTTTTTCCTCTGATTCCTTGGCTCATGCCGATTTCGACTTTCTCGAACTCCTCCTAGGCCGTTGCTCCAATTTCCACGAAAATTGAATCAGATCATCTCCAGACCATGGCGACAAAAAGCAATGGAATTCGTGTTGATTCATCAAAAACCGTTCTCGAATAGCACACAAACAAATTTTACGTAGCGCTTGCGAAAACAGACACAAGCCTGTATCTCCGCAACGCTTTATCGTATTCAGACCAAACTTGGTACATATCAACACAAGCATGACCTGAGGCAACATGATGCGTTTCGGCACAGCGCCACCTAATGGTCCGGAGATATGAAAAATTGCTGTTTTTGCTTATAGTTAGGGAAAGTTAGGAATTTTTTTTTGCCAATCTGCAAAAAAAATTCTTACCAATAGCTTTTTTTACCATGTGTTCCTATAGGTGTCTAGTAACACCTCCCAATTTATCCACGGCCAAATCCTCGGGGAAACGCCTGGAGAGGCGATCAAAGTTGGGGTGCCCAGACGGCCTGGGTAAAAATAATTAATTTTTTTTTTTTTTTTTCAATATTACCTTTTCAGATGTCTAACTAGGGGGTTTTAGGGGTGCCGAATCTATCCCAGCCATTAGTTTTGAGTAAAAATGACTCCAAGTCCATACAAAAACCACATAAAAATTGTGACAAAACTTTTTTTTTTTCAAAACATACAAAACAAAACTTACTAAATCGGTTTAAGGCCAGACACTACAGGTGAATAGAATCAAATTTTTAACTAGCAGATATCACCATGAAACTTTCCCAGTTGATTACCTATATTAAAGGAAATGACCATATTTGGATCTGACAGTTGGATCCAAATATGGTCATTTCCTTTTTATCAGCAACCAATCATGAAAGTAAAAGGGCTGACTGCGCAATCTCATTGGCTGATGATAAATCTTTAAAGCCCGTTTTCTCAAAATGACTCTTCTCTCATTCTTCAAGTCCGAAATATCCACTTCACTCTCTCCTATATACACCAAACTTTCCAGTTTATGTTATTAATATAAAAATCAGTAAGTCATTACTGGGGCATTTTTGCCCCCATAAATTTATATATTTAGCCGAAAGAAAATAAGTATTTTATAGAAGATTTATATTATCTTGAAAAGAAGAATAAAATGTTGTATTAATTTTAAATGGACAGCAATATATTTAATTGTGTCAACTTGAAAAATATGAATATTGAAAATATGCATTTTATTTTATTTATTTTATATATTCATTTTCAGCATTTGACAGATTCTATGTAAAACAATGTTGTCACAATGGTTTTACAAATTCTCAAAGATCAATAAATTTTTTTCCATTTAAATGGATGTTAACTAATTTAAAATAACAAACAAACATTGGGCTTAAAATTTTCCTTATACTGGGGCTCACTCTAGTGGCCAACATTAATATCACAGTCTTTGTATTTCAGTTGAAATGGCTGATATAGGCTTAGGCCGCTGTACGTGAGCTGTATCGTTCAGTTTCGTTCCACCAAACGGGGCACTAATTTTTCTTTTGCTCAATATGTTCAACGTTAATAAAAGGTATCCAAGCAAAAAGTTCTCCACGCATTATCCTGCAGTTAATGAGAAATTGTAATTTATTGGCGCAATCAGCATCGAAAATGTAAGTAGGTCACAGCCGAAATCAAGCAAAAATCACTACGCGCATGTAAACAGAGGAGGACGTAAGCAGCGATCTTCATCTGATAGCGGCGATTAAGCTCGATTAACACCCGTAAAGTGTATTCTTCATGTCGGAAAAGATGGTGGGAAAGGTCCGCAGCCCTTTACTGAAGTCCGATGGGGAAAAATCAAGCAATGTGCGTAGGAATGGCTCAAACGTCGGACACTACGGAGCTAACGTTAGCTATTGCTAATAAACATGTTGCCCTCCTGGACAAACTGGTCTCTGATGTCCCAACAACTACGGGTTTCACCCGGCCTGATATCGACGTTTTGTAGTCTAGACAAAAAAAAAAAAAACGCTTGACTTGTGTGTATGTGCGTGATGGGTAGGTTAAGGGGTCGAGTTAGTGTTTAGGGGTCAGGTTAGTGTGTGTGTGTGTGTGTGTGTGTGTGTGTGTGTGTGTGTGTGTGTGTGTGTGTGTGTGTGTGTGAGTGTGAGTGTGAGTGTGAGAGAGAGAGAGAGAGAGAGAGAGAGATGGGTAGGTTTAGGGGTCAGGTTAGTGTGTGTGTGTGTGTGTGTGTGTGTGAGAGATGGGTAGGTTTAGGGGTTGGGTTAGTGTGTGTGTGTGAGAGAGATGGGTAGGTAAATAAATAAATCAAAATTAAATCTTGTTTACAATAATCATTCCTGTGAATATGTACATGTAGTGCAGTTACTGCTCATGTATGCAAATTAACAATTCACCATTAAATGTGTTATTTTTAAAAGTGTTTTTCTTTGTATACTTAACTTGGAGTGAGATTGAGGGGGGGGGGTGGTTGCAAAAAAAAAAACTTGCATCACAATAAGTGTATTGTGATTGTCAAAACATTTTAGTAACTAAACTGAAATTTGACAACATGTTACAATGTTTATATGGTACAATTTCTGGTAAGCTAAGTTTTGTTTTTTTGTTTTTTACAAATTTCTTAAAGAAATTTCACGATTTCAATTCTTGTGATTTGATTTAATGTTGACTCATTTGGATAAATATTAGGTACACAAGATAGGCGTTCATTTTTCTCAAGAAAAATAGGCTACACACAGACAGCCCTATCAGCTGGTAGTATTATTTAAGGTTAAAAATAACTCAAATTAAATCTAATGTGTTTTTTATTATAATAACAACTTTATTTAATGATATAAGTACAAATATAATAAATATGTAATATAGTACACATATTTAGCAAAATACTCTCTATAGCTCTTTTTCTAGCCAACTAACATGCCTATATTATGGTCAATAAATGGCTTTCCTGAGAATGGATGTTTGGTGTGAGAGCGTGTGAAAAGTGTCAATTGCGTGAGTCTCACGGTGAATGAGTTCTGTTATTATATTTTGGCTTAATTCTATTTGTTATTCAGATTTTACCTCAAAAATTACCTTTGAATTGGAACAACATAATCAGAAGTAATTGGGATGTTAATGTTACTGTAGAAGTTTTCTTGATAATCTTGTCATGTTTACTGTCCCTAGATAGCAACTTCAGGTATATCACACATTTCAAACTGTTTTAAAATTTCAAAATTTTATTTTGTAGTTCAAGTGGTAATTCGGCATTTTTGGGTTTATATGATAACAGGTTTGAAAGTGCAAAATTCCCTATGTTTTCCCTTTTTTTCAAAATGGGCACCTTTAGCATAATTTTTCTCAAAAACTGCAAGATTGTGTGTGGAGAAATTTTTCCTAAGGAATCTGTATATATTTCTGATATTAAATATGTGGAACGAAACCCTATTTCTAGGCCCCTATTTTAGGCTACTGACAGCAGCCTATCTCTCTCTCTTCACACACACTCACACACTAACCTGACCCCTAAACCTATCCATCTCTCTCTCCTCTCTCTCTCTCTCTCTCTCTCTCTCTCTCTCTCTCTCTCTCTCTCTCTCTCTCTCTCTCTCTCTCAATTCAATTCAATTCAATTCAATTCAAATGAGCTTTATTGGCATGACTGTGTAAAATAGCACAATATTGCCAAAGCTAATGATACATAAAAGTGAACAATAATAATAAAAAAAATAATAATAAAAAAATACATTTTTATGCATAAATATATCACAATGAAAAAAACAAAACAAAAAAAAAAGTACAGAGAGCAGTTTAATGTAAAAGAGGGTTCAGCCCTTGTCCCTCGTATGATGGCAGGAAGACACATACTGCGCTGCCAGGAGAACACACTCTTCTTTCTCTCCCAGAATATAAGGCAGTTTGTCTATGAGGCTCGCTTGTTGGAATTGGGGTAAAATCTGAGCTATTCGTGTGAAATAAGAGTCTCTGATGTGTTTATATTTGCTGAACAGGGGTTTTCTTATACTATAATAAGCCCTACGTGCTTTATCAGTCAGATCTTTCATTGCAGTGTCAAACTTTCCAGAAGCTGAGATTGTCAGACCCAAATAATTATAACAGGTGACATGATTAAGAATTGTTCCCCCAAGTGTAAATGTGTATTTGTTGTCAGTAAGGCGAGGTTTCTTCTGGAAGATCATGATTTTGGACTTGTCCATGTTTATGGGTAAGGCCCAGTCGCTGCTGAACTCCTCCAGAAGCGAGAGGCTTTGGTGCAGACCCTCTTCATGAGGAGACAGCAGCAGGAGATCGTCAGCGTACAGGAGGCTTTTGATTTCTCTGTCCTCGAGGGTCAGACCAGGACAAGAGGACTTCTCAAGTGTTGATGCCAATTCATTAATATAGATATTAAATAGAGTCGGGCTGAGGCTGCAGCCTTGACGGACTCCTTTAGTTTGACTGAAATAATCAGTGCGTTTGTCGTTAATCTTGACGCCGCATTTGTTCCCATTGTAAATGTCCTTTATGATGTCATATGTCCTTCCTCCTATTCCACTTTGAATTAGTTTTAGGAAAAGTCCATTATGCCAAACCGAATCGAAGGCTTTTTTAAAGTCAATGAAGCAGCCGAATATTTTCCCTTGTTTTGTTAGTTGGACATGTTTTTGTATGAGTGTGTGGAGTGTGTAGACGTGATTTGATGTTCTCTGTTTAGGCATAAAGCCAATCTGACAGCTGTTGAGGATCTTGTGCTCTTGGATGAACTGGACTAGTCTGTCGTTGATGATGGAGCAGAAGAGTTTGCCCAGGTTGCTGCTCACTGTGATGCCCCTATAGTTATTTGGGTCGTACTTCTCACCTTGTTTATGAATTGGTGTAATCAAATTTTCTTTCCAGATCTCAGGAAAGTGTCCTGATTTTAATAAAAGATTGAATAATTTTAGAATTGCCTCTTTCAGTTTGGGGCTGCTGTGTTTCAGCATCTCATTAGATATTAAATCCACGCCACAGGATTTTTTATTTTTTAGGGATTTGATCTTGTCTGTCAGTTCGTGTAATAATATGGGCTGGTCTAACTGGTTGAGCTGGTCTTTTACAGTGCGTTCCAGGGTGTAGAGTTGGGAGGTCAGATGTTTTTGGGTGAGGGTTGGTTCGTTTTGTGAGTAGAGTTTTCCAAAATGTTCTGTCCAGATGTTTGGGTCATAGATGGGAATGTGTTTGGGTTCTTTTGATTTATCTAAATTATTCCATAATTCCCAAAAATAATTCTGATCGACTGCCTCCTCAATCTTATTAAGCTTTGCTTTCATGTGATCAGCTTTTTTCTGTATTAGGAGTGACTTATATGTTTTGAGGGTTTGCTGATATTTGTCTCGTGTTTGTTGGTTTGCAGGGTCTCTGTGTTTTGTATTTGATAATGATCGTAAATCTTTTCTTAATTTTTGGCATTCCTTGTCAAACCAACCATCTTTAGCAATTTCTCTCTCTCTCTCTCTCTCTGTCTCTGTCTCTCTCTCTGTCTCTCTCTCTCTCTCTCTCTCTCTCCACTTCCGGTGTGAGTGTTGGGTGTGAGGTGTGAGCGGCGGGGCTGAGTGGTGCTGAATGCTGTGAGTGAAACTTCCCCTTTTTTTTTCTCTCTACGCTGCCTTTTTCTGTTTGTGTTCTGTTACTTAGTGTTGTAGTAGGGCCGTGTGCTGTCCGTTTTTCTAGGAAGCATGTCGGCCCAGCGGGTGCAGGTTTTGTGCTCACTTACGAGACGTCACGCAGTAAAGGTGACGTCCGCGGTGAGCATAGAGGACTGTTGCTTGGCTGTTGGAGAGGTGGTTGGACACTCAGGTGTTTTGTCCGCTTCTAGGATGAATAATGCTTTAGTGGTTTTTTTGGACAGCGTAGAAAAAGCTAATGAGTTGGTAGAGCGGGGAATTGTAGTTAGTGGAGAATTTGTGTCAGTTCTACCTCTTTCGTTGCCTGCCAAAAGAGTAACACTTTCAAACATACCTCCTTTTGTGAGTGATGAGATCTTAACTCAAGCATTGTCTCGCTATGGTAAGCTAGTGTCTCCAATTAAAAAGATACCGATCAACAGTGAATCACCGTTATTGAAACATATAGTTTCTTTCCGGCGTTTTGTTTACATGGTCATCCCAGATGATGCAGATCTGGATTTATCATTAAACTTTCGTATTGAGGATTTTAGTTATACCATTTTTGTCACTACTGGTAAGACTAAGTGTTTCGGATGTGGAAAAATGGGACATTTAATCCGAAATTGTCCGAATAAAAATAATGAAGGGGAGAAAGAAAATGAGAACAGAATGGTTCAGCAGGGTGAGGAAAGTAACGGTGAAATGGAGACAGCTGTGCCGAGTGGAAGCTCGGTTGTGACACAAAGTTTGGAAAATCCTCCGGGGGAGTCTGAGGCTGAGTTAGCCACAGCTCCGAATGAGCAAACTGAGTCGTGTCCTAATATTGCATCCGTAGTTACGGTTTCTAGTGAGTCGTCGAGTCTGGTTTCTCTGTCTGATAACCAAAAAGACAGCAGAAATGACGAACAGAATCAAACGGCTATAAGTGAAACTAGTGAAGCAAAGTTGACGGAGCAAGAGAATCTTTTTAAGATGCCTAAAAAAAGAAGATTAAAAAACAATTTTTTAGAGGCAAAAATTAGCAAAATTGATGACGTAAACGAGACACTAGACACCGAGAGTGACAGTGATTCCTCAGAATGTAGCGTGAATTTTTCTCAAAGTGAAGTTGTGGATCGTAGCTACGAACTTGAGGATATAAAATTGTTTTTAAGATCGACGAAAAACAAGAGAGGAGTAAGGGTAGAAGATTATTTCCCTGACCTAAAACAGTTTGCTGATAAAGCAAAGAGTTTTATGGACGGAGATTGCTTTACCAACAAGGAAGTTTATAGACTTAAAAAAATTGTGAGGAACACTAACAATGCCCTTAATAAAGATGCCAAGTGAAATAAAGAATAGAGATAGCTCCTTTTTTTGGCATCATGGAGTATATCTTTTCTATCTAATTTTTCTTTTAATGAGTGAAGTACATCTCGCTTCTTTAAATGTAAATGGTGCAAGGAATTTTAAGAAAAGAGCAAATATTTTTGATGAAATTCAGCAGAAAAATATAGATATAGCTTTTTTACAAGAGACACATAGTAGCTCAGATAATGTTATTGATTGGATGAAAGAGTTCAAAGGAACACCTGTTTTAAGCCACAACTCTACTTTAAGTGGCGGAGTTGCTATTTTATTTAGTAAGAATTTCAAACCAATTTCTTATGATGTTGATGAAATTATAAAAGGTCGATTGTTAAAAGTTCAAGCTACTTTTCAAAGTTTTGTTCTTGTTTTGATTTGCATCTATGTTCCAACTGTACCTGTGGAAAGACTTTTATTTTTAGACACCCTTTGCTCAACCTTACAAAATTGTCATACAGAAGACTTACTATTTGTAGGTGGTGATTTTAATTGTACTGAATGTGATCGAGATAGAAATCATGTTGAACCCCACATGGCCTCACGTAAACGTCTTGTTCATTTAATTGAAAAATATGATTTGTGTGATGTTTGGAGAGCTCTGAATGGAAATGAAAGACAGTATACATGGGCTCATACACATGATAATAATTTATCTTTAGCTAGATTAGACAGACTGTATGGTTTTAAGCATCAATTGAACATGTTTAATAAATGCTATATCACGCCAGTATCGTTTTCTGATCACCATTTAGTGAGTTGTAAATTCTTTTTGAATACATTTAGATTTAAAAGCGCATACTGGCACTTTAATACAAGTCTTCTAAATGATAAGTTTTTTATAGAATCTTTTGAGTTTTTTTGGAAAGAGTTTAAAAAAACAAAGTCATCTTTTAATTCCCTGCAACAATGGTGGGACTATGGCAAAGTACAAATAAAACAGTTTACACAGCAATACACTAAAAATGTCACAAAAGATTTAACTCATTCATTGGAGTCGCTAAAAAAACAAATAATGGATTTACAGGAATTGACTCAAACCTCAAGTGATAGTATTTATTTGGAAACTTTTTTAAAGAAAAAAGCTGAGCTCAAAGAATTAATAGACTATAAAGCACAAGGGGCTTTAGTCCGTGCTAAATTTTTTAATGTTGATCAGATGGATGCACCTTCCAAATATTTTTTTGGCCATGAAAGAAAAAATGGGCAAAAGCGTATAATTCATGCCTTACGTTCCGAGGATGGTAATTTATTATCAAATCCTAGAGAGGTTCGTGAGAAGGCAGTGAGTTTTTATCAGTCCCTGTATAGGAGTGAGGGTAGGCTAGAAAGTGGAGAACGGTTTTTGGGTGAAAGCTTACCCAAGATCTCAGAAGAATCAAAAAATGACCTGGAGAATTCCCTAACTTTAGGAGAACTCCATGAAGCACTCCAGAGTATGGAGTCCGGAAAAACTCCTGGAATAGATGGGATACCGGTCGATTTTCTAAAAACGTTTTGGTCCCAGATTGGAGCTGATCTGCTGGAGGTGATCAACGACGGTTTGCTGGAGGGTGGGCTGCCGTTGAGCTGCCGAAGAGCAGTGGTTACCCTTCTGCCAAAAAAAGGAGATCTTACCGAGATTAAAAACTGGAGGCCAGTCTCACTCTTATGCAGTGACTATAAGTTAGTCTCAAAAACATTGGCAAATAGATTGGCCAGGGTAATGGGGCAGGTGATCCATGCTGATCAGTCTTATTGTGTGCCCACAAGGTCAATTTTTGACAATGTTTCTTTTATTAGAGATATTATACAGGTTTCTGAAATATTTAATATCAATTGCGGTTTGCTGTCCCTTGATCAAGAAAAAGCATTTGATCGAGTTGAGCACTCTTATTTATGGAATACTCTAGAAGTTTTTGGTTTCAAAGAAAATTTTTTAGGTATGGTGAAAAATCTATATTGTGACATTGAAAGTGTAATCAAAATTAATGGTGTTTTATGTGCTCCATTCAAGGTTAATAGAGGAATCCGACAAGGATGTGCATTGTCAGGAATGCTATACTCTCTTGCAATTGAACCACTACTCCAACAAATTAGGAAGAGTTTGGATGGTTTGAGAATACCAAATTGTAGTTTTAATTTTTGTTTATCAGCGTATGCTGATGATATTATAATTTTAATTAATAGACAAAATGACATACAGGTTTTATCTAAATTATTAGAAGACTTTGAAAAATGCTCCTCAGCAAAAATAAATTGGAAAAAAAGTGAGGCCTATTTATTAGGAGCATGGAAGGAGGGGGAACCCATTCTTCCTGAAGGTTTATGTTGGAGTAGATGTGGTATAAAATATCTTGGGGTGTTTTTGGGAGATGAAAATGTTGTGCAAAAAAATTGGGATGGAATGTTACAGAAAGTAAAAGGTCGTCTCGATAAATGGAAATGGCTTTTACCTAACATGTCTTATAGAGGTAGAACACTTATTGTCAATAATTTGGTTGCATCACTGCTTTGGCATAGACTGGCATGTATTGATCCCCCTGCAAAGTTAATGGCAGAAATTCAAGCGACCTTTGTTGACTTTTTTTGGGATAAACTTCATTGGATCCCACAGAGCATCTTGTATCTACCTAAAGAAGAAGGTGGTCAGGGATTAATTCATCTACAAAGTAGAATTGCAACTTTTCGGTTACTTTTTTTACAAAGACTTCTCGATGGGCCAGTGAATGTAAGCTGGAAGGCCATTAGTTGTGCTTTACTACGTACTGTTGGAGGCTTTGCTTTGGATAAAGCCCTTTTTTTGATGGACCCCAAAAGTATGGACCTCTCGCATCTGTCTTCTTTTTATCAGAACCTTTTTAAAGTTTGGAGTCTTTTTCACATCCAAAAGACTGAGAACACCCATTCCATTTACTGGCTATTGAATGAACCTTTGATCTTCAAAGCTAGATTGGACATTTCCTCTTCCACATTTCTGCAGGGTTTTAGTAAGGTGCTACAGAACTCAGGAGTGGTGGTGTTGAGACATTTAGTGTCCTTAACTGGGCCTCATTTTAAGGACATAGAGGCTGTTACAAAAAAACTTGGACTAAGATCTATGCGCTTGATGACACGTTTTGTAAACAAGTTAAAAGAAACCTTTACAAGTGAAGAAAATTTGATATTGGAAGATTTTTTTTCAGGGGCTAGTATCCCTGATAGTGATGACCTGTTTCCATGTGTGTTAATCCAGCCGAATTTCGAAGAGTGTTCAGGTTTTTTTTTTAAACCTAGAAGGTTTCCTTTCAGTTGATCTTTTTTCTTGTAAAGGCAAAGATTTGTATAAAATGTGTGTTCTTATTCTAAACAAAAAAATGCTTGACAAAAGAATTGATACCCCTTGGCGGTCAGTTTTTAAAGTATGTAATGATGTAAAACCTGAATGGAGAGTGCTATACAAAACACCATTATTAAAAAAGACGGGTGATTTGCAGTGGAGAATTCTGCACGGGGCTATTGCAGTCAACTCTTTTATTTCTGTTTTGGATGCGAGTAAAAACCCTGGTTGTCCGTTTTGTCTTCAAAAGGAGACTGTTTTTCATGCTTTTGTGTACTGTTCTAGGCTTACGCCTTTATTTGTATTGGTTCAAGAAATGTGTGATAAGTTCAATGAGATTTTTCATCCAGAAACCTTTATATTTGGTTTTAAGTATGTGCAGAAAAAACGTATAGAGTTTCAATTGTTGAATTTTATTTTTGGTCAAGCCAAATTGGCAATTTATATGAGTAGAAAAGGTAAAATAGAGAAAGGGTGTAATGATGATGTGACTCTGGTTTTTAGATCTTTAGTCAAAGCAAGAATGCTGATTGATTTCAGATTTTACAATGACATGAATGATCTTTCCACTTTTAAAATGAGATGGTGCAGTCATGATGTGTTGTGTACAGTAATTGAGGATGACTTAATCTTTTGCTTCTAAAAAAAAAAAAAAAAAAAAAAAAAAATTTTAAGTAACCTAATTTATATACACACTATTGTTTGTTAAAAAGGTGATTGTAATTTTTTTTTTTTTTGGCTACTTGTGAATTAAAGTTTTTTCAAAATTCAAAATTCTCTCTCTCTCTCTCTCTCTCTGTCTCTCTCTCTGTCTCTCTCTGTCTCTCTCAATTCAATTCAATTCAACTTGCTTTATTGGCATGAACAAAGAAACATGTTGTTGCCAAAGCAGTTTACAGAAAATACATTACAATACATATTACATATTAAAAAAAATACAAATAGAAATACATATAGTAGGTGTCACATATATTGTATACAGTGTCATAAACATACAAAATACTACATTACAAAAAAAAAAAAAAAAATTCATACAACACAAATGTAATAAACCGTTTTTCTTCTTTTCTTTTTTTTTCCTTTTTTCCTCCTTCTTTTCTTTTCCCTTTTCCCTGTCTCTCTCTCTCTCTCTCTCTCTCTCTCTCTCTCTCTCTCTCTCTCTCTCTCTCTCTCTGTCTGTCTCTCTCTCTCTCTCTCAATTCAATTCAATTAAGCTTTATTGGCATGACAAAAATACATTCGTATTGCCAAAGCATGAAAACAACATATAAAATGATTTACAACATTTTGTACAGAAAATAATAATAATAATTCAATTAAATAAAAATAATAAATAAAAATAGTAAAACAGTTTATGAACATTTCAAAATTCTGTGAGCAACTTAGAATTCAGTGTGTAAGTGTTTGTGTGTTTGTTTTGTGTACGAGCGTGTGTGTGTGTGTGTGAGCGCATCACTGAATAGTCGTCAACTCTCTCTTTTTATGACAGGCATCGATGTATCTTGCCGCTAGTGTCATACAATCTCTTTTTTCACCTAATAGGTATTGGAATTGTGTTTTATTGTTCAACTTTAGGAAGTTAGGGCAAAGTTTTTCAAATTGTGTGTAGAAAGTCCCTCTAATGTCCTCATAGTTGGGACAGCTGGTGAGAAAGTGTTGCTCTGTCTCCACCTCTCCCTGGTCACAGTACGGGCAGAGGCGTCTCTCTCGGGGCAGCCAGTTCTGCCTGTATCACACACACACACACACACACACACACACACACACACACACACACACACAGCTCTGCCTGTATCTGCCCGTCTCCACAGTCAGGCTGTGGTTGCTCAGTCTGTACCTCGTCATTCTTCTTCTAAGGGTGCTTTCACACTTGGTTCGATTGCCTGTTCCGAACCCGAGTTCGATTGCTCCCCCCTCCCCCTGCCCCCGATGGACTGTGTTCACATTATATTATTTGTATCTGAACCGCAGTACGCTTGCGTCATCAAGCTGCAGCTGGCGCGTACTCGTGTTGCTTGGTAACCGCTATGAAAAGGCTCAAACTGGATAGAATTGCTCGCTTCACATTTGTTCTTCTTTTTTTTAACCTTTTGTTTTGTTTTCAAAGAAAAGATACAGAAACACACTTGCGTCTGTCTGCCGCAAAAGTATTAAAACCGTTCCAAATACAGCGGGATGTCCGCCGAAGACAATTTTTGTGGAGGCAAGCAGAAATCATCTCTCTGCTTGCAGTGCGTCAATCCCGCTTTTCGTCAAGGTAAGTGTATAGACTCTTTTGCAGTTGTTAAACACACACGCACGCAGGCACGCACCACATTATACGTCATCAATAGCGGTTCACTTCCGCGATTTGGTACGATTGCGTTCATATCAGAAGCGAACCGTACCCGAGTTCACATGAACCGTACCCCAGACCACCTTTTTAAGTGGCCTCGAGTACGGTTCGCGGGTGCGCACCCGAGTTCGGAAAACAGCGTTCACATCATCCAAACGAACCGAACTCTGACGTCATTCGAACCCGGGTGCGCACCAAAAGTGCTAGTGTGAAAGCGCCCTTAGTGTGCAGTCCTTCACTGCACTCAGGTATTCTGCGGTTGTGTAGTCTCTGTTTAGGGCCAAATAGCATTCTAGTTTACTCTGTTTTTGTGTTGTTTGAGTCCAATAGGTCAGGTAATGCTCTCGCTGAGCTTTTATAATGTGGTTGGGCCGGATTGTGTGAATGAGGGTGTCAGTGTCCTGAGGCTGGTTAGTGTTAGTGGTGTTAGTCTGTGTGTGGAGCCTCAGGACCAGCTGAATGAGCGGGCTCTTCTCAGGGTTCATCTCATGGTTCTTAAGGGCTTTACAGTTTTTTTTATTCGCTTTGGTACTATTTTCACAAGTTAGGTGTACATTTTCAAAACTCTTAGTGCTAATATCACAACAGATCATCAAAAGTGCACTTTTTTCAAACATTTCATCATGTTTTCAGTTGTGTAAGTACAATACTCAAAATCACAAAGTATTCTTTTCACAACACAAAATAAATGTTTCATCTACATACATGTTTCATTCACAGTAACTGCCTTTCATAAAGCTCTTACTATTAAACTTTTGATTTGCATCTCTTCTTGTTCAGTTTAATACATTTGTCTTTGATTTAATCCAAATGATCTTAATGGTTAATCAATGAATCATTTGGTACACCTATAGATTTCTATGAATATTGATTCAATACACAATTTCTATAGAACTTGTTTGCAATTTCTGATATGGATAACTAAATGTAATGAATTATTTTTACATAAGTGATTTATAGATAATAACCACCATCATGTTCAAAGGACACGCATGTGTGTGTGTGTCTGTGTGTGTGTGTGTGTGTGTGCGTGTGTGTGTGAGAGAGAGAGAGAGCGAAGGATACAGAGAAATTTGCCATTTGTGCAAATACTGTAAAGCAGAATAGAGTATAAAGGTGAGGACACAGTCAATGAATGTATAACATCAGATTGATCAGAGATATATCAGTAGAAGACAGATGGCATCAAATACAGTATTTTACATTACAGTATTGTGGCGAGCAGGACGAGGCCGAGGGCCGTGGGAGGACGGCGCGAGGCCGGTGGCGTAATTATGATGAGCTACACCTGTGAGACGCACCGGTCTCGCATCTCTCACGGAGGAGCGGAGGCATAAAGGAGGAGCGACGACAGTGAAGAGCGAGAGAGGACAGGCCTGTGTTTTAGTTGATGTTTTGTTTTTGGTTTGTGTTGCCAGCAGTCGTCCGTGAGGGGCTGCTGGCTTTTACTTTCATTTTTGTATTTGTGTATTTATTTATTAAATATGTTTGAATGTCCGCCGGTTCCCGCCTCCTTCTTCCCGTAACATCTAAACCCCGTTACATTGGTGCCGAAACCCGGGAAGAAGGAGGCGGGAACCGGCGGACATTCAAACATATTTAATAAATAAATACACAAATACAAAAATGAAAGTAAAAGCCAGCAGCCCCTCACGGACGACTGCTGGCAACACAAACCAAAAACAAAACATCAACTAAAACACAGGCCTGTCCTCTCTCGCTCTTCACTGTCGTCGCTCCTCCTTTATGCCTCCGCTCCTCCGTGAGAGATGCGAGACCGGTGCGTCTCACAGGTGTAGCTCATCATAATTACGCCACCGATCTCGCGCCGTCCTCCCACGGCCCTCGGCCTCGTCCTGCTCGCCACAAGTATGTATCCTATGTGATACTGTAAACATGGTAGAGACATGGCTGTTACATTACTGTAACTCAGCCTTCATCTGTAAATGTCAATTACAGTATATTCAGTCAAATAGTCAAAATCATTTACAGTATTGCCAGCAAATTCTGTCCTAGCACAGAACCTCATTGCTGTGCTTCATCACAGCTTTTGATAACACACTGGATAGATACTATTACAAACATTATGGATTCAATTACATAAGTTAGGTTATGCTTGTGTATTTTCTAATGTGGCAACTAGCCTGTATTACTGTAATTAATTCAGCAACAACAGTGATTTGAAACATGTGTCTTGCATTGTTTGCTGTTGAATGAGCTGATTGTTAAAAGTACTAAATTGAAAGAAGATCATACTGTTGTGTTTCTGTGATTAAACCAAATGTTCTCATTACATATTACAATAATCTTGTGTTTGAAACAATGATTATGTGGACTGAAAACATGTGCAACTGAATGAAAACATTACATCAGGTTTTGAAAGAATGACTAGCTGTGTTACAAGTGTGATCAGTTTGGATTTTTGTACTAAGAGTTTTGAAAATTTACACCTAACTTGTGAAAATAGTACCAAAGCGAATAAAAAAAACTGTATAATGATAAGAGTTGGGGTCACTCATTTTTAGATGTTTCCAAAATTTGATGGCTCGTTTCTCAACATGTATTAGAAGAGGATATTGGCCTAATTCTGCTCTGCATGCGTTGCTGGGTGTGTTCCTCTGCACTCTCAGGACACTCTTACAGAACTCGGCATGCAGGGTTTCAATCGGATTTTTGTCCCATTTGTCGAATTGGTGATTTAGGAGAGGACCCCAAACTTCACTGCCATATAATGCAATTGGTTCTATGACTGATTGGAATATTTTGAGCCAGATTGTCAAAATACAGTTTCAAATTAGTTAAACTACAAAAGCTAGTTTAAAAACAGGGTTTAAAAACGGAAAAAAATATCTATCAATAAGAAACCCCAAAAACCTGGGGTTGAATGTTGGTAATTTCTTTATTTTATATCCAAACATGTTCTACTTTAAGTTTTCCTCTTTTTCTTGTTGAATTTACCTCTCGTTTCATCCCTCAGGCTAATCAGTTTTATGTATTATGACAAACTATTTAAAGATATTTAGCCTTGTCATTGTTCTTTTTTCCTGTGTATAAACTATCATACTATGACTTTGTTTTCGGTTTTGTTTAATGTCATTATGATTGTTCCTTGTTAGATACAACTATGGTATCTTTCCCTAATCTTGTAGCACAGAGGAGACGGGCAGCTGCTCGGAGATCTCTCCTTTGGAGAAAACTGTTGATTTTATACTTGTAAAATGTAAGTAAAAAATTGATATTACCTCAGAATCAATTGCATTGTTAGCCCACCCCAAAACTTAAACAAAATATGAATAAGAAATGCTGACCAATACTTAATTATATTACTTTTTTATATACTGAAAATTATATATATTAATAAATCAAGCAAAATGTCATTTGTTTTGTCATATGACATAGCTATGTATGAATACACACTAGATAGATGCTGTGAAACATCGCAATTTTCAGTCAAGCAATGAATTAATGCATAAATTAATTAAATAATTATATTTTATATACTGACAACAATAAGAAACATGTATAAATTAGTAAAAGAACAAATAAAAGTAACCATCACAATAAAGAAATACATATACAAGTCAACAAAACATGAAACAAAGCTTTATTCTACTGCCATCTCAACACAATGGTTCCCATTCTGTGGCTTTATTCTGATGAATCAGCTTCCCATCAGGTGGCTTTATTCTAATGAATCAGCTTCCCATCAGGTGGCTTTATTCTAATGAATCAGCTTCCCATCAGGTGGCTTTATTCTGATGAATCAGCTGACCACCAGAGGTGAGCCGTGCCTTTGTGCCGGAGGTTGTTGTTGTGCTGCGCTGTGCTTCACAATCTGAGGCAATAAGGGCCGGTGGAGTGATGGAGGGTCTCATCCATGCACCATCTCCAGGATTCAGCTCTGGGCTCCTCATCCTCAGTGCTCACGCCAGTCTGCAGACATTTCAGATCCTACACAAATGCTCAAACATAATACAAAAGCAGTCACAATGTCATTTGATTTCTGTATTAAAAGTAACAAAAATGACCTTACTTTATATTTTTGTAAAATCCCTAAAACCTTTTTTTCCCAACAAATGCCGCCATCACCTTTCTTTGCAGGTCCTGCTCCACTACAAAAGATCTGCAGCAAATGCACAGAAATCAAGAATCAGAAAAGTGTTGTAATATCTCTGTTTGAAATTACTTTATATTGCTTCAGAATAAATTATATTTAGGCAACAACACAAAAAAATCCTATTTTTTTACTTGGATAAATGCTTGTGCCTTTCAATCATGCAATGCGTCTCCAGATATAGAGAACACTTGATGAACAAATGTAAACATGTCTTGATCGACTGATGATCCGATGCTTGATCCCTCTACAGTATTTATGATAACAAGCTAAAGAAATGACAAGTACATTCTGCTCTCCTGCAGACGTGGATAAAATTGTTGGTACCCTTAGTAAATATGAACAAAAAAAACTGTGAAAATAAAATAAATCTACTTTGTTAATCCTTTAGATCTTTTATTTAAAAAATTCACGCTGCTACTTGGGCGTGATATCTCTGCGCCCAAGTAGCAGTGCTTCGCCTGTGCTTCCCCCTAATATAGTCCCAAGTCAATATCTGCCTAGGAAATCCCCTAGTGTTAATCTGCATCGCTATTTGTAATTGTTGTGAATACGCAGGCCACAAGAAGTAATTAGGTGGGTTTTTTACATTTTTTATATCAGTTTTACTCAGGACATGCTAGCTGGCAACAAAGGATTCCATTCACTGTGCTAAGCTAAGCTAGTGCCGACCCTGTCAAACTAAAACAATGCATGCACTGACACAAAAATGCATTTGCCCACCTATCTAAATGTAGGAAAGAAGGTGAATAAGCCCTATTTCAAAAAACGGTGGAGTGTTCCTTTAATAATGCCCTATTCCCCTAAACATGTGTAACTGCTGATGTATGCTCATGAATAGGCCAACCAATGTGTATTTCTTTGTAAATAAAGATTCATAATATTTTCAACATGACATCATGACTTTGCGTATAAATAACACGCCACTTTCAAGTCAAGTGGCGTGTTATTTATACGCATTTTGAGCTTTCCGCGTGTATGTCCACGCGCGTGTATGTGTACGCCGTTAAACGTCCGAGTGATTCCGCGTGTATGTGTACGCCGTTAAATGTCCGAGCGAAACGGAGGAAAATGTATATCTACATCTGGGGAGCAATATTTTTGTTCCTAGGATGGTAGGGGAACACTCATAAATGGTATTAACCCGAGTGATGGGTAGGTTTAGGGACGCGGTTGGGGTAGGTCATATATATTTATATACAGTAATGTAACGTAAATCAACGGCGTTGATAAACACGCTGAAAAGCGATTATGCGTGTTGATAACACGCCAAAAATGGAAATACGAATTGGCGTGTCATACATACGCCATTTCATGAGATCAGTCTGATATTTTGAACATTCAATGAATTGACAGATGCACTTCCACTTACGATTTACTTTAGCAATTTTATTTTATTTATTATTCATTACAATTTATTCACTTTAAATAAATTATAATATAAAAATTATAGGATTAACAGGAATTGTAGGGGGAGGAAGGATGGTGAACTTGCATGTTAGTAAAGGCAGGCACAGGAAAAAAAAACTGTTCAGTGTTCTGGGGACACCTTTAGGACTTTGGGGACACCTTTAGGACTCAAACCTTTTCACCAGCATCTGAATCAAATAAGGAAGAAAGATAAGAGACAGAATTAAACCAACATTCATTTTTATGATAAGCTTCCAAATGGTTTTCCAGTATAGACAGAGAAGTGCAAACCCATCACCATCACAAGGTGACAACAAAAAGGTGCCAAGATACAATCCTATGCAAAACAATGACATATTTTGACCTAAAAGGCTACTGTTTCTTAAAGGTGACACATTTGCACCCCTGTAGACAGTCCACCAATGTTCAAAATCAGTCAAACTTCATCTTAGACAAATGGGGTCTTACATAACCAGGTTTCTTACCTTCAGGTTTCTTCTTGAACTTGTATTTCTTGTTGGAGCGTACAGCATTGAGGAGAACATTTTCTTTCACTACATAAGTGCAGAAGTCCCTGCAACTGAATGTGAAGTTGCTCTTCACCTGGATTTCTGACTTGATGTGGTTTACCGAACATCTGTTCCTTGTGTCCTTCCAGCATCCTGTCATCAGTGAAAAGACCCTCTCCACTGAAGCATTGGTGATTGGTACACTCAAGAGGAAAGAAGCTAATGCTGTCATGTTTGGTGTGTGTGTGTGTGTGTGTGTGTGTGTGTGTGTGTGTGTGTGTGTGTGTGTGTGTGTGTGTGTGTGTGTGTGTGTGCTTGAGTAAGGTGGCCCACTTCTCCACGACTGGAGCTCCAGACTGCACGATGGCCTGTTGGTGTGGCAGAACGACACAATACTCATCATATAGCACATCCATGTCCAACTTCTTGCTTAGCTGCAGGACCTCTACAGCTTCACAGAGATCGGAGAAGTTGAATGGGCTCTTCTTTAGTGCCAGGCTAGCCACTTTCTTCTGGTAGTTGGAGTCTGAGAAGTCATAGCGCTGCTCCAGGTAAGTGAGAGAGGACTGGTAGAAGTTGCACATGTCCTCTCTGAGCACAGCTGCCTGTCTGTCTGGAGGAGTACACCCGACTGGGCCCCAAAGAAACCATTACTCTGTCGTTGCTGTAGCTTGGTTTTTAGGGTGAACATCATATCGTAGAGCTCACAGACAGTCCCATCTTCTCGCTCCAGCACCAGCACAGTGTCGTGGAAAATCTTCAGCGCATTGCTGAGGAGGGACAGGCAAACCTAAAAGAAGTAAGGAGAGTCAATGATCCTGTGTGCTGGCACTGTTTGCATTATCATCATTTCTCTAATCCCGGTTTCATGTAATAATATTTAGATGAAAAAAAAAAGTTGAGTGCAATTAAAATTAATTACCTGTAGATCAAGGTGGTTGATCTACAGACCTTCGTCTGTATTCCCCAGTCCAGTAACGCACTGACAGTGGGAAGAGCTAGGTGGTCCCATGATTGGAGGCATCTGAAGCCACTGAGAAGAATGGCGTGTGTGCTGTGGAGACACACGCACAGATCGGATGAACTTAAAAGAGATTCTCTAAAAAACGATTATTATAAAAAATACAAGATACTGCTTTACTGTTTTGATCATTATTTATTCTATATTATCTATAGATATATTTATACCTTTTCAAAAATTATGGTTGCTTTTGTTTGTTTAGTTTGGGAGATAATGAATAGTGAAATGTTGCTCACAATCATGTAAGGATACACAGAGCCTGGTTTCACGAAGGCACGGATGAGCAGCATTATAGTCTAGTAGCCAACTAGGTGAACCCGGAAATGTTGAGTACACCAAAGTTTTATTGCAGAAATGTGAAGTATGGGTCCCCAGCATACAGAAACTACCGGATGCTAATTTGCATATGTTGAGCAATTTGCATAATTAGCATTATTAGCTTAATCGTCCATTTTGACCACATATTTAGCACTGAATGGCCAATTTCTACAATATGTGAGTGGTTTTAGAGGATGCTGATTTCATTTCTGCCATTTTCAGATTTCAAAGAGCTAATTTTAGTACATATTTTGATTTATTTAGGCAAATTTTGATTACTTTCAGTCATAATTTTAGGTTATTTTTATGGTAAACAAAATAATCTAACATTTCAGAATCATGAGTGCTCTTGTGAATGTTGATGCATTGTTTTCAGGGTGTAGAGAGGCTGAATCCCCTCCTGACACTTTTGAAGATTCAAAATTGCTTTTTGGATAAACAATGAACCTTTGTTAGGCTGAATGTTATGCATTTCTGGATGAAAAAGCAATGCGGGTATTTGACATAACTTGGATCCTGCAACTGTACGATACATATTAATGGGGTAGCTCTTTAAGACACCCAATGAGATGACATCACCTAAGCCCATCACCATGTGTGATCAACGAACTATGTACAAATATACACTATATACATGCCATACAAGACAGGCCCTGCAAGTCGCTAGGGCAACGGCCAAATGGTAGAAAAGCCGCAAGATCCAACGGGGACCCAATTAAAACTTCGCCAGACGCAAGAGTTAAAACTGAGTCTGGGCAACCCGGGTCAGCCCACCAGACGCAAGGCTAACCAAGAGGGCTTCACCTCCACACCACGCCAAACATGTAAATATTCAGTATATACATACCATACAAGACAGGCTCCGCAAGTCGCTAGGGCCATGCCAGAATGGCAGAAGGGATGTCCAGGTTGGTCCGCAAGTCGCAAGATCCAACGAGGACCCCGTTAAAACTCTGCCAAACGCAAGAGTTAAAACTGAGTCTGGGCAACCCGGGTCAGCCCGCAAGGCTAACCAAGAGGGCCTCACCTCCGCACCACACAAAGCACACACTGGCTACCACCTTCAGGCACTGAAGTGCTATGCCTCACATTCAATTAACAAAAGGCAGCCTCATCATCTTCACTATCCTCTTCTGTTCTGTCATCATCTTCTCCAGACCCTTCATCCCTCTCTTTGTGTTCTTGGTGTTGTGCAAGTATGTTGCAGCATATACCATCATTGCCTTTGCAGGAACAATAACTGGTACAGGCCAGACCTGCAGCTGCACAGCTGCACTTTGCTGATGTGCAAAGTTTCAACCCGGCTTTGCAACCACAGCTGACAACATCTAACAAAGCAGGAGGAGCAACTGGACTTGAATCCTGGGTGGGCATAATCAGTTCCTCTCCTTCCTTAAAGTTTAGACCCATCTTCTTGTCCCATCCAAACAAGGTGATATCCAATACAGTGGAGAAGCTTACCAGGTACGACTCTCATGGCCTTGAGTGCAGACACCTTCCCCTTCCCGACAGGATATGAGGTGGTATCACATCCCGAAAGAGCATGCATGGCCAGAATGGAACCACATTGGTCACCCAGATTCTCTGCAGTGCCATTCCATTTTTCCATCTGTAGGTTAGTTGTGATACCAGCCTTCCAACACCAATAAACCATAAGCACAAAGACATCTGTGTCATCACTGAGAATGTGAACAGTTGAAGCCCCATGTCTGACAGCATCTAACATGTAAGATATAAGTGATATATCGGCCTCATCATGACTGTCAATGCTGTCAGCTTTACTGACCATCATGATCTTACTTCCTACATTGAAAGTACACAGGAGTTCGCTCAGCCTTTGTTTGTTGTGCTTGTTTTTCAAGACTTTGTCTCGACTAGGTAGAGGTGTAGTCAATGAGAGCTTGTACTCTGTGGAGCTCTCTCCTGCTCTTCTATGTCTCTCATGGTCCTTGGCAGACACCTGCAAATATCTGTCAAAGATGACAAAAGTTTGGGTGTCGTAACAATTAAGCCGACGTCCCATGCTGGCTGCAAGATCTGCCACTGTCCCATATGATGGCCAAACTACGTGATAAATGAGCTGGGATGCATCCACAATGACAACATCTGGTGGCTGGGGATTGCAGACTGGAATTCCGAGCTGCTGGACAAGCACTGACTTATTGCCCTTTCGGAGGCATCCATTGTCATCAATGATAGACAAGGGGACTGGGCTAAGCTCATATTTGAAGAGAGAAGAGAGCTCCATTTTTCTCTGGCCTCCCACCACCAACAGTCGAGCAAATAATGACTCAAGGTCACAAACAACCTTCCCACTGACCTTTATTCCCTTTTTCTGGAACTTCATAGTAACTACCTTGTTAGAGATGGGTGTATGAAATGCCCCCGGAAGTGATGAAGAAAACTTTTCACACATAGCCTGGCCAATCTTCAGCGCATCTTGCACATTCACTTTTTCATCAGCCACCTGTCCATTTATGATGTGGTAGAGCAAAGTGCTCTCTGTCATGAGTGGATTTGTGTTTTCCCACAGCATCCTCACAATTTTAGAGCGGTCCTCAGCATCCAACTCCCGTCGTGCTTCACCCTCCTCTTTGTGTCTGTTGGACACAGTCTTCTCTGATGCTACTGTATCACTGTACATATCATCCAATGACTGAGAGAGATGTGAACATATGCCAAATGATTGGATCCAAACTGCAACCTGCTCAGGGTTGGTTGAAATACCCTTCATGCCCCCTGCTCCCTTCCCTTGCCTGATGTATGTCTGCTCCCCAAACATATCGGCACTCACTGCAGGTGCACCATCTGAATGGCGGCACACATGACTTCCGGCAAGAAGGTCATCTTTTGCAATGGAAGGAAGGTGCTGCATTTCACGTAAATGCCAAGTGATCCATCTAGCATAGTGGTGATGACCAGCAGCAAAAAAATAGGGTAGCATCTCTTCAAGGCAGTGTTGTTGCAGCAGCCAGTCACCCTCCCTCTCTGCTCGCCAGAATCTATGTGCAATTAAGGTTGGAGTGATAAAGCAATCCAGCCATAATCGGCCTGTTGGGTGCTGTCTTGCCTTTTCCAGGAATTCCAGTATCTGCTGATGACTCTTTTCTCCCTCCTTTAAGAATTCATGAAGAAGAGCATACATAACCATACGGAAGGCTTGAATGGCCTTTGGCCAGGCCTTTCCATTGAAGATAGATGCCAGGCCGCCAAATGATGCACCTACCAGCTCCTCAAGGCCTGTTGAATTCATCAGCTCCCCAATTGAGCCAATGAATGACATCAGGGTGTGCATCATTCCAGGGCTGAGCACCACTGATGCCCATCTCTGTGGGTCACCCCATTTGATCTGGCAAGCAATCTTGTACAGCTGCATGTCAAATGTTATATGACTGTAGCTCATGCCAAGCCGCTTGAGTGATGTGTCCAGGTATGTAATGGTATGGAGCACTGTATCAGGATTAGCAGGAGGTGAGTGAAGCAATGGTCCAAAGACACTTATAGTCTTCATTTTAGACACACCTTCATCACTGTGACGATCTTGCACAACGTTGTAGGCCGACCAGTCCAGGGGAAGAGGAGTAGAATGGAGCTGACAGAGCCAAGCAGCATCCCTCCTCTGTGCTCTAAAAACCCTCTCTTGGATGCTCTCTTGAACAGTAGCTGTTCTTGGCATTTCTTTCAGAGCGGGTGGAGTCAGCTTCTTAGGGCCTGTATAATGTTCAATGGCAAGACTGCTGTTAGCTACTGGACAGAATTTCTCAGCTTGGAGCTTTGTCAGACGGGGTACTTTTAGCGATGTAATCCCACCGTCTGGAGTCGCCCCCCCAGGGAACAGGATCCCTGCAGGATTTTGCACAAACTGAGTGGCCATGGCATGTGTTGTGCGGCAACCATTGGGTCTGAAGACTACAAGATCAAAATTATCACCCCAACTGTGAATAGGACCAATGCACCTCTCCAGTCCTAATACCCGCAGGTACTTATCTGCATCATCTGAGGCATATTTGGCAGCTGACTTCCGGAACCGGAGGACCTCATCATATGTTACAACAAGACTATGCTCATTTAGGTTCCGAACCAGTTCTGAACTACCATACTTATGATGAAGTTTTACAGCTAGCCCCAAAGTTGTCTGATTCCAGCTTTTACTGATGTGCTGCTGGATGCATTGAGCAAGTGTGAGTGCTGGTTTGGTCACCGTTTCTTCCCTGGACACAAGACTGGAGACAAGTCTTAGGAGACTTGGACTTGTATTTTGAATGACCCTTTCATGCGTAAAGCTGCCAAGGTCGTATTCACGAGGCAATGGAATATTCTGGACCTCTGCCCGCACTTTTCTGACAACCTTGTTGACATCATCATCGTCATCATTGGAGAGGCCAGTTTGTCCTACTAATTTGAGTGATTTACCTATGTACTGCCTAAAGCCAACAATCGTCTGGCATCCTTCAACTCTCAGTACAACAACGGCATCACCATAATAATCACATAGGTTGGCTAGCATTTGCTTCCGGCACAAATTCCCAGAATTAGCTACAAAAACATCATGTAACTCGGAGACAGTCCAAGTCACTGACTTGTTTGCACTCATGTGGTCTATGACCGAAGCTAGGCAGCTGTCAACTGATTTACTAGCAGTTGCACTTGAGTCAATAGGTACCTTCCTGAAAGCATTGTAACACTTGGAGTGATACTGAGCATCAGCTGCAGGTAGGTCCATGATGCCATTCACCCGTAGCTTCACAACTTCTGCCCAATCATCCTGCCGTTCATCACATTTAGACAAAATCACATCTTTAAAGGATGGAAGGCCTGACCTATCTAAAGTCTGACATTTTTTAACTGGATTCCACCTGTTAGTCTTTTTCTTCACAAATAAGACCACAGAACAAGCACTGTTTTGAATACTCAAAGGCAGGGAGTTGAGAACGAATGATTCGCTTTCCGGGCTGACTCTGAAATGAGTCTGACTTGCGTTTGCTCACATTTCTAGAACGAGAAGTATATGAGCTGTAGCAAGATTTGTGACATAGCACAGAAGCTGATGAAGCACCATCAGTAGCAATAATGTTTGATAAAGTCTCATGTATGGCTGTGTCTCCAAGCTCCTCACTCTTATTTAGCAGAGTAGCAATTCCTTTGGACCCAGATATTTTAAAGTCGCTATCTTTGCCACTGCATGGTGCAAACAGACACTTCTTTCCTGACATTTCGACCTAATCAAACGTCTCTCTTTGTTTTGAAAGTACTTAACCCTAGATCCGAATGGTTAAATTAATACTCCACAACAACTTGAGAAAGCAGCAATAACACTGAATATCAACTGTTTTTAATCCTTTCCTGATCAAATCACAAGAAGTCTGAATTTTTAAAAAAAAAAAATTAAATTATGGTAACTAATTTTAGAACACCAGATTCACCCACAAAATTGATCTGAATAGAAATTCACAATGTACTGAACAATACTGTCATTATAACTCTGTCCATCTTTTATCTTAATGTGAAAACGTAAGTAATTTCAACATTAAAATGTCAACATTAAATCCCTTGACTGACTTTTGTACGAATATTAAGGCGATATAAGAATATAAAAATATTTGCAAGGTGAATTTGCTCCCTTGCTTTACAACATACTTATGATAACTACAACAGCTTATTTGCATAAAAACATGACTGGACCTCAAGAAATGTAAACAAATTGAGGTTATCACCATTCACATCAAAGAGCAAGAGTTCTTGTGATTCTGAAATGTGAGAATATTGTTTACCATGAAAATAGCCTAAAATTTTGTCCGAAATTAATAAAAATTGTGTCTAAATTAATCCAAATTTGTTATAGAATTACCATTTTGAACTCTGAAAAAGCCAGAAATGAAATCAGTAGTCTCTAAAACCTCTAAAACCACTCACATATTGTAGAAATTGGCCATACAGTGCAAAATATGTGGCCAAAATGGACGATTAAGCTAATAATGCTAATTATGCAAATTATCCAAATTGCTCAACATATGCAAATTAGCATCCGGCAGTTTCTGTATGCTGGGGACCCATACTTCACATTTCTGCAATAAAACTCAACATTTCCGGGTTCATAATGGAGCTCTATGGGCTGGCTACTAGACTATTATGTTAGCTAACGTTAGCTACTGATGCAATTTCAGTGAACTGAAGGAAAAGTTGACTTTTAACATACCAGTAGAAGAAGATGATTAGCTAACATTAGCTAGCTACAAGAGACAAATAGCTAACACACAACAATGTTACATCCATGAACATAACTTTAACTTTACCTTTGGTTGTTGCCTCTCGTTGCTCATTCAGTGGTCTTCTGAGGACTTTCAAGCAATCTTCGATGGAGGCAGGGGCAAGCACATCCGTGACAATGCTCTTGTCATCTGTGATTTGCTCTTATCATCCGATCGTGGTTGTATCTCTCTATTAGTAGTACTCGATCTTAGTGCTGCATTTGACACTATCGACCACAACATCCTTTTAAATAGACTTGAAAATTATGTTGGCATTAGTGGAATTGCACTAGCATGGTTTAAATCATACGTATCTGACCGTTATTAGTTTGTAGCAGTAAATGAAGAGATGTCTCATCGATCACAAGTTCAGTATGGCGTACCACAAGGCTCAGTACTAGGACCGCTGCTGTTCACTCTGTACATGCTACCCTCACACACACACACGCGCACACACACACACACACGCACACACACACACACACACACACACACACACACACACACACACACTCTGTACATGCTACCTGTAGCGTTTATACGTCCGTATAAATATAATTAATTATTATTCATAACGGATTATGATCAACAATTAATATTTTAATCATTTTCAGAATTTACTGTAGCAGAATCAATAGTATGATCATTTTATCAGTTCATCCAATGAACAGAAAGCATAAACAATCATTAACTTTAGGAAATATAATATCTTCCTGGCCAATAAAGAATATTCCCCAGCTAACAATAAATTAAGAAATAATCACGGGTAAAGGCATAGGTAACTTAGGTCGAAGTTCAAGACAATAAATTTGTAAGCACACAACACAAGTAATACTTCTCTTTTCAAATACAAACAATACTTTATTATCTACTTACACATAAACCTAATATCTAACACAAACACACGCACACACACATTCATACGAGTTGCAGTAAGGAAGAGAGTGAGGAAAGAGTGAGATGATGAGTGAGATGATGAAATCTCAAGATTCTATATGCACTTATAAGACATGACCTGGAACGAACCATCAATCATTAATTAACCCTTCTATCGTTTCTTAGACAGGTTATTAAATTTATATCAATACACCAGTTCAGCTTTTAGTCTGGAGGTTACTTGCTTGTCTTTTGCGTTCCTTATGGGAATTCCTTTGGTCAGCGTCAAAGGGGTTCGTTCGTTGACTGTGGTCTCCTCGTGCCTGGATAGATGTCTATGGCGTGGATGGCGGATGGTTGAAAAAGTCTTTGAAGTTGAAAGGGGTGCGTTGCAGCCGTGAATCGTGGACCGAAACTTTGCAGCAAAACTTAACTTAAAACCGAGACTTTCAACGGAAAAGAAAGGAAAACTCAGAAAAGAAAGAAAATTGAGACGAGAGTAGTAAGATGACTGGAAATGAATCTAACCCATCTGATTTTAATTTGGGTTGGTCTGCTCGTCTGTTACATGGTTACTTTTTCTTGAGAGAGAGAGCCTTCTTGAGAGCGAGAACAGAGAGAGCACAGAGATAGAGAGCACAGAGATAGAGAGCGAGCTTTGTTTTGGGTCTAAGATTTTAAACTCAAAAGTTTGTCCCACCTCCTGAAGAGATCGGACCAATTAGACACTGGCTTTATTTGTTTCATCGTAAATCATGCGTTATCTGGGATCTCCTTACTCTCCAAGCCCTAGCAGAGAGTACAGAGGCCACAGTTTGGACATCATTACTATTATAAGAATACAAAACATTTTACACAGATTTCAATCAAGCCATCTTTTGAATCACAAGCATACGATCATACTGATATGAAACACAACACACTTTCATTCAAACATCTAACAGTTACAACCATTAAAGGACTTACTTGGGATATAATCTTATTAAACATGCATATAAGTGATAGAAACAATACAGGATTATGTAGTTGCATGATGTTTGATCATAAGTCCATTGAAAATTGTTCTTGAATGATTTTATGTATTGTTATAGGTAAAAATCTCAGTTCTCTGGTTTGAAGAGAAAAGAACTCTGTTTGGTCATTCAGAGGTCCCAATGGGGGAGGGGTCAGGAATGTTGTGGGTAACATCTCTGGTTCTCTGGTTTGAAAAGATTTTACACCCTGAGGTCATTCGAAGGTCCTTATGAAAAATGTGGTCTGTTTTGTATCTCTCTCATGGGACCTTGGTCTCGGTCATCTCTTAACCAGTCAGTGTTTCGGCAACGAAAGCTAGCATTGACCAGTTATTTCGTTAGTTCCGGGTAGCCAGACCGGTGGCGCCCCGATGACAAGATGGATGAGGATCATGAGATGTTCTGAACAAATCTTCCCTCCTCATTCATCGAGAAGCAGAGAGTTTGAATTAATTTTCTGGAAGAAGATTAGTTGGTGTTTGGTTCCTACTCATTGTCGCTACATACCCTTAGGAGATATAATTAGGAAGCATGGCATTAGTTTTCACTATTATGCTGATGATACTCAGCTCTATATTTCTTCACACCCTGATGAAACTTACCAATTCACAAAATTAACGGAATGCATAGCAGATATAAAAAACTGAATGACTAGCAATTTCCTACTACTTAATTCAGAAAAAACAGAGATTCTAAACAGAGATACCAATCTTTCATTTGAAAGTCATGTGTCTAGTATCTGTAAAACCGCATTCTTCCATCTTAAAAATATATCTAAATGACATCATATGCTCTCAACAAAAAATGCAGATCAATTAGTTCATGCGTTCATGACATCTAGGCTATTATTGCTCGACACGCTTAATAAATAAACTACAGCTGGTCCAAAACGCAGCAGCTCGAGTTCTTACCAGAACCAGGAAGTATGACCATATTAGCCCGGTTCTGTCAACACTGCATTGGCTCCCTATTAAACATCGTATAAATTTTAAAATATTGGTGATTACTTACAAAGCACTAAATGGTTTAGCTCCTCAGTACTTGAACGAGCTCTTAACGCATTATAGTCCTTCACGTCTATTGCGATCTCAAAATTTCGGCCAGTTGATAATACCTAGAATATTAAAATCGACTGCTGGCGGTAGATCCTTTTCCTATTTAGCACCAAAACTCTGGAACAGTCTTCCTAACATTGTCCGGGAAGCAGACACACTCTGTCAGTTCAAATCTAGACTGAAAATACATCTCTTTGGCCTAGCATTCACATAATACATTATAGACTTCTATAATTCAATGTTAGGCTGCATAGATTAGGCCAGCCAGAACCGGGAACACTTCCCATAAATCCTGATGTACTTGGTACATCATAAGAAGGATGGCGTCTACGCTAATATTAGTCTCTCTGTTTATCCTGAGGTTTACCGCTGTCCACCGGAACCAGGCTGTATCCAGATCTGATGAAGGACCAGCGCCAGGACACACACACACACACACACACACACACACACACACACACACACACACACACACACACACACACACTCCAGATCTGATGAAGGACCAGTAGTGTTGTTTTTGGCGGCCTGTTTTACTTTTAGTTTTAGTCTAGTCTTTGTGTCAAGCTGTCGTTTTGTTTTTTATTAGTTTTAGTCACGTTCATACTCTTTAGTCTAGTCTAGTTTTAGTCGACGAAAACTGATGACATTTTAGTCTAGTTTTAGTCGACGAAAACTGATGACATTTTAGTCTAATTTTAGTCAATGAAAATTGTATTTTAGTCTCTATTTAGTAATGCAATGATATTTAACCCAGTCAATATAGTATTTCAAACAAGGTTATCTTATTATATTTAGGGCTGTGGCGGTGGCAGTTTGTTGGTAATGGACCAACTACCAGCGGTGGTGGTGGTGGGGGGGGGGTTGTTTAAAAAAAATAAAAACTCGTTTTATATTTCCACACAAAGACGCGTGATATAGCCTACCACAATGCGCTTTGAGAGGGATGTGGGACACGAGCAGGAAAGAGTCCATCGATCTCTTTTCTGATATCTTCATGTTTTCAACTTGATGTAAAATGGTCTGAAGAGCTAATTTTATCCTCCACAAGGGCGAGATATTTAGGCTATGTTTGAGATTGCGCTGCCAAAGAAAGTGAAACAAAAAATCACCCGCGCGTGTGAAACGCGCTTTACAACTAAACTTGACGCGCCTTACCATGTCTATAACAAGCACAAACTGTAGAATTTGACATTCAAGTACAAATGTAGGCTATCTGTCCTACAGCGTTTTCTACTTTACCACAGTAAAGAAATAAACTCCATGTTTTCTGTGCTGATGCGGTGGTGACGCGTTCATGTAACCAGAGGGTGATGCTGCCAATAACACACATAACAGCTGTCAAAAGAACCGGCAAAAGTAATGATTACGAATGTGTCAAATATATCAGTGAGACATTTTAATGGAATAACTAATGGAATAATATAGTTAAATTTGCTGATAATCGGGTGACCAGATCGCAAACCAGAATTTAAAGCCGAAAGCTATGGGTTCACGCCATAGACAGTAGGCTATAAACAGGTTCACGCAACTCTCTCATTCGTCGTGACGTTATAACATTTCGTCTCGTCTCGTTTTGGTCAACGAAAATTAAGAGACATTTTAGCATAGTTTTTATTTTGTTAAACCACATTTAGTCTCGTTTTTATTCGTCAACGATATTGCATTATACATTTATTTTAGTCATCGTCACATGACCAGCATTTACGTTGCGTCTCGTCTCATTTTCGTCAGGTGAAAAAGGTTCGTTGACGACAATATTTCGTCATAATTTTCGTTGACGAAAGCAACACTAAGGACCAGCGCCAGGACACGACGACGCCGCTGTCCTGAAGTGTCAACCAGTCTCTCCCCCTCTCCACTCCAACCAGCCGGAACTGGACAAATACTCTCTGATTCATTCTGACTTCTGACCTGTAATGCTCCTGAATCATAATCATCCACTGTTCGCTCGTTGGCCAGAGGAGAACTGGCCCCCGACTGAGCCTGGGTTCTCCCAAGGTTTTATTCTCCATTCTGTCCCTGATGGAGTTTTGGTTCCTTGCCACTGTTGCCTTGCCTTTTGGCTTGCTTAGTTGGGGACATTTAATATTCAATAATATTATTGATCTGCCTTAAGGTGGACGATGATGCAATTTTTTTTTTGTATTATTTTCATGTTATCACTGTGAAGCTGCTTTGATACAATCTGTATTGTAAAAAGCGCTATATAAATAAAGGTGACTTGACTTGACTTGACAATGGCTAGACCACAGGCCATCCTCTTGGCAATGTCCGAGTCCGGATAAATCGTTGGGGCTAGCTTTGTGCCACAATCTCGTGCTCGATATGATGTAGCGTGTTGGACAGTGTGATACACACTCGTCACCTCTGCAGTAGTCACTTTGTCAGCCAGAAAGTCGTTTTTAGGTCGGAGGAAAGCATCCATAGATCCTAGAGTGCGGATCGGGCGGCATTTCACTGTACGAGCCTGGCACGCGTCCGACAGAGCAGTAACTGAACCCGACTCGAGCCCGACAGGCATTAAGATATTTTTGTCCGATCCCGGCCCGGGCCCGACACAGTTAAAATGTAATTTTTTTTTTTTTTTATGAGAACGAGATAAATTCGTTCTGTAACAAAATTGTTACGCTCTGTAACTTAACTTACCATATTCATTATTTTCTCTGTTACCTTTGTTCTTTGATTAACATTAATGACAGACAGAATTAGTGGCTGCACATTTAGCAGCCGCTGCTAACAGACACAGATCTCACACACGCCACATTCTTTCACAACTCTTCACATTCATTAAAGACTTTAACTCATTTAACCCTCTGGGGACGGATTGGGCGGTACCGCCCAAAATGGCATCCTTTTACAAATGTGTAATTATCTTAAAAACTATTAATGATAGAGAGATGCGGTCTTTTTTGCCGTCTTCCTCAGATTCGACTGAAAACAATGGTATATGGTATACACACTTCCTTGTTGCGTAAAACCACTGCGTATAAGGCCAATGAAATCGATGTTGTTAGGAATATTCCACACGCAAAGACCAATGGAAAAATTGCCGCTGGGAGGAATATTTTTCTTACCCAATCAGAAGAAGGTTACCATGACTTATTCTGGCTAATCAGAGGACTCTGTAGCCTTGCAAGGGGTGGGACTATAGTAAGTGATATGATCATAGACTGTAAAAAAATATGGCCGTAGTGTCCGTGACGTCACCCGTAGGTTTCTGAAGAGCATTTTTGAAGCCTAAAGTGGGCGGAGCCGGCCGTCGCCATCTTGGCCTTGCGTCACTCCCGGATAACAGAAAATAGGCAAACAGGCGGGGCGTGAGTGGAGCTGAGGAGCCTGGCCATAGATATGAGCCTGGCTATCTGAAATCACCTAGCTCGACGTGATCGAGTTAGCTGATGATGTAAAGCCATTTAAACTTTCCTATTTTTGCCCTTCGAAATATTATAATAGTTAAAAGACATGGCTACAAGTGAGACTGTGTATTACTTCGAGAGTGTTTGTGTATGATTTATGTGCATACATGTGACATGTCCGTCACTCTTTCGTGGTCCGTCAGCGCGGCATCGCTCAAGTTCGTAGAGAGCTTATTCAGTCCATTTTAAATTCTGATGTTGGCCGTCTCTCAAATGGGTTATGGTTTAACCGTTAAACCATAGATATATTGCCTTTGAAGTGCAAATAAATGCGCTAGAAAATCCGCGCTCATTCATGTGCATTTATTGCACGGACGGAGAAAGCGCCGACGCCTGCATGATTTCATCTGACGGTAACTTACATAAGCATATTATAATCCATCTGTTCCATGGGAGCAGAACGAACGAGCATTTATTGATGTTTTAATTGTCAGACATCCATTAGTGCAGGTTCACAGAGGAAAACAACTGAAATACAGCGCTGGTTGTTCTCTCGAACGATAACGACGGAATCCAAAGACGTGGGCTTTGTAACGTTACCCAAGTATTAAATTGTATGAAATAATAATCCCGAAAAAAAGCTCAAACACTGCAGAGATGGCAAGTTCAGCAGCTAACATTGCTGAGGTGAAGTGACGGCTAGTAACAGCAGACAAACGACTAGCACTGACAGCGGCAATCCATCTGTCACTCAAGTGGCTTGGCCACACCCTTAAATTTAAATATTAATCAACTAAACGGACGAGTTATAAAATAATTCACCCCCCTCACAGTTGTTATGAAGGGCAAAATTAGCTGTATATACCAAATCCTCATACAGACACCAGGCTGTAAACATGTTTTTTTCTGCTGTAAAGTTGGTCATTTTAACATGGGGGAGATACAGATTTGACTCACTTCTGACAACAGCCTCAAGCGGCCAGTCAACGAATTGCAGTTTAACTCACTTCCGTGTTGGTTTCAAGAGAGAGACGGGGAGGTTGCCGCTTGGATATGATGCAAACAGCCGTGGAGAGCGGAGAAGGATAGAGACAGAGAGCGAACGGAGCAGCGTATTACACACAGAGATTTATATGAGAGAGAGAGAGACAGAACGATTATAATATTTATATATATTAGCAAAATTTAATATTTATAGCATATTAGCAATTATAGCATTATTATTTTATAGTTTTAGCACTTGTATGATGGCAAGCAGTAATAGATTTACCTCAGAACAAGCTCTGGAACAATTACTGGAAAGTGACGTGTAGAAATCCGAAGCTGACAGCTTTTTGAAAAAATGCTGTATATAAAGTTCATTATTTCATTGTTCTTTACACTTTTGATTGAACAATTACAAATATCTGTCTAGCAAAGGGTTTGAAATATATATTTTTTGTTCAAAAACTGTTCACTATTGTTTTGTGAGGTGTGATTTTCAGTAATATTTGACTAAAATAAAATTTTCGTTTTTGAAATTCTCTAGGTTATTGTACATTTTTTACTAATACTTCATTTATAAACACATTACATGCATTCTTATGTTAGCTTAGGGTCTTCTGAATCCATAGATACCAAACACATGGTGTTCCATCTCCATTAAATATGGTTTATAAGCCCAAATGTAAAAATAGTGAAAACGGACCAAAAAGGGCTTAGTCCCCAGAGGGTTAAGTCTGAACTTATGTTATGTTGTTATGTTATTACTCAACAAAACCGACATCTTGGCAGAATCGTGGGTGTTATTGGTTCAAGCGTGAAAGAGAACTGCATTCTGGCGCGCTGTCTGTGTGCACGATACTGGCGCACATCTTTCTGTGCTTTGAGTGTCATGTAGACTGGACATTCACAGGCAGCGCGTTCTCTTGTGTCTTGCCATGCTTGAATGGTTTCATAGCATTTCACTTTCACTTTCACTTTTCACTCATTTGTAGGAATTACACCGGTTTCACACCGCACGTGTCAGCAGCGCTAAGCAGAGCAGCACACGCCTGTTGTGATTTCACACAAGCAGCGTTTGCCGTTAACATGGGCGCCGTTAAAAAACATGTGCTGCTTATGCATAAGAGCGTACAAATACAACAAATATTTGCGGCTCCGACAAGGTTTTGTTCCGTCCTCCACGCGGTGCCAACTCACACCGGGAGCATTTCAGAAGCAGCGACTGGATGCGGAGACCACGTGATTTGCCTGTCCGGTGTGTTTTTTCTTGATTTTTAGGGTTTCTACCAAGGATATATTGGCGTGCAATACAATGTTTATTTTGAAATTATGGTGCCGCTTGGACGCCGCGCCCGTCAAAAATAGACTTGGAGCCTATCTTTAGCGAAGCGGTGCAGAGAGCCACTTCTGAAACGCGCCGCTGTGCGGCTGGTGTAAACACAAGCATTGAGTAGAGTGGGCGCGATCAGCTCCGGTAGCCGTAAGCCGTAACGCACAGCAGACAAGTGCAGTGTAAATAAGGGGTTAAATATTTTACATTTGTTTATATTAACACTAATATAAAGTTATGTATTTATGTTGCTTGAGTGATCTTAAATAATATTTTTGACATTTTTTTGTTGCCAGAAGGCCCGAATATGAATTCTTCTGTTAAATCCCTCAAACTGGAACCTCTTCTAAATGGTTTAGAAACGTTAGTTTGCTAGAGAAAAAAGAGCTATAGATAGTATTTTGCTAAATATGTGTACTATATCACATAATTAATAGAATTTTACTTGTATCAATAAAGTAAACATGTTGTTGTCACTAAACCTAATAAAATTCTGTTTAGTAACTAAATTGTTTTGACAATCACAATACACTTATTGAGTAACAGGGTTGAATCTCTATTGACAATTATCAATAGTTGAGCTAAATAATTAATATAATTTTGATCATAATTTAGCATACATTTCATGTTATTAATGTATTACTATGGGGTGCCATATGTAAAAATTCAGATACAATTTTATAGCTGATAGATTTTAATTATTTAGCTCACTTTCCTCACATTTCGCTAATTTTTCTCACAGTTAAGACAAATTCGTGTAAAACTACATGTTCTTTGCAATTGTCAACAATATGTTTTAAAAAAATAAAAATAATAATCTAAACACTTAATCCAAATATTAAATGTAATTATTAAATCTAAATCTAAATCTGAAGATTAGAAAATCAGCTTTCTAAACTAATGAGCACCTGTTTGTATGAATTCCTCCAATGTTTTCCAAAATTGCTGCCAATCTGTTGAGTGTGTTTTTGTGATTGGCCACAGCCATGGTCATGCCCCCTTGTGGCCAGTGGATGTGGATTGTTAATCAGTTCTTGACCCATTCCCTACTATTCTGCAAATCTATAAATACTTAATGTAAATCTTTTAATATACTGCACACAGACAGACAGACAAACTGACACAGACCGACAGATGGACTGTTATAAGATGTTATTAAATGTTATTCAATAATGTTCCTGTGTTTCTGAGCATTTGTCACATTATTGACCTGATCTTTAATCAAAAGTAATGTATCTATCCAACCCCTGTAACTTTTCGCAACCCTGTTTCTTAAATTTCAACCCTATTATCATATAATTTTTATTAAAATAATCATAAATTATTTAGTTTGAAGGATTATATGCATTATGCATTTGAGCAAATACTTGAAAATGTATACTGAAATCTGTCAAATTAAACATGTCACAGTTTAAAACTTGGTGGAACAAAGATGGAACTCAAAAGTTACTGAAATTAATTTAAATCAAAAATGATATCTTAAATTAATTAGTTATATAGAGTGATTGTGACTTTCTTTACTTAATGGCAGGAAATTATATTTTAAAAAAAATCAATAAATATACTTTTTTTCAGGTTCTTGGTATTGGTAACAGGGTTGCACTTTGATACCTGAGCTGGACGAATCAAATTATTTAATGGTATATTGCCTGTTTTTATGAAATAAATAATAGAAAATAGTAAAATAAAGGGCCAATTTTTCAAAATAATGGATGCCTAAATTGTCCTCTAATTCTGGAATGACCCATATGTGTATGTTTATTGCATAACAGCCTTAACTGTGGAAAGTTCCAGGCCAGTTATTTTGCTGTGCAAGGAATTGCTTCATTATATGGCCAGCCCCAAACTTTTAGGACGGCCCCAATCAAACCATATAAAAGGGTTTGTGTCCTGTTGCTCAGAGCCACATTTCGAGGTGAAGACCTATACGCGTTTCTGCTATTTTTTCCTTTTTGAATTTATTTTCTTTGTATTATTCTAAAACATTTTTAAGTAAAACAAAACCATTTTGTGGTGATTCGAAAAAAACGTGCAAAACAAGTCTCAGAGTGATTTTTCCCTAGAAGTATCTTTACTTTGTTGTATTTTATATACACTAACACTAAGCAAAAGTCCAGTGAAACGGACCCAGGACTGAATTGGATCGGACACCGCAGAGGACCCTGAAACAACTTCTAGCACCTTTAACCTGCAGGTAAGGGCAATCTATGATTGTAATAGGTTATGGGAATGTTGTAGAATGATTTCAAAAATCGTGATATCGCACACCCCTAAACCAAAGTGCACTCACACGTCGACTCTGCAAGCTGGAGGTGCTCAAAAAAACGGAGTTAAGGGCACCTTGATGCATTTTACAAGTATAACCCTATGTATCACACTCACAAGAACAAGGGAGAAATGCTGAAGAACACAGTCTCTGAACAAATGATGTTTCGGTGAGACAGAAAGAATAAAGGCATATATTTACTTTCTAGTCCATTGTTCTTTGAATTGTCAGTCTACATCATTGTCTTCTGTGTATTAGAATAATTCATTGTGAATTCACGAAATTCGCCATTTTAACGTTAACTGCCTGTCAGATACAGACAGCGATGTTGCCAATGTCATTATTTTAATTTTGACATAGAAGAGGCGGGGGATAATATCACGAGCAGGCGCGGGTGCCGTGAGCGCTGAGTGAGCAGGAACGAGTAGTGAGTTGTCGTCAAAAAAGATGTAGAAAGTAAAAAAGCTGTCGGGGCTAAAAATAGAAAAAGAAAGAGGGAAAGGGAGATGGCATGTCAACTGATGCGACAGCAACTAAATAAGTGGATGGTGAAAGGCAACAAGATTTGAAGTGTGACGTCCAGGCATGTGTAGCCTACTGGCCATCTGGAATACCGGGAGATTCCCAGTGGGCCGAGGTGCGTTTTGAGCCGATACATCTCATACTTTTTTGTTTAGTTTTTTTTTGTTTTTGTTTTAACAGCCCATAAAACTCTTACATCGGTGGCGCATTTGTTTTGTTTTGCATAATTGGCGGCGCTGGGTTATTGCGTAATGTGTAATGGTCAAAAAAAAGTCAGCGTTAGTTTTTTTCCGGACACCCCACGTAGATCAGCGGCCCATTGGTTCTTTTCTTGATGGTCACTGGGCTGGCCCAATCACATCTTTAATATGAAGTATAGAAATATACTCTTTATGCGTTTATATATTATATATTATACAAAACTAATTATGAAAGTTCCCTTTATTTTTCAGTGCATTTGTTTTACAATATATGGCTATTACTATCATGGGATTAATATTATAACTATTATTATCATTATTAGTAATGTAGACAGACACTGTAACTTAAAGAGGTTTGAATTTTTCTTTGTTTAATTTGCACCAGATTGATGAATTTAACATTAAAAAGCACAAAATTCTCTTGAAGGGGGGGGGGTTAGGGTTAGGGTTAGGGTTAGGCACAGATGCCCCCCAACCCCCCTAGAGGGACCGAGGTCCACTCACCACAGTGATCCAAAAATCCTGTGAGAAACACTGGTATTGCTATGCCAATGCAGCTTACAGCTTTTTTGGGGGGGATTCATCACTGTGGAGTATAGTTCAATTCTATTAATAAGTGACTTTTTTTTTTTTTTACCCCTTTTCATCTGTTAACTCTCACTCGTTCCTCATTACATTTTTATTTTTTTATGGGGTATATATATAAGTTGATTGGGTTGGATTTTTTGCTGCCGTATCCTTCTCACCTTTTTTACCCTTGACCAGTTTTCATGCCTGAGAGCACAAGAGTATATGAAAAATGTCCACAAAAACGATATGATCCATGTTGCGAGCGGTGTTGTAACTCATCGTGGCATTGAGGGCATAAACCGCACTCTTGCGCACGCCGCATGTTGTTTGAATTCTCCGCTGTAATGTGATGCTATCGTGTAATACAGCGCAGTGATTGGATTGAACTTTCTCATGAATAAATGCAGAGATTACTGACTGAAATTATTCAACAGCGTCTGTCCTGAAATCAGATCTGCAAAAAATGTCAAAAACAGAACGGCTTCCTATATTTGTTGTTGTAAAACAGTGTCCGCACTAACCTTATGTAATGGTTCTTTCATAGAAAATGAGCTCTTACAGTATATATAGAGTCTTAAATATTTATCACAATCATTAGCATCAGTGCTTGTGAAATTCCTAAATAATGGTTTCTCTCTTTATTTCAAGACCCTGAAGAAAAATGTCTTGGAGTGACATCTTCTACCCTGGAAACCCTGAAAAAAGGGAGAGGCTTATCCGCAAAAATCAAGAGCTTATAGAACTGATGAAAAACAACTTCCGTGCCACCAACCAACTTATAGAGACTCTTAATAAGCACTTACATATGTCCTTCAGTCCGATTGCCCTGAATGAGAAAGCTACTGTGAAGGAGAACTGTGACATAATCATTGAATGCATACATGAGATCCAGGCAGTGGTGGAGAAGATTGACAAGCACCTGAAGGAGAAGCTGGAACCCACGCTGTATGAGAAACTGCTGAAGTCGTCTCTGACTGTCGATGACCTTCATCACGTCTCACTTGTTTTAACGAGATTTTTTGGTTCTGCTGCCTTTTTTTCAAGTGTTGGCGTAGATGTAGTTTGTTTCCTAATTAAAAATGGAAAAATTCTGACAAACTTAACTTTGACGATTAGTGGGATTGGAATAATGGTTATAGGCGGTGTTGTATTTGGGGTGCTCCTTGTGATTGGTATGATAGCTGAGGGCATTCTAGGAAGTATTGAGCGTGATCAACTTGACAGCGCTCTGGCAGAGTATGAAAAAGCTTTGAAAGAATTCAGGCCAGCGTCTGAAGAATATCAGGATAGCATAACCTATGTTAGGATACAAATTGAGATCTCAAATCACTGAAATAAAATGTTTAACAACATTTACCAATGACTCCTGATTTATTTATTTTTTTAAATAAAAATTAAACTTGCATTCAATGCAAAACAAATGTTTAACACTTCTAAATAATGTTTTGCTTTTGACAAGATGGAAATAAAATAATGAAAGATTTTTTTTTTTTTTACAAGTTCCCCCCTCTTGACAACCAGAAAACCCCAGAATGATGTCTCTTCCGATCTTTGGCAAGAAAGACAAACTGAAGAAAGAAGACCTGATCAGGCGTACCCAGACCCTCCACCACTATGTGCACAAATACTTCAACATCACCAACAGACTGTTGGAGATACTCAATACTCACCTGAATCAAAGTCCTTCCCCTGCAGTCTCTGTAAATGAGCGCACGAGTATTGAGGAGAACTTTGCCAGGGTGAGAGATGTTATGCATATGATCATTGAGGTTTCTCGGAGGAAGGACAGGCATGTCCGTAAGAGCATTGAACCTGTTCTTTATCAGCAGATTGCCTTCTCTGGAGCGTCACTGAAAGAGAAGGCTGCCGTGATAAAGAATCTGCATCAGGACACTTTGGGACTCTTGGGAAATGTCTTCGGCCCTCTAGTCACTGTTTATCTGGCACACAGTGATCTGGGGAGTGTAATGCCTCCAGCGGAACAGCATGAATCCCAGCCTGTTCTGTCGCTTGCCCTCGGAGATCTAGTGCAGAGCAGAGCAAGAATCACTGAGCTTCTGTCTGAACCAGGGAAACAGCAGAAGAGCCTGGATGAAGCCCTGGAGTTGGTGGAAGATGCCCTGTCTGTTCTTAAGCCGCTCTGTGACTCCTACAATGACATTCTGAGTGAAGTGGAGGCATACGTCACCATCCTATCTGAAAACATGTAGAGCACATGTGATCACGGATTTAGATTTACCATCCGGATTCAAGGAGTCCCTCAAGAGTTTATTCAATTGTGAAGATAAACACAAATTCCTCCATTGTATTGTTAACCGATTTAGTTAACAAGATCAACTTGTTCAGATACATATAATAAATAATGATCAGAAATGATAATTCTTGCTCTGTTTCTTCAGTTCTCTCTCTAAGAATAATAAAAAAAAAATGCAACTCAAAATTTGGTCTTACATCACAACACATAGCAATAACATGAAAACTTCTTTAAAAAAAATATATAATATGGCTGAGGGTATGAGGGAACACTTGTGTACATAAAATAGATAAATAAATTGCCAGATCTTTTAACTCTGGTAGACGTTATCCAGTGGTGGAAAGAGTACTAAAAAAAAACATACTTAAAGCTGCAGTCCGTAACTTTTTTGGGTTAAAAATTAACCAAAATAAATGTTTGAGCAGGTACATAACTAGCCAGTGTTCAAAACTATCTGCTTGCCTTAGCTCGATTCAAAACGGTAAGCTTGTAATAATGTCTTTAATTCCAGTGGTACTGTGGATTTCTGCGGGTAATTTGAGCATATCTGCGTCATTACGTCACATCTGTGCACATAAAGAAGGAGTTTGCACATCGTTACACATAAAGGAGTCTGCACACCTGTACACATAAAGAAGAGTCTCTGCACATCTGTACACATAAAGAAGAGTCTCTGCACATCTGTACACATAAAGAAGAGTCTCTGCACATCTGTACACAAAGCAGTCTCAGCACATCTGTACACATAAAGAAGAGTCTGCACATCTGTACACATAATGAAGAGTTTGCACATCTGTACACAAAGAAGGAGTCTCGGCACATCTGTAGACATAAAGGAGTCTCGACACATCTGCACACAAAGAAGGAGTCTCGACACATCTGCACACATAAAGGAGTCTCGTTACATCTGCACACATAAAGAAGAGTCTGCACATCTGTACACATAATGAAGAGTTTGCACAACTGTACATAATGAGGAGTCTGCACATCTGTACACAAAGAAGGAGTCTCGGCACATCTGTAGACATGAAGAGTCTCTGCACATCTGTACATATAAAGAAAGAGTCTCAGCACATCTGTACACATAAGAAGAGTCTGCACATCTGTACACAAAGAAGGAGTCTCGGCACATCTGTAGACAAAGAAGGAGTCTCAGCACATCTGTACACAAAGAAGAGTCTGCACATCTGTACACAAAGAAGGAGTCTCGGCACATCTGTACACATAAAGAAGAGTCTGCACATCTGTAGTCATAAAGAAGGAGTCTCGACACATCTGTACACAAAGAAGAGTCTCGGCACATCTGTACACAAAGAAGGAGTCTCGACACATATGTATACATAAAGAAGAGTCTCGACACATCTGCACACATAAAGAAGAGTCTCAGCACATCTGTACATATAAAGAAAGAGTCTCAGCACATCTGTACACAAAGAAGAGTCTCGACACATCTGCACACATAAAGAAGAGTCTCAGCACATCTGTACACAAAGAAGAGTCTCAGCACATCTGTACACAAAGAAGAGTCTCGGTACATCTGTACACAAAGAAGGAGTCTCAGCACATCTGCATACATAAAGAAGAGTCTCTACACATCTGCACACATAAAGAAGAGTCTCGGCACATCTGCACACATAAAGAAGAGTCTCAGCACATCTGTACACAAAGAAGAGTCTTGGTTTCTGCCCACATGAATTAGTGTTTGGACATGTAGTACGAGGACCTACCACTGTTCTAGCTGATGAGTGGCGAACGTCTAAGCCTTCTGAAAACATTTCTTTTTAGCAATAGCTTGTGCCTCATACAGTCTACGCCGAAATCCACTCACATAATCTGAAGTTGAGTAGGTCTCAAACAAAAATGCAACAACATTTTGATAGGAAAGCTAAGTTGAGAGAGTTTTGGGTGGCTGATCAGGTATTGGCTTTGCTGCCTCTTCCTGCTAACCCATTTCAAGCGAAATTTACAGGACCTTACAGTGTAGCTAAACGCCTTTCAGATAATAAGTATCTGCTGAATACTCCTGACCGTAGGAGAAAAGTGCAAGTTTGTCACAGTAACTTGTTGAAATCTTATATAGTTCCTGTTCCTTCTGTCCCTGTTAGTGTGGTAAACACTTGTGATTCTTCTAATCTAGAACAGTCTCCTCTCTATTGCAGCATGAGTGGTGATTCTTCAGAGAATGCTGATGAGGATGGAAATCTTCTTTCACAAGGAAAAGTAGACGGGCGACTTAACAACTCCGAGATTCTTACTAAGATGATTGTCTTCTCATCTTTCTTATCTGACAGAGAAGGAGAGGAATGATGTCACTGAGTTAGTGATGTCGTTTCCTTCCCTTTTTCTTGACGTGCCTGGTCGTACCTTCTGCCATTGAACATGACATGTAGAAACTTCATGTCCTGTTAAACAGAATGCCTATTGAGTTAATCCTTTAAAACGAGATTTGCTAAAACAAGAAATGAACTATTTGCTTACCATAACCTGGCTGAACCTAGTTTTAGTTCATGGAGTTCTCCTTGCGTTTTAGTGAATAAATCCGATGGCGCATATCGATTTTGCACCGATTATCGAAAACTTAATACAGTGACAAAACCGGACTGTTTCCCGTTACCTCGTGTTGATGACTGCGTCGATCATGTTGGCTCTGCCCGAAACGTCAGTAAGTTTGACCTTTTAAAGGGGTACTGGTGGAGCCAAAGTGCTGTACAGAATATATAAAAGAGAAAATAAAAACAATGCAAACATACAACTGAACGTTATTATGAAGTGTTACCAATATGGGTAAATATGTACAGAATATGAAACGTGAATTGAGCAGGAATCACTGCTCCTCAAATCCCACAAAGAGTTTGTGCTTTCTTTTATCAGCCGGTTCACTGAGGAGCTTTTTACAGTCCTGTCTTTTTTCAAAGGCAAAAGTAAAACGTTCGGCTGGAGAACTTTCATTATATTCACCCTTGCAATCACACAACTTTTGAAGGCTTTTGATTCGCTCCTCTTTGTTCATGTTAAGGACACTGGGAACCTGAACTTAAGCTTCAGATTTTGAAGATATACTGTATCCCATACACCACAGCTCGGCTGGTTACACCTGTGGCTGGACTGAGTGCCGGAGGCATAGGCCCGGGACAGTAGGGGCGGCAGGTGTTTTCTGAGGGAGCAAAACATGGTGGTGGTTCTTCCTCCTGAGTCCTCAGCGTCAAAGGTAATCCCTGGAGCCATGGGATGTGTTTATGTTTTGAGAGGTATTCTGCCATAACACATTTTTTGTGTGTGTTCATATTGTGTGGCTCGCACATGATGCCGCTTTCAACCATGTGAGTCTCCAAATCGTCAATGTCCTCTACTTGAATATCAGAGGCAGGGCCGGAGTGGGGCCACTTTTCAGCCCGGGAGTTTCAGGCCCAAGACCGGCCCAGTTTTTCCATGGTGGAGTTCCAAATTTGCACTTTTTTTTAATTGGATAAATGAAGCAACAGTTCAGCTCGTAGGCCTACTATTGTGTAATTTGTATTAATACCATGGGTTAACAAATGTAAAGGTTAAATAATAATTCACTTAGACTTTATAAGAAGCAATTTCGACTTTATTTCACACAATTCTGACTTTATATTTCTCAATTCTGACTTTATAACAGGTTTTGCGACTTTATATCACACAATTCTGACTCTATATCTTGCAGTTCTGACTTTATAAGCAATTGCGACTTTATATTTCACGCAGTTCTGACTTTATATCTTGCAATTCTGACTTTATAAGAAGCAATTGCGACTTTATTTCACACAATTCTGACTTTATATCTCACAATTCTGATTTTATAGCCTAACACAATTGCGACTTTATATCACGCAATTCTGACTTTATAAGAAGCAATTGCGACTTTATTTCACACAATTCTGACTTTATATCGCACAATTCTGACTTTATATCTCGCAATTCTGACTTTATGTCTCGCAATTCTGACTTTATATCTCGCAATTGCGACTTTATGGGGAGGGGAGGAGAACTCCCTCACATGGTACAACCCATGCAGAGTGCTGCGCGCTGTGGTTTAAGAATGCGGAACGTGTGTAGCCTAATGTAACTAATGTGACATTGAAATGTGAAGGAAAAAAAAAAAATTCCTCGACCGGCCCAAAAGTGAAGCGGCCCACCAGGAATTCTCCCGATTCTCCCGATTACGCACTCCAGGCCTGATCAGAGGTGGACACTAGGGTGCCAGGGGACTCCTGGAAAATCCCCCACATCCCCATCGTTCGATGTACACAATGGTGTGATCTTCCAGTTCCTGGACTCTGACAGTCCCACTGTCCTGCCACTGCATCAAATGTCACTCTAGTTCTCCCAAACTGACACCAGTTGTCTGTGGTATTTGTGAATACTGACAAAATACCACCAATTAGAGTATACTTCGTCTCCAAAAAATACTGGAAAGACACTTTCGACAAGGTTGTTTGCAGTGTTGTTGTATTGTTCACATTGGACAGCCCACTCTGAGGACATTAGCCCTTTGCTCAGCATGCCCTTCAGTGAGTTACACAAGTACTGCAAGGCTTTACATATGTCTTGGCATTCTTGGTTCTTTCTAGGTGTACACACTCTTCCAGGATTTCCAGAAGAAATCTGCATAAATCGGCGACAGTTTTCTACCTCAGTCAATATTTGGTGGATTGGTAGACTTGAGTACATGGATTGGGAAAACAGGACTATGGTCATATTTTGGAGTGACATAAAGTCTGCTTCTCGCATCAACACATATCATAGGAGTAGTGTCAAAGTTGTGTGCATCCCTGATATGTCTTCTTAAGTTTTTGGGTGCGCTTAGGACAGCTTTGCAGTGTGGACATGCAAAAGGTTTAGGGGTCTTCAAGTCCAGCTTGGAGTCACTGGTCATATCATCAGCTTTTCGTTTTAATGAGCTTATCTTCTCTGCAAAAAGATAAACACTGGTTAACAAGGTTAAAACAACATCCTTAAATCTCTGCCTGCAAGACTCACACAAGGCAAGAAAAACAGGAAAAGAGACAATATGAGCCTTAAAAAAAAATCATATTTTACAATCAAATTATGTATTTACTGTTAGTTATTTAAGAAAAAACAATGGAAACAATGAATGATGTATACTACCTTGCTTTTTCTCAGATGCAACCCCTGCAGGAGATAAATATTGTGAAAATAAGTCAGTCAGATTATTAAATGAAAAAGGTTTCATCTGATAGCATTAGTTCACTACTTTAGTTGACATGAACTTAGAATTAACAATACTTCTTAACTGCTGTTAGGATTGTGTTGGTTTGGGTGTTTTGGTTTCTTTCTTTTCATTGGCAGGTTCTGTGATTGAGGCGTGATTGGAGTACACCTGGGGCCTGTTTCAATAAGGAGGTTCAACCAACTCTGAGATGAAACTTGAACTCTGAGTTGACTTACCCTGAGATGGGAAACTCTGAGTTTTTGGTTTCAGAACAGCTGAAATGAGTTAGTTCAATCAACTCTGAGTTGACTGACTCTAGCTGTGTCCCAATGTTGAAGGCTGCATCCTTTGAAGGACGCAGACTTCAAGGATGCAGCCTATGCGTCCTCTGAAGGACGCACCATGTAGCCTTCCTAGGATTTCCTAATTGTGCAACCAGGTGTTCCCGATTACCGCTCCTGGCGCCAAGCAACGGTGCGAGAGGACAGCTGCTATCCTGATCATTCATTTTTGATAACTGAGTAAACAGCTATGGAGCTTGGCTATTGTCATTTTTATGGTTTATATTTTACTGGAGGACATGGTGAGGATTTTTTTAGCCCCGGCGCTGCGGGATCATGTATTTTCAATTTAGCCCTGTTTGAATACAAAACCCAATTGAATATAAAAAGTCCAGTATTTCTCGCGCTCGTCATCTGCAGCTGTCACGGTTGCCAGGCGACAAGAACAATCCTTCGTAGGCTAGACCGGTCCGAGCGCTTCAGATGCGCCCTTTGATATGGGACGCTGCTGTAGTTAGCAGCAATTTGTTAATATTGTGACAATAAGCCTACATTTTGTTACTTTAATTTTCGGAACTGCATATTTCGTTAAGTATTCACTTACAAATGTGAAGTAACCTACTGAAGTACTTTTTTCCCTCACATCACAATATGATTACATTAACCCCCTGAGGTCGGCTGTCGCGCCGGCGCGACAGGCTCGTTTTTTTTCCTTATCAGTGCAAACAAAATCAAAATTCTAATATTAATTTTTATCTTATATGCTTGTGTTGTACATCAATCGATCCTGTTAAGTGTGTATTTTTTTTGTGCATACTCATAATAAAAACAAAGTGTTGTGCTTTTCGCCAAATAAAGAAAAATAAACATGATGCGCGTTCTGCCATCTCTCTCAATGTGAAACTCATTCTGAAACGCGACAGAAAATGACCTGTAACTCAGCGAATGTTTGTCACACAGACTTAAAACACATGTCTATACAACGCTTGGAGTCTCTATTTTTAAAATATGTAAATTATATAAAAAACAAATATTCTCTGTTTAAGTAATCCGTAGGAAAGCAGCGACATGTACAGTTTCTCAAACACATCCTAATTAACTATAATGTGACCACACCCACGCGCGCACGAGCGATTGACATGCAAATGATCCACGCGGCAGAACACAGACCTGTAAACGCCCTCATCACCTCAAAACAAAGAATAAGAGACTTCGGTAACTTACTCCTCTCTGCTTTTCATCGAGTTTGAAGATGTGCTGTGCTGTGCTGTTTACCTTGGGATTTACCTCAGAACGCGATTTGAAGATGAGAAGATTTTTAAGGTAAGACATGTTAAACAGGTCATGCCAGATTAAAATGTATGTTATGAAATGAGTTTGGAGTAAAAACATGAACTAAGCCTAATATCGTACATGTATATGCATCTATAAATAGACAGAAACATGTTAAAATGTGAACTAGACTGGTAGGCAACCTTTCAGTGCTAAATTTATATACTTCATATATATTTCACTCAGTTTTGATTAGCTTATGACACTGAAATAATGCTAAAATACTTCTTTATGCGTAATGTAGCTTGTTTGCGAATATCTACTAATATGATTTAGTGCAAATATGTTTCAGCCTCCGGTAAAATATGTGATATAGCCTACTGTCTACATTATATGTTTATATAAATGCTCGATTTTGGTTAGCCTAAGACACGCTTCAATACTGCCTTATGCACAGATGTTTGTGAATACAGGTGTAAATGTTTGAAATGTAGTGATGTGTGTCGTTCGCGAACGATCCGTTCATTGCGTGTGTCACTAAATGCGTGCGGATACCCATCAACAGATACTCGCGGTGACGCGGTCTATGGCCCATAAATAGATATTTCTCCGTTCAATGGCCCATCAACTATACATTGTTTGTCCATAACCATCACTTGCTCAGCAGTTTACTTTGTATAATGTATGCTAAAAGTTTTATTTTGATGTTGTTTTTTAGGAATGTGAACCTTCAGTTCTCAGTGCGATCGAGAAATCATACCGAGTAAGTGCATAGACGTAATATTTTACAGATGAAATGTAGCCTAATTGTGTTTACATCGTCATAATATAAAAGTAGCCTACCTATTCTTGTGTGAAATGACAAAAACCATCCATTCTGCTTATACAGGAGACACTGCGCAGATGAGGGTGAAAACACAAGATACATGGAGGACAAAGACATTTCCATGTCCTGCACCTGTGACTGCATACAACAAACTCATGGGGGGTGTTGACCTGTCTGATCAGCTGATACAGTACTACACAACACAGCACATAACCATGAAGTGGTACAGTAAGATTTTTCTACACTTCTTGGACATTGCTTCCACCAACTCTTTCATTGTGCACAAAGAGCTACATGGTAACTTGTCCCATAAAGAGTTTATGGAGCAACTTATAACAGAGCTCTGTGGTGTGTCACAGAAAACGGCAATGAGTTTTAAATCAGTGTTGGAAACCGTTGTGCTGCTTAATATATATTTTTTATAACCTGTAATAGTTTTTTCAGGATTCTTTGAATAAAAATATTTTTTTATAAAAAAACAAAAGTTTGGTCTTTTTTTCTTTCTTTTTTGGAAAGGATGTAAGTGATAGTAATAACTTTAAGTCTTTCCATTGTTAGAAAAGATTTCTATTTTGAATAAATGCTGTTCTTTTTAACTTTTTATTCATCAGTGAATCATTCTTAGTTCCTCATTCTTTGTTCAGGCTGCCTCACAGCACCTTGATGGCCCATTAGCCATGGGGGGAGTGTCTTTAGTCACACCCCTGGTGTGAATCACATTAATATTCATGGCCCACGCATACAGCAGTGCTGACACAAAAACTGACATGCAAAATTAAAATCGTTATATTGTTGTTTGTGAAAGAGTGGTCAGAATGATTTTCACCTCATTTTGTAGAAAAAATTCTAGCCTACAAGAATAGTAATTCCAAAGTCTTATGGAAAAGTATTCAGTATGTGTTAAATGGCCTTATTGCAGTGACAATGTTTTTCCCAAAACATACTAACCACGCATAATATTTTTTTTCTATAAAATGCAAACATGTACATCCATTTTGCTCACATATTATTGTAGCAGAGTTTGTGCTGAATACAACAAAATTACATGTTGGCCAATAGTATGTTGTAAGTAGCTGAAATAAGCACAACATGTACATCCATTTTGCTCACATATTATTGTAGCAGAGTTTGTGCTGAATACAACAAAATTACATGTTGGCCAATAGTATGTTGTAAGTAGCTGAAATAAGCACAAATGTCAGGTCATGTCAAAACATCTCAAGGGCCCCAAAAACACCTCAGACTCCAGAGGGTTAAACTACACAAAAGTATATAATGTAACAACCAGATATTACTGTATATTGAAAATATACAGAGGTAAAATGCAACATAGCCTACGCAGTAATGCAGTAGTAGCCTAATATAAATGCAGTAGTTATTAAAAGTACTTTTTTCAGAAAGCCGTCGATTGAATCAGCCCTGCAAACCTGTTGGTAGACAACTTAGTGGATAGTGGAAATATGCACTCAAACGCTCTGGAGACCATCCCAGATGATGTCCCACCAGCAGGAGGCCTTACCAGGGGCAGCCCATCCCGGTCCAGCAGCTCAGCTCAATAGAGTCTACATCATTTTTTTCTTATTTTATGTATTGTAAAATTAAATGTTTATGTTGATTTTGATATGTTTAACGTATTTTGTAAATAGTTGGAAAAAGTACTTTAATGTAGCCTAAAGAACAAATGATTTTCATTTACCAATTTTATTTGAAAAAATAAAAAGGTATAGAATTTGTTTCATGCAGAAAGTATTACTGTCATTACAAAAATAAACAATGACCAGAACAATTCATTCTCTTTTATTTACACAATTAAAGCTGCATAAAAATAAATGTACATAATTTTTCTTTTAAAAAATAAAAGTGAAAAAAGTTAAACAAGAATATGTAGAAAATGTATATATTTTTCAATCATTCTCTCAAGAAGAGAAAACAGCCTGTCCATCCTCTCCCTTCTTTCCTGTGCACTCCTCGCCTCTGCCTCCCTCTGTAGTTGCATTTCTTCTCTGATCAAGTCCAAAAACCCGTCCTGTCTCGCCGCCTTCGTGCTGGTGCTACTGGTGGTGCTGGTGCTGCTGCCCCTGGCTCCTCCTCACAGTGGGCACCCACTACTGAACTCGGCCCTGGTGTGTCCTCAGGGATTGAGGCGATGAGGACAGGGGGGTTGGTGCAATGCCTCTGTCCCAACACCTCATCCATGAGGACACACCAGGGCCAAGTTTCAGCAGTGGGTTTCCCACTCACACCCTCTCCTGTCCCAGGACACTTGCAATCCTAAAGGCAGAGCAAATGAACCATGGCTTGTTAACAACAACAGGACAATACATTTCAGCAAAGATGTGTGTATTACTTTTCTTATATATATATAAACCCATTTTTTCCTGAATTGTTCTAAAAAAGCAGAAAAGGGTACTTAACACAGATCTTAAGTGCATTGTTAACACTGCAAAATATGACACATCAAGACATGCATACAAAATACTAAAGAAATCATATTTCTGTATACTAAAATTTGGTTAAAACCACATAGCTTGCATGACAGCACTACAAAAACACATAAAAGTGAAATCCCATTGCCTAATCTACTGCTTTTCTTATTGTTTCGGGCTTTATTGGGTGAGTGATATTTCTTATAGCCTAATACACAACAGGCTTGTGCAAAATTCAGAATTTCAGAATTGGCCTCCATTCAATTCATGAATTGGAATTTGAATTGAATTTACTCCGCCCCACAGGACGTTGAATTGAATTTGAATTGAATTTACTCCGCCCCACAGGACGTTGAATTGAATTTGAATTGGAATGACATGAAGTGGAATTAAATTCATGGCAATTCAAAGAAATTCCACACAGTCACACAACAGAAAGAATGTGTTCAGTCTCGCATGCATTCAGTGTTAGGAAGATTACTTTGGAAATGTTATTGCTTATTGTTCATAGTTACCCATTATAAATGTGGTTTGGATTACTTTATTTGGATAACTTTATCAATGCAAAGCAATTTCGTTTTAAGTTGATTAGTAACGATTTGAATGAAACATTTTATCTCAGTTATACAACTAAATACAATTACATTAATTTTTTATTTCATTTTCATTTACATTAGAATTTCATTTCACGTAACTATTTAGGCTATTTTCAACCCTGCATACATTTTGTTCTAAAATAGATATTGATCAAATTCTTGAAATAAATTACCCCCTCAACAGGGATGTAGTGGAGGCTAAACGCACGTAAACGCCGTTTACGCACCTCCCAAAATTCGGAAATAGCGTTTACCCACCTCCAAACTGCGTTTCTCCACCTCTAAATTGCGTTTATCCACTTCTAAATTGCGTTTATCCACCTCTAAATTTCATGTTATTTGAGCAGACTTTGCTTTTCCAGTGCGTGATCGCCGATCGGTAGCATACATGATTCGAGCATTTGGGCCGTTAACGAGAGCAGAACGCGCAGCGCAAACACGGAGCGGAATATTGAGCAGAGAGCGCAGCGCGGCGACACATACTGTACACACACACACACACGGAACAGAAAACACACGCTCGTTAAGTTACTAAACAAGCTGCGCGAGAATGAAACTTGATCGCAGCCGCAACAGGAAATCATTAAAACAAGGCAAAACAGGTGATTTTTTTTTTATTCATTACAGGCAGCTGGTTTAATGTAGGGAGCATGTCGAAACCCAACTGTACAAGAGATTCAGAGGGAATCAAGCCTGCGTCAGGTTAAAGACTTTTCCCTCTAGGTTATAGGGAAACACTGAGCCACATTTTTATGATAGACCAAACAACTAATCAATTAATCTAGGAAATATTCAACAGATTAATCGACTATGAAAATAATCCCAAATCCCTAATCATTATGCACAAGTGCATTGCATTGGAAGCCCTGGATATAAGCCTCCCTCTCTATCTCTCTTAAATATTTTTGTTCTCTCTGTTTTGTCATTTTGTAAACTTTATAGATGTATTTCTTCCTGAGACTCTCTAACAAGAACTTAGATTAATGTATGAATAGAATAGTGATTGTGTGACCAATGATGAGGGAACAACCAGTGATACCCTTGGTAGTACCATCAAATGATAGCCTATAGCGATGTCATCAGGATACACATACACCGGTAGGCAGTGGCCCACCTTACCGGGTGACCACATCGTGGTCCACCAGAATTTATAGTTTACCCACCTCTTTTTTTACCACTACACCACTGCCCCTCAATGTTTTTTAATTAGTTTTGTTCCAATGTAACTTTCATTTCAAAGTAATCACACAAACACAAAGTTGTTGTAAATGCAGTTAGCATTTATTCCAATGCAAAAAATTACTGAGCAACACTGTTGCATTTAATTCTCAATAGCTCCTCAAATGTTTTTTCATTGAGTCTGCACCCTTCTGGTCTGAATATCTTTCCTGCAACACTAAAGATTCTCTCAACATGTGCAGAGTGAAGTTGTAAGGGACTTCTGAAACTTAAAAAGTCCAGTGTTGCCCATCAAATTGTGCTTTCAAACAAATGTCCACCTCAAATTGTTTAGCAACCATTTTAAATACTTGGGTAAAGTAAAGCATTCTGGGAAATGGAGTCATGTACCATCATGTCAAACGTAATTATTTGTTCTGTGACTAGAGCTTTTAACATTCATTGCTGGGGGAAAACATATCCTTTTAATGTAATGTAATCTGTACAAGTAGTTCAAACTAATATCATTTATAATACAATCATATCTGACATATACTGTAAAGCTTAATTGTTAAACACTTCACATAAAATATGTATATGAATTTCTTTGAATTTTTATTGAATTGCAATTCTGCTTCTTTTAATTCAAATTCGAATTGTAATTCTAGATTCTGTTTTTGACATCAATTCAAATTCAATTCAAATTCAAGAATTGAATTGGAATTAAGGAGTCATTCTCAATTCAATTCTGAATTGTGCACAAGCCTGCCGCGGTGACGCAATCGGCCTTCAAATGCGACCTTCCAAGGATGCAGCCTTTGAATTGGGACGTCCTCCGTCGCGCCGCGGTGACGCAATCGGCCTTCAAATACGGCCATCCGGCCTTCGAAGGATGCAGCCTTCACTTTGGGACACAGCTAGTATCTCGGTGGATACTTTATGCAAATGAGAGCGTCAAAAGCCAATTGAAAGGGCAGCAGCCAATGGAAACTCGGTGGCGAGAATTTGTGTATGGGTGTTGCTATGGTTTCATATTTAAAGAGCATATTGCAGGTTAAAAAAAAATCTAAATTAATATATAACCGTGTATGAAAATACCATATGAAAAGATAATGCAGGATTTAAAATGGTTTAAAATGACATAAGGACACCAATTTAGTAGATAAAGTGAGCGTTTCTTTGACTGCTCGTAAAAAACGCTTTTTTTCAACATCGCGTCATTTTACGTCACAAGAGGGAGATGTGTGCTGTGCTCTCCCGCTGCTCAGTGCAGAGTAGGTTGGTATTCAGTAAGAGCGGTCGTGAGTCAGTGTGTTTTCAGTAGTTTTCGTATTTCAATTTATCATCGTCATGGTAAATTATTGTGTTTGTGGAGCTTGCAAAAACTCCAGCCTGTCAGGACATCGAGTCCACCGGTTTCCTAACAAGAAAAAGGACGGTGCTATCTTTCGTGCCTGGGTGCGGTTTGTGCAGGTGAAGAGACGGGATTTCTCTTCCGCTTCGGCTTCGGAAAACGCGGTCATGTGTAGCGTTCACTTCAGATCGGAGGATTATCGTCCCGGCGATATGATGGAGTTCAACATGGGATACCGAAGTAAGAACCGAGTAAAACTCAGAGCTGGTGCGGTTCCTTCAGTGCACGTAGCTTCGGGTTCTCCCGCTGGCGGGAAACATGATGGTCACGGATCCGTCAGAGATGCAGCTCGACGAAAACGTGAACTGTGCACCGTAAGTCTTTTTTTTTTTACATTTACTAACTAACAAATCAGTCAACATAATGATTTAAATAATGAGAAGCAACGTGACGTGTATAAGTTGTTGTAAAGTACCGGAGCTAGCTTGCTAGGCATAATAACTAATGCTAGTTGCTAGCACAGCTAATTTGTAATTTATTGTCATGTTTGTTTATAAGGATTTAGCAGAAATTGCAAGTAATGAAGTGGGAGATACATCTTCAGCCAGTGCTGCAGTGTTTGTTGCTGACCCAGAGCAAGAGCTTTTCTCTCCACTGGCCCCTCAATCATCTGTGCATCACTTTGGCTCACAGTGTGACCTCAGACCTTCACATCGTTCATTAGGTGGATTAATATTTTACATTAAATATAATTTTACATGAACTATCCAGTGTCTACAGATCAGCAACTTTAATAACTAGCCTACTACAATATTACATTTCATTTTTTCCAAGAAGCTGTTTTCTTTTATTTGCTTCTAAGAAGAGTCAAGTTACGTTATAGTCTATCATTGCTCAAAGTAAAAAAATATATTTATGATGTATCATATACATGCTGTTACACAATTGTATAACTGGACCTATTTTTATTCTAGCTGTCCAGGCACAGCCCAAGATGGTCAGTGTGGGGACTCAGACAGAAAGGTTTGAGAAATCAACATCAACTCCACTGCCCAGTCCTGTGCATACCGATGATGAGTCATCCTCTGTTTTCATGGACAAACCTGGTGATATGTCTTGGATCCCAGAGGGGGAAATGACAAGTGATTCATCTGATGAGGAACCACAGCAGGAATCTCACCCTGACCTCAAGTAAGACTTTTTTTTTTTATTTAAATTTTTATATGATCAAATTGTGTCAAGTCAAAAATAATGTTTTTCTTTTTTTTTCAGTGCTGCTGATAAGTTCATTGTGTGCCAAAGCCAGTTGATGTCTCTCTTTACCATTTGCCCAGCCTGTTGTGGGGAAACCCAAGGCAATGTTGAGAAGCAGAAGGGAACTTTTGTAAAAATAAAGCAAGTAAGAAACTATTTGTGTTTTCTGGTAGAAAATGATGTTGTAACATAACTTGTATAGTTTGTTTTAATTATTATACTTTTTTGTTTGTATGTTATAGTCATTTTCTGCCTTTCACATCTCTTAGGTCTGTGCAGCATGTGGGTATCAGCGTTTTTGGCAGAACCAGCCAATGCTGCATCGAAATATGCCAGCCTGCAACCTATTACTGAGTGGGGCCATCCACTTTTCAGGTTGCATGGCTACCCAGACCATCAGGATGTTGAAGCTGTTTGGGCTTCAGAGCATCAGTGCCAGCACCTTCTTTCGCCATCAGCGCTTGTACACGATTCCAACCATCGTGCAGGCGTGGCAGAATGAGCAGGCAGGGATCATCAGAGATCTGAAAGAGATGAGGGGTGGACTCATCCTGTCTGGTGACTGCAGGTAGCACACTTCAGCTTATATCATTAAAATGGAAAACAAGTCTAAACTGGATAATATAGTTTAATGTATTAGTTTTTGTGCTTAACCATATGAATTAAACTGTTTTTGACATTCATAGGTCAGATTCTCCTGGCCATTGTGCAAAATATGGCACATACTCTTTGATTGAGGACAGAATCAACAAGGTTTTAGATCTTCAACTTGTCCAGGTAAGTTAATATTATCAAACACACATATCACCTGTTTAATGTTACACAGTGAGATGACAAAATATTTTTTACAGAGCTCCGAGGTCCCAAGTAGCAGCTGGTGTGAGTTAGAGGGCCTAAAGCGCAGCATAAGTTTTCTGACTCAGCAACATATGCAAGTGTCAGCCCTGATCACAGACAGAAATCGGCAGGTAAAGAAACGCACATGAATCTTGCCCCTGACTCTATTTACAGCTAAAATCAAATGTTCTTATAATCAATGTGTTTTTTCAAACATTTCAGGTTGCCAAGTGGGTGCGGGAGGAGTTGTGTCCCAAAGGAACAAGCCATTTCTTTGACATCTGGCATATTGGAAAAAGTATGTATCTTGATGAAGGTAGTTTTGTTTATATTGTCTATAATTACATTTTCCTTTTTAACATTTTGTGTTTCTGTTGAAACAGGTCTAGGGAAAGCATTAGATGCTGCTGCAAAGGAGAGGGAGTGTGAAGAACTGAAGCTGTGGAGGCCAGCTGTTATTAACCACCTCTACTGGACTGCCGCTTCCACTCCTAATGGAGATGCAGATGTGATGGAGGCCAAGTGGAAAAGCATGGTCAACCACGTTCAGGACATCCACGAACATGGCACTCCTACGTTTCCCTGCTGTGCACATCCACTTCTGGAGGGCGAAGCAAGGAACAAGGAATGGCTGGAACCAGGTACAAAATACTGTTTATTAGGGATGCGCCAAGCCGATACCTATGCTGAGTATCGGATTCGATACTGCCATTTTTGCCGGATCGGGTATCGTATAAGCGCTTTGTGCCGCACTGTATTGGAGCCTTTCATATCATAATACAGTGACTCAAAGAAATATTATTAATAGCCGTTCTTGTTCTGTACTATCTATCATATGTTTCTGCCTCATTAAACAGCTGTGCTATACATAAACATTTTTTATAGTAGGCTATAAAATAATTGTTTTTTATTAATGTATTTTACAACAATGCAAAGAGCAATGGGTAAAGTTTTACCAGATTAGGTGTTACACTTATTGTCTCTTATTTGTTTCCCACTAAATGTTTTTTTTTTCTTCCCTAAATGTTCAGATTTTTCTAGACTAAATTTTACTGCTGATTTATCCACTAATGTAGTTTATAATAGCATTTTTGTCACAGATTATGATAAATTATTTTTTGGATGTGTTGTTTTTCTTTATGAAGTTGTCTGTATTAAGTAGATTGTTTAACACACAAAATGGTGATTATCAGTTCAACACACAGTTATATAAATTCTACTTGATTTTTTGTTTTTAAAATGGAGCTGGTATCGGTCGATACTCTGAACTTTTGGTATCGGATCGATTCTGAAAAAAATCCCACCTCATTGTGATCGTACACAACTTAAAAACAAAATGTTTGTTTATGCAGGATCAACTGTAGCAGTTAAACTGGAGAGTGTAGCTACTAGAACAGCGCTGGTAAAGGATGTTCGGCAGTTGTCCCCACAGCATCAGACTTTTTCACTGGAGGCATTTCACTCCCTTATCCTGCACTTTGCACCAAAGCACACTGGGTTCTCCTTTCTTGGGATGTACAGCAGGTAAGTGTGTGATGTGAAAGAATGAGTACTTTCTGAAACTAATGCAGTCTAACACAGCAGCCCAAATTTCATTAAATGTGCAGTAAGCAATGCTTTTTTTTCTTCAGTTTTTTTACTTCTGGGTTTATTTACATATGCACAACTTGTAATGGGTAAAATTACTTTTTTTTTTCTACAGACTTCTCTTGGCAGCCCTGCATTTCAACCACAATGGCAGCAGAGAAGTTGCTCGAACCAGTGATGGTGAGGCGTGTTATGCGGTTCGCTACCCAAGGTTCCGCAAAGGTGGCTGGGTAGTCCGTCCTGTTAAGGAAAAGCCATCATATGGTGGGCAGTTTCAGTCAGTTCTTAAATATTAAGCAAGTCAGACCACGAGTTAGCAATGAATGTGATCTACACTTTTGCTTCCTTCTCCCAGCATATGCATCAGCCCTCATGGAGTCTCTGAGAGAGGAATACTCCAGGTCACCACAGGCTCTACGAGAACGCAGCACAGTTTTGTCTTCCACTACACCTGCTCCCCTTTCCAGATCCCTCCAGAGGATCAACAAGGATGAGGCTGTTGGCGTGTATCTATCACAGCATTCACGATTTAACACGTTAACAAAATCTTAGTGTGATACCCGAAAGATTAAATTGTATATATGATAATAAAAAGTTTTATACGACAATTTGTGATTGTTTGTTTATTTTCTATTGATTGTCAACAAAATTGGGCCATTCAAAACCTTTATAGAGTCCTCCTTCCTCTGGAAACTGTCTTCTAATGGCTGACACAACACATGCAGGTAAGGGCTTCCTGATGTGCCTGCCCAGAATGCCATAGGCCCAGCGGACAACCTGTCGGTATGCAGTGTAGCGGTATTGCCTTGAGACATGGAAGAAATATCAATATTGATAGTCTTATACCAATGGCATCAAATAGTGTGATATAGGTAGTCATGCCCTAAATAGAGCAACTTGTAACAAAAAAAAAAAAATTACTCATTGTTTAAATATAATAAAATCTTTAATTTTTAATTCTTTAATTTTCTGTTTGTTATAACCCAGGTGCAAAATATGTAATAAAATTTACTTGAGTATGTTTTTAGTATAATACAAACATACTCAAGTATAGTTTTTATACATTTAAATGTGCTCTAAGCGATCCCGGTTGGCGTAACCTCTTGTTGATGTTTGAATTATTACAAAGACCCTTTAAAGTATATCTTTATAATAAAGAATTATTAACTAGACCCTCCTCATCCGCGCAATAACCCCCAAACCCCACCCCACATCATTCTTGTCGGTTATTGGCTGGAACAGTTTTGTTTTGTGCTGCGAGTTAGCTCTGTTTGTTGCTGTTCGTTTTAGCTGCGTTTGTGGAGACTAGGCTGTCTGAAGAGACCGCGTTTCTTTACAGTGTGTTCAGGGGACAGGCAGCTAGCGGATGGTGAGGAGATACCGATGTTTGCGGTATGTGAAAAAAAAATGTTTTGGCCTAAAAAACGCGTGAGATCGCTTAGAACATATCTTTTTTAGCTCAAAAGTAATAAATTATCTCTACCCTAAACATACTCATGTCTGCTGGCCTGGAGAGGTCCATGCTCCTGTCTGAAGTGCATATAGGCTATCTGTAGCACATATGGGTTCAGACAGCAAGCCTCAAAGCCTGGTTGCAGAGTCAGGCACTGCACATCAAGTCTGGGTGTGACATTTTCCACTAAGGCCCAGTATGCATCCACCTCCCTGCAACACTGACTTTCCTCAGCTTTAACCATTGCCTCGCATTTCCCACACATGCACCTATGGAACAAAAAATTGTATCAGGAATAAAAATATCTCTGTCTCTCGATGAGAAACTGCTAAGTAATATGGGATTGTATAAATAAGCATGACAAACGCTTGATCAAAGCTTAGTTTCTGTTATTGTAAGTTCCAATACGCCCAGATGACCAATAATATCTTTGTTATTAACTGATATACGATGGTAATAATCTGTACAATATTGTGAGCACAGTTTATCTTGTTAGCGAACGTGTATCTATAAGCTAACACTGGTCTCTCACCAAGACACCTGCCCTGTTCTCCACTGGTTCTCCTCACACCACAACTCAATTTGTCTCCTCTGACCGTTGTTCTGTCTAACATTAATCCTGGCCTGTCCCTGCTCTCTTGGCAGCCTAGCAGGCTCATAATTGTATGGCTGTGGTCCGTCATACGAGTAAGTATGAACAATTTCCTCAGCGTCTGAAACGTCATTGCGATCCATTTTTTCCCTGTTGTTTGAATCGACCGTTCTCCCTCTTGCTACGTCACGCCCGTCACGCCCATTTTCAGATGCGGAAGTAACATTTTCTCACAAAAACGACTCCAGAAGCCACTGTAGCGTATTTTTAAATTTTTTTTTAAGAAAATCTAGTTCCTACATTATTTTTCTATACATTGACTCGTTGGGTCTTCTAACCTGCAATATGCTCTTTAAAGTACATTTTTCCCCGCGCGAAAATGAAGGAAAAATTGATTATTGCTGTCTCAAACTTTCCAGTAATATATGATTCCAGCCTGGACATATATAGAAATGTCCGGGTAAAAAATTATGCCTGGAGGGATGTTGTCCAGATTGTCGGAAGCGATGGCAGGGTCCTTAAAAAGTCTTAAATTCCGTTTTCCTAAAATAAGGCCTTAAAATGTCTTAATTTGTCTTAAATCTGAATCCAATGGTCTTAAATTTTCATCTTAATTTTACAAAGAATTTTTCCATCATTAAAATGTTTTTTTTTACACTTTGAAAAGAAAACGTTTTTCGTTTTGAGGAGAATCTCCTGCGCAGGTTCTAAATCTGTTATGTTGCTAGGCACGCGCTTGCTTGACAACGCCTCAGTGTTGCCAGATTTAGCGGGTTTCCGCCAAATTGGGCTTTTCATGATTTGGGCGGGTTTAACGTCGTGTTTGAGCTGGAAACTGTCAGTCAGATCTGGCAACCCTGACCCCAGCGGTGGATTTTACTGGATTATCTGGATTTAGTCGGCGTAGTCTCGAGACAAGGCAAGCAAATATGGGTAAATGTAAATTTAGCGACAAATGGCTCGAAAATCCCAGTTTCTCGTGGTGGCTGAAAGCGGTGCCCAAAGATGACAGCGAGGCTTACTGTGCGGTTTGCTGTAAACGGTTTAAGTTGGGTACAATGGGGATCAAAGCGCTGGAGTCTCACATGCAGAGCGGGAAACACGTAGCTTTTGCTACAACCCGCCAACATCAGCCTCAAATAAATGACTTTTGTACCGCCACTGCTAACGGAAAAGAGGGTGCGAGGGACACAGCCAGTTCAACAAGCACAGGCATCGTCAGACATCCGAACAACATTTGGCTCTACTCCGACACTGAGGGCAGAAGTAATTTGGGTGCTGAGGACTGTGACGAGCCATCAATCGTACAGGTCAAATGACGGAATCGATGACATTTTTAAGGCAATGTTTCCTGACTCCGTGCTTGCTCAGTCTTTCTCTTGTGGGAAAGATAAAAGCCGATACGTGGCAGCATTCGGGATGGCCCGGTATTTTAAAAAAGAACTTATAGCTGAAGTCAAGTCCAGTGGGCCATTTGTCGTCATGTTTGACGAGAGTTTAAACCATACCACGAAGAATAAGCAACTCGACCTACACGTACGGTTCTGGAAAATCAACCATGTTCAGTCGAGATTCTACGGCTCACAATTTTTGGGACATGCGACTGCTCAGGACCTACTACATCATTTCAAAGTAAGTGCTTTATTGTCTGTTAACTATTCGGATAGAAAATATGTATTGGCCAAACCCGGCTAGTTATGAATAATATTAGGCCTACGATTCCGGTTGTAGCTTCCTTAACCCTCTGATGCATGAGTTATTAAACACCACGTTTTTTCACATACAACATTTAACATCTACAGATGTTGAGTGATGCTTTTCTTAATCTTAAACTTATTCGACTTTTTATTTAGTTTAAAAAAAATCTTTTATATAAAGCTATTCATAAAATAATATGGTGTCATCATTAATCGCTGAGGCAAACATGATAATTACAATGTGTGTGTATGTGTATGTATATGTGTGTGTTTGTGTATATATATATATATATATATATAAATATATACACACACACACAAACACACAGTTTTATAATATATTTATTTACTCTCCAGTGAGTGGCAAAATATTGGATGAGTCACTGATTTCCATTGAAGTGAGAACTTTGCAAAGATACCATCCACATCCATATTACCAGGCTACCACATCCATGCATATATTAGAAAACCTTTAAATTGGTCACTACTGTAGTGCACACTATGCATCAAAGGATTAAATGAAACCATGAAAGGTATATAAGCATTTTAGAAAAGCAATTGGCAATTGTAAGTCATTTAAGTCAGTAGGTTCCATTGGTTCAATTGGTTGGTTTGTTTTGTTGTGGATTTTCTTTTTTCTTTTTCTTTTTTAATATATACTTATCCTGTCCAACATCATAGCAGCAGAACAGTGGTCGGACTGCTGTGTTGTGCTAAGCAGATTTGTTCGGTCAGGAGGACCATTTATGATGATAGGGCTCCTCCTGATAGTTATTATATTAAACTTTATTTTGAGATGAAGGCATCTTGTTTTTTTTTGTTGTTGTTTTTTTTAAAAAGCTCATCGACCAGCTATCACATGTATGTCATAACCTATTTAGAATAGGGTTGTCTTTACCTCCTGGCATCTTGGTATAGGCTATCCCACGCTAATTAAAGGTGGCTGTAGGCTTGTCACACAAGTTGCCTAGTGGTGTAAATGCTTCTTCACATCTAGATTTTTTTTGTGACCTAGACTGTCATGTCCCTAATGCCTTTTTTCTATTTTCCTGGAGTGTGTGCAGGACCTTGACATGAGAAACATGATTTCAGTCTCCATGGATGGCCCAAATGTGAATTGGAAGCTTTTTGAACATCTCCAGCAGGAGCATGCAGAGGCATTTGGTGGTTCACAACTGATTGTAGTGGGTAGCTGTGGGCTGCATACACTTCACAATGCATTTAAAGGTGGATTCAGTGTCTGGCAGCTAGATAAGGTGCTTCAAGCACTGCATACAGTATTCCACAACACCCCTGCCCGAAGAGAAGACTTCACCACGTTAACAAAGTCATCTGTCTTTCCATTGCCATTCTGTGGACATCGCTGGATTGAAAATCTACCAGTGGTGAACAGAGCCATTGAAATATGGCCACATATAGAAATGTATGTGGATGCAGTTACCCAGAAAAAGCTTCCAAATCCTAGAACATCATCCTTTGACTGTCTTGCTGTGGCGAGGAACGACCCTCTTATCATGGCCAAGTTCCATTTCTTTATGGCACTTTCCAGGACCTTCACCCCGTTTCTGACAAAGTACCAAACAGATGAGCCTGTGCTGCCATTCATCAGTCAAGATTTGACTGTGCTCATCAAGGTAATGAATAGCTGCCGTAGATTACATTGTATATTGTTTCTATTTGAATTCACCTTCAGTGGGTCTAAATGTGTCTAGATGTATTTTTTGTGTCATTAGAGAGTAGTTAAGAACCAGAGACAAATTGTATTCTCACACATGCTTGGCAATAAAACCTGATTCTGATTGCATTGTATGTCTTCTCAGAGCCTGCTGAAGAGATTCATCAAATCAGAGGTCCTCCATCACATCACTCCACTACAGCTAGTCAAACTGGACACAAGTGACATGGCAGCAAGGGTCCAGCTAAAGAATGTGGACATTGGCTCTGGGGCAGAAGCAGTCCTTAAGGTAAATAATAAGACCATACTGTGTGAGTGTACTTTAAGGGATCATTGTATGTGTTAAGATTAAAGAAGTTTGTGTAGTGTGATATTTTGGGCGGCAACTATCCAGTATTTTTGGAATAGACTTGTTGATTTCTTTGATTGATCAGTCACATAAACTCTTGATATTACACACAAAAATATTTTTTGTTATGCAACCTGAAAGGCCTGTTACAATGATCAAGCAATTGGCTATTATTCTTGAGAAGATCAAAACTTTTGACTTACTGGCTTCTAAACTGCCCATTTAGTGCATGTGTCACCTGACGTTATAACAAATACATAATCATACACATACATAATCAAAGAAATCATCTGAGAATAAAGAAATAATGCATGTGCAAGATGGGGGAGAGAGAGAGGCATGGAGGCAGAATGTGTATCTGACTGTAATGAAGAGATGGCCTGGGTAGTGTAGTCTAATCAGGAAATGTCTTTGTTCTGACTCCCCCTGTTAGGAAATCCAGAGTAGTCCCAACAGCAGCATAAGTGAGCGCAGGCAGTTGGAATTTAGACAGGACTGCATGGACTGCATGACTAAAATAATCCAAAAACTGCAGATTAAGAGCCCACTGAAGTACTCGTGAGGCAAATGGCATCCTTGGACCCGAGAAACATGTTTTCTGACCCTGACGTGTCCAAGGAAAGAATGAAACGCCTAGTCCAGAAGTTTCTGCAAGACAGGCAGCTGTCAGGAGGAGTCTCTGCCGGTACTAAACTTAACCAGGCTAAAGTTAGATTAAAATCTGTACTGTATGTGACTAGACATTAGGTTCATTCAGTCACCCATTGCAATAGGGATGCCTTTTTCTGATTATGTATTTTCTTCTTGACCTTGAATATTGTTATAATCATGTTTGTGTGTGTATGTGTTTGTCCTTTTTTTTTATCAGGTGATGTGATTCTCCAGCAGTTTGAAACATTTTTTACCATGGAGGCAAAATCTGAATCCTTTTCTTCTTTCCAACCAATGCAAACCAGGCTTGATGTTTTCCTGCACGGACACCTGTGCAAATCCTATCCTGAGCTCTGGACTTTCTGTAGGAAACTACTCCTACTCTCCCATGGCCAAGCAACAGTGGAAAGGGGCTTCTCTGTAAATAAGGAGGTAGAAACTGACAACATGCAGGAGGATGCAGTGGTGGCTCAGAGAATCATATGTGATTATGTCTCTGTCTGTGGAGGGGTTCTTAAAGTTCCCCTGACAAAAGCTGCTGCCTCCACCAGGTCTCAGTACCGTCTGCACCTTGAAAATGAAAAGAAAAAACAGGAGAGCAAGGCTCAGAAACAAAAAAGAAAGGCTGCTGAGGACCACCTCGAGGAACAAAAAAAGAAGAGGGTGATCCTTAATGAAGTGGCTACCAGCCTTGAAAAAGATGCTGACAAACTCGCCGAGCAAGCAGAAGGGAAATCGGGGACCCTCATGGCCCAGCTGATCACGAAATCAAATATTCTTAGAAAGCGTTTCAAAGAAAAAGTGTCAGAACTGAAAGGGGTTGAGAGCGAGTTGGAGCATAAAACAGCAGAACTTAGAAAAATGGTATAATGGGTGTCTGAGAGTGAGTGAGTATTGTATTGTGTGTGAGTGAGAAAGTAAGTGTATTGTGTTGTACTGTGCAGTGAGTAAGAATATAGTATATTGTGTGTGTGTGTGTGTGTGTGTGTGTTTGTGAGAGAAAGTATTTGTGTGTGTGTGTGTGTGTGTGTGTGTACGTACGTACGTACGTACGTACGTATGTACGTGTGAGTGAGAGTATTGTCAAGTGCTTCAAGCTGCATAAGTGACCTTACATTTCAAGTGTTTGTGCATTCACATTGTTACTGTTACATTGGATTCAAAGTGTGCCTTGACAGTCATGAAATAGAAATTAATTTCTTCTTCTGGAATAGTGTTTTCTGTTGAATATATTCTCAAGAACAATCAGTTAAATAAAATAATAATTTAAAATATCCTCATGGTTTTGTGCTTGACTTTTGCGTGACTTTGAATTTAGTCTTAAATTTTGTTTGGAAATGGTATTAAAAAGTCTTAAATTTAACTTGGTCAAACCTGTAGACACCCTGGATGGTAAGTGCAGATTAAATATTTTAATGTTTTAAGCATGATTGAATATGATGAGGCAAGTTTTCAATGAGGACTCCAATGCAATGTGCATTGCCCTTTGTGTTTCTTGTTCATTTTACCATTTACCAATCTTTGTACAGAATAAAAGCAATCAACCAAACATTTAAGTTGTTTTTTAATAACACAACAATTGCATAATATTTCCATACATTAAATGTTCTTAATGAATGATCAAAGATTATCCAGCATACCGATTCAGTCTAGGATTTAAGAGAAAAATTTGTTTCCAAGCTTCTACGTATATGTCACGGTTCGTAAATTCATTGTTTCTTTCTTGTCTCGTGTTTCTGTTGTTATGCGTGTATGGTGTGTGTGAGTGGGCGTTACCGCTCATTCCGACTGCTCAGTGCTCCAGCACTGCAGCTGCAGCTCATTTCCGCACCTTTAAAACCTCACCGCACTCTCCTCTCATTGTCAGATCGTTGTTTGATGTCTCCCGTGTGTGATCCTGTTCCTGTCGGCGTTCCTGTTCCCGTTCCTGTTCTCTTTTCACCTGGATTTCGTCTTCACTTGGATCGTCATGTCTGCATCACTTCACTTCACGGACACCATCGCTGACCATCTAGTCCCTGTGTCACCAGTCTGCCCTTCTTCACCACCGGACTTATTTCTCAAACTTCAATAAACAGAGTTTTTACTTGCATATCGCTTCCGTCTTTTGTAACCATGACAGTATTGGCCTACCTCTGGTTGATCAGTAGTGATGCATAACAAATAATGTTTTTATCGACCTAGATCCCTATGTTAATTATTACCTGCTACACTGGAAAATGTTTACATAGCGCATTGTTTTCAGTTACCTTCATTAGCCTACACTGTCACACTTGTGAATTATGGTAACCTAAATTTAATTTTACCTTCATTACAGAGAAAACCTGTAGGGACAGGTGGAAGTCACTGCGGGACACGTTTGTGAGGTTAAGGAAGCGAGAGGAGGAGGAGAAGTGGAGTGGGGCCGGAGTGGTAAACCGGAAGCCATGGAAATTTATGGCTATAATGTCATTCCTGGCCCCTACTATGGATGCGAGGCTGTGCTGAGAGCACTCTCTAAATGTTTATTGACACAAACAGTTAGAGACTGCTTCATGGGGTAAAATAAAATGAGGATGAAAATGAGAGTTGAAATGCTTTTGCAACTTTGGAATTTTGTCTCTAATGAGCTAGTGAGGTGGCTCTTAAAAGAGCCGTTTTTGGTTTTAAAAAAAACTTTTTTGCGGTGGGTTGCACCGATGTCATCAAGGACGGACCTGCCAGGGGACTGCTCCTTCCTCAAAGAAGTAGGAGGTAAACTGCTCCCGCAGTCTCAGGGCCTCCCGTGTGGCATTGCGTGCCCCCAGTCTTCGGATTTCCCTCAGACAGTCGCCACCAGGATCACCAGCATCACCAGCACAGGAGGTCCGCTCCCCTTGTTGCAGTGTTCTCACACCCAGGTAGTTGTGGAGAATACACGTTGCTCTGACACACAGCTCTGCAGTGGTGGGGCTAACGCCCATCATCCGCCGGTACATCCTCCACTGAGAAGCTAGTATGCCAAAGCTGTTCTCCACTACTAACCTGGCACGGCTGAGACGATAGTTAAATACTCTCTGTGGTCCAGGAGCATGCAGACCAGGGTAGGGGCGCATCAGGTCTCGGCGCAGGGGGAAAGCCTCATCACCAACAAACACGAAGGGCATCGTTCCTTGGTGCTCCGATCCCTGGATGACCGCATCTGCTGGGAGGTCCAAGTTACCGTCGCAAAGGCGCTCACCAAAGGCCGAGTTATGCAAGGATCCTCCATCGCTCGTCCTGCCGTACCCACCAACATCAACTAACCTGAAAAGGTAGTTGGAGTCAACTACCGCCAACAACACAATCGAGAAAGTACCTTTATAGTTAAAAAATAACGACCCAGAGTTGCTGGGGGCCTGGATGACAATGTGTTTCCCATCGATTGCTCCAAGGCAATTGGGGAAGTTCCAACGGGACCTGAAGCCTTGTGCAATGGCCTTCCACTCCTGCATGTCCGGCATGGGCATGTATTCCTCCACCAGGACATCCCAAATGGCACCTGCCACCTCCTTCACGATCCTTGCTACAGTGCAGTGACCCACCCTGTAGTCAAGTCAAGTCATCTTCATTTATATAGCGCTTTTAACAATGTAGATTGTCGCAAAGCAGCTTTACAGAGATAAACGTATAATTTAAGGTAAGATTGTTTTGGCTTTATAGCGGTTCTTTAGTAAAGTTTTTTTCCAGCTAAAGTTAGTTTTGATTGATTCGCTTCCGTCGCAACGATCATTTGTTATTAACCCTCTGTTATTAACCCTCTGAGCGGTTTTCTGGGCCCTTGAGATGTTCTGACATGCCCTGACATTTGTGCTTTTTTCAGTTGCTTATAAACATATTAATGGCAAAGGTGTAAATTCACTCTATAAAGCACAAACAGGGCTACCATAATATGTGAGCCACGTGTATGTACATGTTTTAATTTTTGAGAGAATAATGTTTATGCGTGGATATTGAAAAAACTAAAACCTAAAATTTTTGAAATAAGGCCACAAAACACATAGTAAATATGTGTCAATAAGACGTTTGACCAATGGATGTCATCGCCTATAGTTTTTTATTCAAAATTATGTGAAAATATTCTTGCTTTATCGTTCAAATAAAACCATACATTGATTTAAATTGATGTAAAACAGGTTTTGCTTGGAAAGCCAATATGCGAGGGGGCGTGAACGAGGAGTGGTTTTCACCTGAATTACCACCCACTCTGCATAATGATGAGCCATTCACACAGGTGTGAAACTGGCTGAGCCACAATGCAAGGACAAAAGATATTTAGAAGAAGACATATATTGACCATTTAAGATTTTGCTTACATCTATCTTGTACATATGTTGTGCTATTTTATTAAAAAGGTTACAATTACAACAATAATTACAATTTCAACAATATTTCAAGTGTACTCTTTCTTTGTAAAAAAAGAGAAAAATTATAGGCCTACTGTCACGGTTGTTGAATGCATTGTTTCCTTCTTGCCTCGTGTCGTTGTTGTTTATGTGTGAGTGGGCGTTGTCCCGCTCACGTGTCTGTCAGCGCTCCAGCTGATCATCATCATCATCAATCACTGTTCACAGCTGCTATTCATTCCATTCCCTATATATACTCACACCATTCTCTGTTCCAGTGTCGGATTGTTTGTTGAGGTCCTGTGTTTGCCGTGTCTGTGTTTCCCGTGGAGTTGCCGTGTCTTTGTTTGCCTGCCGTGTCTTCCTGCCGTTTCTGTTCTTTGTCATTGGACTCACCGCACTCCAGCACCGGGATCGGGATTCTTCACCGTCACAGCACCAACGCACCCCAGACCATCAAGTCCCTGCACGAGCCTGAGTCGCCGCCCTCCGTTATTCTGAACTGTTTGTCTGACCCTTTTGAGCTTAATAAACACTTCTGAGAACCTGCAACTGTTTCCAGTTTTGTCCGATCATGACAGAACAATTCGACCAATCCATGGAAGCAGCAGGTGCCGCCGCCGCAACAATGGATGACTTTGTTCGTGCAAGTATTCAAAGGATGGACGCTCAGGACCGTCATCAAGGGGAAGCGGCGCGCGCGATTCAGGCTCTCGTCACGCAGGTGTCTGAGCTGACCCAGCGTTTTCAACAGCTGCAACCTCCCGCTGCGCCAGCCGCACCGCCCGTCCCTCCCACACCACCGACGCCCGCCTCCCAGTCGGAACCTCGCCTTCCGACTCCTGAGCCATACTCTGGTGAGCCTAACTTTTGCCGGCCGTTTTTGACTCGATGCGGCATGCATTTTGCACTCCAGCCCCGGACGTTTGAGAGAGAGGAGACGAAGGTGGCATTCGTACTCACTCTACTGACTGGGAGAGCGGCACTATGGGGGACGGCGGTGTGGGAGAATCAAGAACCATGCTGTTCCTCGTTCCAGGCGCTCTCTACGGAGATGAGAAGAGTTTTCGACCACGCGGTCGCGGGAAGAGAGGCTGCCAGGGTCTTGTCTGATCTACGCCAAGGAGAACGATCTGTTTCAGATTATGCCATTGAGTTCAAGACCCTGGCGGCCGAGTGTCGCTGGAACGAGGAAGCGCAGTGGGATAGGTTCCTGCATGGGCTGGCTGACCGCGTCCAGAGGGAGATCTACGCCCTGGACCTACCCCCCTCACTGAATGGACTCATTGATCTGGCGCTGAGGGTGGACGCCCGACTAGCCCGGGTCGGACCACGCGCTCCACCCAGCCTGCCTCGTGGGGGGGTGGAACATCAGTGGTCCAGTGGCATGGACGCGGCCGGTCCCTCCGATCCCGAGCCCATGCAGGTGGGTCGAGCTCGACTTTCCCGGGAGGAGAGGGAGAGGCGGAGATCCCTTGGCCTTTGCCTGTACTGCGGGAGAGCGGGACACTTTGCTAACAACTGCCCGGTAAAAGGGTCAAGCCCGATAGTAAGTATGAGGCTACTATCGGGTGGGATCTCCGCCGAAAAGTCCTCATCCACATCCACCATCCTCCCGGGAAGACTTAGATGGTCTGTCCACGATCATTACTGCACCGCACTGGTGGACTCTGGGGCCGAAGGTAATTTTATGGATCGCACCTTTGCACTACAGCTTCAAGTCCCACTCAGAACACTTCCCCAGAGAATCACTGTACATGCACTCAATGGACAGTCACTACCCACCATCTCCCAGGCCACCGAGAACATCACACTCATCACCTCAGGAAACCATGCAGAGACAATATCATTCTACATCACGGACTCCCATCACACCCCCATTGTCTTGGGTCACCCCTGGCTCCATCAACACAACCCCCGCATTGACTGGAAACAGAGAACCATATCAGCCTGGAGCGCTGAATGTCATAGTTCTTGTCTTGTGTCTGCCTGTTCTGTTGTCTCTGTTCCTGTGTTGCAGGAGGAAGCAGTGGATTTATCAAACGTGCCCGCGGAGTACCGTGACCTGAGGGAAGTGTTCAGTAAGTCAAGGGCTGCTTCTCTCCCTCCGCACCGTCCCTACGACTGTGCTATAGATTTACTGTCAGGTAAGTCTCCGCCTAAGGGCAAGATTTATTCACTCTCGGTTCCGGAGAGGGAGGCTATGGAGAAATATATTTCTGATTCTCTAGCTTCCGGGTTCATCCAACCTTCCTCATCTCCAGCGGGGGCGGGGTTCTTTTTTGTGGGGAAGAAGGATGGATCGCTGCGACCTTGTATTGATTACCGGGGGCTGAACAACATCACGGTAAAGAATACTTATCCTTTGCCGCTGATGTCTTCAGCCTTCGAGAGGTTGCAGGGAGCATCCATCTTCACAAAGCTGGACTTACGTAATGCTTATCATTTGGTCCGTATCAGGAAGGGGGATGAATGGAAGACTGCCTTTAACACCCCTAGGGGGCACTTTGAATACTTGGTCATGCCTTTCGGTTTGTCCAACAGTCCCGCAGTCTTCCAGGCACTCGTCAATGACGTGCTGCGAGACATGATCGATCAGTTTATTTATGTCTACCTGGATGACATTCTGATTTTTTCCTCGTCTCTCCAGGAACACGTGCAGCACGTCCGACGAGTACTCCAGAGGTTGCTAGAGAATGGGCTTTTTGTCAAGGCGGAGAAATGCGCTTTTCATGCACAGTCGGTTCCTTTCTTAGGACACATCGTGTCGGCTGAGGGTATGCGTATGGATCCTGACAAAGTTAAGGCTGTGGTAGGGTGGCCAAACCCAGATTCCCGTAAGGCCCTACAGAGGTTTCTGGGGTTCGCCAATTTCTACCGGCGTTTTATTCGCAACTTTAGCCAACTAGCCGCACCTCTGACTGCCTTGACCTCCCCCAGAACTGCGTTCAGGTGGTCGGAAGCAGCCGAGACTGCTTTTTCCAACCTCAAGAGCCGCTTTGTTTCGGCTCCCATCTTAATCGCCCCTGATTCCTCACGTCAGTTTGTGGTGGAGGTCGACGCATCAGAGGTGGGGGTAGGCGCAGTTCTTTCACAACGCTCACCCTCAGACAACCAGATGCATCCATGCGCGTTTTTATCCCATCGCTTATCACCAGCTGAACAAAATTACGACATTGGCAACAGGGAGTTGTTGGCGGTCAAGTTAGCCTTGGAAGAATGGCGTCATTGGTTAGAGGGGTCCGGGGTACCCTTTATTGTCTGGACGGATCATAAGAATCTGGAGTACATTAGATCCGCTAAAAGGTTGAACTCCAGGCAGGCGCGGTGGGCACTTTTTTTCGGCCGTTTTGATTTTACCCTCTCGTATCGTCCGGGTTCCAAAAACATCAAACCCGATTCTTTGTCGCGTATTTTTGATCGATCCGAACACGCACCTACTCCCGAGCGTATTTTTCCTGAGACCCTAATTATCTCTACGCTCACTTGGGAGGTCGAATCGAGAGTCAAGAAGGCTCTAGAAGGGGTAACGCCCCCGATCCGGTGCCCACCGAACCGCTTATTTGTGCCGGAGGAACTACGTCCAGACGTTATTCGGTGGGGTCATTGTTCTAGTCTAGCCTGTCATCCAGGAGTTAGTCGTACCCTCTATTTGGTCAAACAACGATTCTGGTGGCCGCTTATGGCTCGCGACGTTCACGATTTTGTTTTGGCTTGCTCAGTTTGTGCTATTGGTAAGTCGTCTAATCGACCCCCAGATGGGTTACTCCAACCGCTGTCGGTGCCTTCGAGACCCTGGTCCCATATCGCTCTAGATTTTGTTACCGCCCTCCCACCCTCCCAGGGTAACACGGTAGTTTTAACCGTGGTGGACCGATTCTCGAAGGCAGCCCACTTTGTTCCCTTGCCCAAATTACCCTCAGCCAAGGAGACAGCGGTTGCAGTCGTTAATCACGTCTTTCGGTTACATGGCCTCCCGACAGACGTGGTTTCTGACAGGGGTCCCCAATTTGTGTCCAAATTTTGGCGAGAGTTTTGTAAGTTACTGGGGGCGACGGTCAGTCTGTCTTCCTGGTTTCACCCTCAGAGCAATGGTCAAACTGAGAGAGCCAACCAAGACCTGGAGAGAACCTTGCGATGTACGGCTGCCAGGAATCCTTCCTCCTGGAGTCAGCAACTGCCTATGGTGGAGTACGCCCACAATTCGTTGCCAGTGTCAGCTACGGGCCTATCTCCTTTTGAGTGTAGTATAGGATACCAGCCACCGGTCTTTCCCAGTCTGGAATCCGAAGTCGCGGTCCCCTCCGCTCACGCCTTTGTCCAGAGGTGTCACCGCACATGGACAAGAGCCCGTGAGACTCTCCTCCGTGTGCGGGCGCGCATCAAGGCCAAGGCCGATCGCCACCGGTCTAGGCCTCCCGTATACGTCGTCGGTTCCAAAGTGTGGCTTTCTACTAAGAACATTCCGCTCCGCTCCGTATCCAATAAACTGGCTCCTAAATTCATTGGCCCGTTTTCTGTCACCAAAATTGTTAGTCCGGTGGCAGTCCGTCTCAACCTCCCTACAGTGTACAGGAGAATTCATCCGGTATTCCACGTGTCCAAAATTAAACCCGTTTTTTTTTCCCGCATTAATCCGCCTGCCCCGGTTCCCCCACCGCCGCGACTCGTAGATGGGGAACCATCCTATTCGGTCCGTCGCATTATGGACTCTAGGCGGAGGGGACGCGGATTCCAGTACCTGGTGGACTGGGAAGGTTACGGTCCGGAGGAGAGAAGTTGGGTTCCGGCTCGTGACATCCTGGATCACTCTCTTATCGATGATTACAATCGACAGGTAAGGGAGTCTGGGAACGCCGTGAGGCGTTCCTAGAGGAGGGGGTACTGTCACGGTTGTTGAATGCATTGTTTCCTTCTTGCCTCGTGTCGTTGTTGTTTATGTGTGAGTGGGCGTTGTCCCGCTCACGTGTCTGTCAGCGCTCCAGCTGATCATCATCATCATCAATCACTGTTCACAGCTGCTATTCATTCCATTCCCTATATACAGTGAGGAAAATAAGTATTTGAACACCCTGCTATTTTGCAAGTTCTCCCACTTAGAAATCATGGAGGGGTCTGAAATTGTCATCGTAGGTGCATGTCCACTGTGAGAGACATAATCTAAAAAAAAAAAATCCAGAAATCACAATGTATGATTTTTTAACTATTTATTTGTATGATACAGCTGCAAATAAGTATTTGAACACCTGAGAAAATCAATGTTAATATTTGGTACAGTAGCCTTTGTTTGCAATTACAGAGGTCAAACGTTTCCTGTAGTTTTTCACCAGGTTTGCACACACTGCAGGAGGGATTTTGGCCCACTCCTCCACACAGATCTACTCTAGATCAGTCAGGTTTCTGGGCTGTCGCTGAGAAACATGGAGTTTGAGCTCCCTCCAAAGATTCTCTATTGGGTTTAGGTCTGGAGACTGGCTAGGCCATGCCAGAACCTTGATATGCTTCTTACAGAGCCACTCCTTGGTTATCCTGGCTGTGTGCTTCGGGTCATTGTCATGTTGGAAGACCCAGCCTCGACCCATCTTCAATGCTCTAACTGAGGGAAGGAGGTTGTTCCCCAAAATCTCGCAATACATGGCCCCGGTCATCCTCTCCTTAATTCAGTGCAGTCGCCCTGTCCCATGTGCAGAAAAACACCCCCAAAGCATGATGCTACCACCCCCATGCTTCACAGTAGGGATGGTGTTCTTGGGATGGTACTCATCATTCTTCTTCCTCCAAACACGTTTAGTGGAATTATGACCAAAAAGTTCTATTTTGGTCTCATCTGACCACATGACTTTCTCCCATGACTCCTCTGGATCATCCAAATGGTCATTGGCAAACTTAAGACGGGCCTTGACATGTGCTGGTTTAAGCAGGGGAACCTTCCGTGCCATGCATGATTTCAAACCATGACGTCTTAGTACATTGCCAACAGTAACCTTGGAAACGGTGGTCCCAGCTCTTTTCAGGTCATTGACCAGCTCCTCCCGTGTAGTTCTGGGCTGATTTCTCACCTTTCTTAGGATCATTGAGACCCCACGAGGTGAGATCTTGCATGGAGCCCCAGTCCGAGGGAGATTGACAGTCATGTTTAGCTTCTTCCATTTTCTAATGATTGCTCCAACAGTGGACCTTTTTTCACCAAGCTGCTTGGCAATTTCCCCGTAGCCCTTTCCAGCCTTGTGGAGGTGTACAATTTTGTCTCTAGTGTCTTTGGACAGCTCTTTGGTCTTGGCCATGTTAGTAGTTGGATTCTTACTGATTGTATGGGGTGGACAGGTGTCTTTATGCAGCTAACGACCTCAAACAGGTGCATCTAATTTAGGATAATAAATGGAGTGGAGGTGGACATTCTAAAGGCAGACTAACAGGTCTTTGAGGGTCAGAATTCTAGCTGATAGACAGGTGTTCAAATACTTATTTGCAGCTGTATCATACAAATAAATAGTTAAAAAATCATATATTTTGATTTCTGGATTTTTTTTTTTAGATTATGTCTCTCACAGTGGACATGCACCTACGATGACAATTTCAGACCCCTCCATGATTTCCAAGTGGGAGAACTTGCAAAATAGCAGGGTGTTCAAATACTTATTTTCCTCACTGTATACTCACACCATTCTCTGTTCCAGTGTCGGATTGTTTGTTGAGGTCCTGTGTTTGCCGTGTCTGTGTTTCCCGTGGAGTTGCCGTGTCTTTGTTTGCCTGCCGTGTCTTCCTGCCGTTTCTGTTCTTTGTCATTGGACTCACCGCACTCCAGCACCGGGATCGGGATTCTTCACCGTCACAGCACCAACGCACCCCAGACCATCAAGTCCCTGCACGAGCCTGAGTCGCCGCCCTCCGTTATTCTGAACTGTTTGTCTGACCCTTTTGAGCTTAATAAACACTTCTGAGAACCTGCAACTGTTTCCAGTTTTGTCCGATCATGACACCTACATTTTATCTATGTATTCATTACTTTGAATATAGCCAACATTGGAACAGCTAACATCTTAGTTGATGACTTTATTTTTGACAAAAATATTAGGCTATTTTATATATAGAAATTGCTGAAAACAAAAGCTTATTTGACGAGGCAGTATATTCTACAGTAAAAACTGTACCCAAATCTACTAAACAAAATGTTGTCTTTCATATTTCTCCTGACTGTAAAGTTGTTTTCATGAAATATTAGGGCATATAAATGTTAATTTGCAGTTTACGTTGCTTATACAAATAGCCTACATTTTATTTCAACATATTTCAGTCGATTTTTACTCATCTCAGTATAGCAATACAGTTTGCTAAAACATCATCATTCGTTGACGATAGGCTTACTTTAAATCCAGGAAATTTGTTAATGAAAAAATTATTAAAATTAAGATACAATTGATACAAAACGAAATTCGTTTTAAAGAAAGGATTTGTACTTTCTGTTTTGAGGTCTCTGTGAAAGTTTGAAAGTCTTTTAGTGTTTTTTTTAGAGCTTGCGTCCATAATGGAGAACTGTCACGTAATATTGTTTTTTGCCAGCTGTGGTAAACAGCGCGCATCTATGCCGTTCATTCATTCATAAACAGAAACCCGAGAAGGAAAAACTTACTAGTATTCCTCAGCTCGTATTCCTCGTATTCCTCATTATTCCTCACAGCGCTGCGAGACGGTGTAAGCAAGTAATGTTCTGAATAAACTTGTGTTTTGGTTTTCTCGAGCTGATACGAGGGGGCGTTCACAGGATTGCGCGGATTACCTCAGCCATTTGCGTTTGAATAACGTGCGCTCTCCGTGGGCGGAGTCACATTACATTTGAATTAGCTCTAATTAGGTCGACTGGAATCGCTCTCTTTTAATACAGATTTCACAAGATGAGAATATTTGTTTTTTATATAAATTACTTCATTTAAAAGAAGAGATTTCAAGCTTCATAAAGACATATATCACGTGTATGTGTGAGAAGTATTCACTGAGTTATGGTTCATTTTCGGACGCGTTTCAGAATGGACTACACGGACAGAGAGAAGGCAGAACTCGCTTCGTGTTTATTTTTCTTTATTTGTCGAAAAGCACAACACTATGTTTTTATTGTGAGTATACACAAAAATAATACACATTTAACAGAATCGATTGATGTATGGAACTCCTATGGAAAATCAAAGTCAACAGAGTATTCATGAGTTTCTTTTACACTGATAAAAAAAAAGCGAGCTGGTATCGCCGGCGATACCGTCGACCTCAGGGGGTTAAATTAGGGGCCGCAAAGACGACACCATTCTCTCTACGCAAACTTTAAACGCGATCCTGTGAGAAACGCTGATGGCGTTCACATGCGCATTAAGAATTGGTTCTATAGTTATGTGCGTTTGAATATATGTGCGCAGGTTTGGAATTCCCTACAAACCAAGCCTAAACAAATTACTGGTGTTTCCTTATAGTTTTGATTCAGAATTTTATTTTATTTTATTTTATTTTATCAATTCGGGGTAGATACGCAAATTGAGTTTTCCCGACGACACTTTATCTGTAGAGTGGTAAAGGGATCCTCCACAGGGGAGAGACTAGTTGGCACTTCAGCACTGCGTTGACATCGGGTCCAGGCGAAGGTCCTTAGTCAGATCTGGATTTGGCCTGGATCCGGCAGGCTGCGGGAAAACCTTGGGATAAACAAAGACACTAAAATTAGCGTAGATGCCATTCTTCTCATGATGTAACGAGTACATCAGGATTTATGGGAAGTGTTCCCGGTTCCAGCTGACCTAATCTATGCAGCCTAACATTGAATTATAGAAGTCTATAATGTATTATGTGAATTCTATGTCAAAGAGATGTGTCTTTAATCTAGCTTTGAACTGACAGAGTGTGTCTGCTTCCCGGACAATGTTAGGAAGACTGTTCCAAAGTTTTGGTGCTAAATAGTAAAAGGATTCTACCGCCATCAGTCGATTTTGATATTCTAGGTATTATCAACTGGCCGGAATTTTGAGATTGCAATAGACGTGAAGGACTATAATGCGTTAAGAGCTCGCTCAAGTACTGCGGAGCTAAACCATTTAGTGCTTTGTAAGTAATCAGCAATATTTTAAAATTGATGCGATGTTTTATAGGGAGCCAGTGCAGTTTTGACAGAACTGGGCTAATATGGTCATACTTCCTGGTTCTGGTAAGAACTCGAGCTGCTGCGTTTTGAACTAGCTGTAGTTTGTTTATTAACCCTCTGAGGTCTGAGCTGTTTTCTGGGCCCTGGAGGTGTTCTGACATGCTCTGACATTTCTGGTTATTTCTGTTTCTTGTGACATTTTCATGGTTAAAGTCTAATTACACTGTATTCAGCACAACCTCTGCTACAATAATATATCAACAGCATGAATGTAAAAGATTGTAGTTTTGAGATAATGACATTTATGCGTGGTTTGTGAAAATACAAAAAAAAATTCTCACTGAAATAAGGCCATGAAACCCATACTGATTATTTCTTCACAAGACTTTTGAAAATTGTATGACGTAGCCTAGAATATTTGCTGCAAAACTATGTGAAAATCACCCTGACTGCTCATTCAGATAAGACAATATATTGATTTAAAAATTTTACGACGTGTTTTGTGTGAAAAAGCCTTATGCGAGAGCTCATTAATATGTAAGCTTTTCTCACCTGAGAAAGACAAAGAACCTCCCCTAACGGCCCTATTAGGAGCTATCAGGCCCTGTCATTCTGGGCAACCTTGCACAATACTGTAAATGAGGAGATTTAAAAAATAATGGCTTTTAAATTGTTTGGATTTATTTACAACACAGCATCGTCCAAAGATACACAACACATGCCAAAAAAGCACTTATTGAAAACAATGATCCAAAGACAGAGACCTTTGTGCCATTCCTAAAAACATACATACCTTTAATTTCCAAGGTGTTTGATTTTCACTTTACCATGTACAGAGACTCATGTGAATTTTGAATTCAGCAGTCCTCAGTGTCATCTGGGCCCTGAAAAAAAAAGTGAACATACTGATATCAAGAGAAAGGCCTGCACGATTTTGGGAATACATTTTAGATTTTTCTGGTTAAAATTGTTTTTTAAAATTCACAGAATACACACACACACACACACACACACACACACACACAAATGTTTCCAACAAGATATAATGAACAGTGAACACCAGGTTTGTTGTGCCTTGTAGGCATAAGCTAAGTATGCGCAGTGCTGGATAAAATAATAATAACCTATAACAGTATAAATCTTCCAAAAGATTTAAGTAACAACTAAGCTAGAGAAAAATATATTGATTATCATGTTACTTAAAATGTTTCCATTCGTGGTCCATATGAAATGAGATAATAGTAAAAACATGAAGCTGTTTGTTTTTCAAACGCGATCGCGATCCAAAATATGATACATTCAAATGCGATCACGATCCAAAATATGATACATTCAAATGCGATCACAATCCAAAATATGATACATTCAAATGCGATCACGATCCAAAATATGATACATTCAAACGTGATCACGATCCAAAATAAGATACATTCAAATGCGATCACAATCCAAAATATGATACATTCAAATGCGATCACGATCCAAAATATGATACATTCAAACGTGATCACGATCCAAAATATGATACATTCAAATGCGATCACGATCCAAAATATGATACATTCAAACGCGATCACGATCCAAAATATGATACATTCAAACGTGATCACGATCCAAAATAAGATACATTCAAATGCATCACAATCCAAAATATGATACATTCAAATGCGATCACGATCCAAAATATGATACATTCAAATGCGATCACAATCCAAAATATGATGCATTCAAATGCGATCACGATCCAAAATATGATACATTCAAACGTGATCACGATCCAAAATAAGATACATTCAAACGCGATCACGCTCAAATATAAAACATTATGGTTACCAAATACATATCTACGTTTGAGCAGATATCCACAAACACAGTAACAGTAACAGTAAACACGGGTCTAAATATTATAATATTCACCATCTAGCAACAGTTCAACTGCAATGTGAAATTTATGCAACAATAGCAAACTAATATGTAAGAATTTCTTACCTTATCTTTCTTGTCTTCAAATCGCGTTCTTCTTCTCCTGATGTAAATCCAATGTAAGCTCAGGCACGTCTTTCAAACTCGACGAAAAGTGAAGTGAAGTGTTTTGTTGTTGAGGTAATGAGCGCGTTCGCGTTCCATGTGGAGATTTGCATGTGAATCTCTTTTGCGCGAGTAGGCGTGGCCAAATTAACTGTAATGAGCAAGCGTTTGAGAATCTGGACATCTTGTTGGTTTTATACAAATTACTTAAACAGAGAATATTTGTTTTCGTTTTGAATCGGATAATTTAAAAGTACACACTTATATGTTTATAAAGGTTTATGGCTCATAAATGTGTGACAAGTATTTGCAGAGTTTTGTTTCAGTTTATAGACGTGCTCAAGAAAAAAAAGTTCACCGCGACAGAGAGGCAGAACGCACACCCTGTTTATTTTCTTTATTTTACAAAAGCACAATGTTTTGATTTGATTGTAAGTGGACACATACAAAAGTAGAAATATCACAGATTCTTTTTTTATATTTCTTTTTTCTGTATGACCATAAATGACGGAGAAATTTAAGTTTATAGTGCTACAATGTGGAGAAAATCCAGCAAAACGCGCCGGCGCGTTTGTCGACCTCAGAGGGTTAACCCTTAAAGGGGCAAGCATAAATAAATTTGATGGAAAAATGATTCATTGCTATTTTTGTATGTATCTAGACTAAAATGACACAGTTCATGCATTTTTTCCAAAATATGACCTTTATTTTCTAAGTTACACTCTGTATCTCCCGAGATACATTGCCCATTTAGGGTAACATTTTGCAATATATTCTTTTTTATTATAGTTCATATGACTACACTACACTACACTACACTACACTACACTACACTACACTACACTACACTACACTACACTACACCACACCACATTACACCACACCACACTACACTACATTACACCACACCACACCACACTACACTACACTACACTACACTACACTACACCACACTACACCACACCACACTACACCACACTACACTACACCACACCACACCACACTACACCACACCACATTACACTACACTACACTACACTACACTACATTACACCACACTACACTACACTACACTACATTACACTACACTACACTACATTACACTACACTACACTACATTACGCCACACTACACTACATTACACTACACCACACTACACCACATTACACAACACTACACTACATTACACTACACCACATTACACAACACTACATTACACTAAACTACATTACACTACACTACACCACACCACATTACACAACACTACACTACATTACACTACACCACATTACGCAACACTACATTACATTACACTACACTACATTACACTACACTACACTACACTACACTACATTACACCACACCACACCACATTACACTACACCACACCACATTACACTACACCACATTACACAACACTACACTACATTACACTACACCACATTACACAACACTACATTACACTACACTACACTACACTACATTACACTACACTACACAACACTACATTACACTACACTACATTACACTACACTACACTACACTACACTACACCACACCACATTACACTACACCACATTACACAACACTACACCACATTACACTACACCACATTACACAACACTACATTACATTACACTACACTACACTACACTACATTACACAACACTACACCACATTACACAACACTACATTACATTACACTACACTACACTACACTACATTACACTACACCACACCACATTACACTACACCACATTACACTACACCACATTACACAACACTACATTACACTACACTACACTACACTACACTACACCACATTACACTACACCACATTACACAACACTACACCACATTACACTACACCACATTACACAACACTACACCACATTACACTACACCACATTACACAACACTACACCACATTACACTACACCACATTACACAACACTACACCACATTACACAACACTACATTACATTACACTACACTACACTACACCACATTACACAACACTACACCACATTACACAACACTACATTACATTACACTACACTACACTACACTACATTACACTACACCACACCACATTACACTACACCACATTACACTACACCACATTACACAACACTACATTACACTACACTACACTACACTACACTACACCACATTACACTACACCACATTACACAACACTACACCACATTACACTACACCACATTACACTACACTACACCACATTACACTACACCACATTACACAACACTACACCACATTACACTACACCACATTACACAACACTACATTACACTACACTACATTACACTACACCACATTACACTACATTACACTACACCACATTACACAACACTACACTACACTACATTACACAACACTACACTACACTACATTACACTACACTACACTACACTACATTACACTACACTACACTACACTACATTACATTACACCACACTACACTACACTACATTACACTACACTACAAGTTAAAGAAAAACCTTTATCCTATTCAATATCTGTAGAGAACAGGCCTCAAAACATAAGAATATCTCTGAGTGATCAGCCCTGTTAAATACCCTTATATGGGCAATGTATCCCCCAGGATACAGACATTCAATGCCTGATAATCAAAGTTGTGAGAAGATTATTTTAAAAATATCCACAAGAACATGTAAAACTATCCTTAAAAAAATATTTTCTAAAACAAAATCATTCTAAAATATTATAATCGTGAAAAATATAAAAACACTTCCCTCATGGCCAGTCTTCGGTTCTATAAGAATCTCCCCACCGAACGGGGCATCAGGAGAGGACACGTTGTTATGACTCGTTGTGGTTTTTTATTTACTTTGATTCATTTTTCACATACAGTTGATTAGTCCACAAATAGCAGGTTATAAACCTGTAGAAATAGAAAGGCTATGGTGTAAACAACAATATTAATAGCCACATTCATAATATACCACAAATTCTGAATAATACAAATATAAAAATATAAATTTCAATATAGTCAGTATTTAATATTATAAATATTATAATATACTCAGTTTTTTAAACTAAATGACCAAACAAAGAATCACAGAAATGCAACCATTTCACACACACCAAATATACATCAATGTCAATGTTGCACATTAAACCAATACCCCAAAACCACAAAAGTGTTCTCAGTATGTTGGCCTAAAGTGAAAACCAGTGAGTGTAGTTTTAAATAGCAACGCTGAGCATAGCAATCCATTACATTACATTACATCCAGTGTAAAGCGATTAACTACATTACCCATCAAGCACCGCAAACAGGAAGTAACTCGTGTGATAGTGAAACGCTCCAATTTCAAACATTCGCTGGAATATACACAGACACTATCGAGCTAACAATGATAAATATCAGACCGCACACAAGGTTTTATCAGCGTGACCAAAGTAACAGTTATCAAGCATTACAACCGCGCACAGACAATCGGCAGCACAGCAGTAGCGCAAGTTTGCACATAGCCTATACTGTTTACAGACAAACCGCAGCTCAATGGATAGAAACAGCAGCTTACCGTTGGCGCATCTCTCCTGACGAAACAACATGCCAAAACTAGTACTCGCTCCCGCTTATAGCTCATGCTCATTCATACTGGATTCTAACACACCGTTTTTTACTGGTCTACGTTTCAACTCTTGACTGGCCCGTGCTTTAATCAGGTAAGTGAACCTCCCACTTATTCACCTGCGTTACATTACTGTTGAACACCCGTGACGTAGTGAACGCGACAGCCAGTGTCTTTGTCCACGTATGCTGCCATTTTGGATTTTGATACAAATTTTTGGAATGTTGGCATAAAGTCACATGACCTGATTACATGACCCATCACCCCATCAGTGTTTCTCATCACCTGCAACCACATAATGCCCCCTCCCCCCATGGCCCTTCCCCCAACAGCCTGTTAAATGACTGTATCCCCCAAGATACAGAAACTCTTTAAGGGTTAAGCGTGCAGGGCAACCACCCAGTAGAGCATTACAATAATCTAGCCTTGATGTCATGAAAGCATGAACTAATTGTTCCGCATTTGTCAATGAGAGCATATGACGTAATTTAGATATATTTTTAAGATGGAAAAATGTGGTTTTACAGATACTAGACACGTGACTTTCAAATGAAAGATTGGTATCAAAGAGCACACCCAGGTTCCTAACCGACGACGAAGACTTAACAGAGCAGCCATCAAGTGTTAGACAGTATTCTAGATTATTACGTGAGGAAGTTTTTTGTCCAATAATTAGAATCTCTGTTTTTTCAGAATTTAGAAGTAAGAAATTATGAGTCATCCAATTTTTTATATCAGCTATGCATTCTGTTAATTTAGTGAATTGGTAAGTTTCATTAGATTTTCAAGAAATATAGAGCTGAGTATCGTCGGCATAACAGTGGAAGCTAATTCCATGCGTCCTAATGATGTCTCCTAATGGTAGCAAGTACAGAGTGAACAGCAGCGGTCCTAGTACTGAGCCTAGTACTAAGCCTGTAGCCGAAAGCAATGCTACAAAATGAGTCACCTGTAGCTATGATATCTATGAAAAGGGAAAGAGAAAAAGTAGGACAAATATATGTTATCAGAGGCTTATGCCAAGTGCATATAAGTTGGTGTATACAAGTTAAATAGATGGTTTGCTTTGAACAAGCTATCATTAAATGAAAGTACAACAAAATTTATGTTGTTTGGAGGTAGTAGGAGTAACATTGAAGTAAAACTGAATTTAAATAATGTTGAATTTGAAAGAGGTTATGAGACTAAGTTTTTAGGAGTAGTAATTGATGACAAACTTTGTTGGAAGCCTCACATTGAATATGTGAAACGGAAATGATCTAAGTCTATTTCTATTCTTTACAAAACAAGAGATTTTGTGAATAAGAGCTGCCTTCACTTAACCCTCTGAGGTCTGAGCTGTTTTCTGGGCCCTGGAGGTGTTCTGACATGCTCTGACATTTCTGGTTATTTCTGTTACTTGTGACATTTTCATGGCTAAAGTCTAATTAAACTGTATTCAGCACAAACTCTGCTACAACAATATATCAACAGCATGTATGTAAAAGTTTGTAGTTTTGAGATAATGACATTTATGCGTGGTTTGTGAAAATACAAAAAAAAAAAAAATTCTCACTGAAATAAGGCCATGAAACCCATACTGATTATTTCTTCACAAGACTTTTGAAAATTGTATCACGTAGCCTAGAATATTTGCTCCAAAACAATGTGAAAATCACCCTGACTGCTCATTCAGAGAAGACAATATATTGATTTAAAAATTTTACGACGTGTTTTGTGTTAGAAAGCCTTATGCGGCAGCTCATTAATATGTAAGCTTTTCTCACCTGAGAAAGACAAAGAACCTCCCCAACGGCCCTATTAGGAGCTATCCTAATATAGGTCCTAATAGCCCTGTCATTCTGAGCAACCTTGCACAATACTGTAAATGAGGAGATTTAAAAAAGAATGGCTTTTAAATTGTTTGGATTTATTTACAACACAACATAACCCAAAGATACACAACAAATGCCCAAAAAAAAAAAACACTTCAAAGACAGACCTTTGTGCCATTCCTAAAAACATTGTACATACCTTTAATTTCCAAGGTGTTTGATTTTCACTTTACCATGTTCATGTTCCAGAGACTCATGTGAATGTTGAAGTCGGCAGGACTCAGTGGCATCTGGGCCCTGAAAAAAAAGTAAACATACTGATATCAAGAGAAAGGCCTGCACGATTTTGGAAATAAATATTAGATTTTTCTGGTTAAAATTGCTTTTTAAAGTTCACAAAATACACACACACACACACACACACACACACACACACACACAAAAAAATGTTTCCAACAATATATAATATAATGAACACAAGGTTTGTTGTGCCTTGTAGGCATAAGCTATGCGCAGTGCTGGGTAAAATAATAATAACAATAGATAGCAGTATAAATCTTCCAAAATATTTCAGTAACAACCAAGCTAGAGAAAAATATATTGATTATCATGTTACTTCAAATGTTTCCATTCGTTATGATGATATGAAATGAGATAATAGTAAAAACATGAAGCCGTTTGGTGCGTTTTGCTTTTCAAATTTTCAAATGATACATTCAAACGCGATCGCGCTGCAAAATCTGATACATTCAAACGCGATCGCGCTGCAAAATCTGATACATTCAAACGCGATCGCGCTCAAATATAAAACATTATGGTTACCATACATATCTACGTTTGACCAGATATCCACAAACACAGTAGGCTTAACAGTAAACACGGGTCTAAATATTGTAATATTCCCCATATATCTAGCAACAGTTCAACTGCAATGTGACATTTATGCAACAATAACAAACTAATATGTAAAAATGTCTTACCTTAAATCTTTCTGGTCTTCAAATCGCGTTCTTCTTCTTCTGAGGTAGCCTAAATCCAATGTAAGCTCTGGCGCGTCTTTCAAACACAGTAAGGAGTAAGTTACGAAGTCTCTGCTTCTTTGTTTTGAGGTGATGAGGGCGTTTACAGGTCTGCGTTTCTCCGCATGGATCATTTGCATGTCAATCGCTCGTGCGCTCGTAGGCGTGTTCAAATTAAATTTAATGAGGACGCGTTTGAGAAACTGTACGCCGCTGCTTTCGTATGGATTACTTAAAAATATAATATTTGTTTTTTATATTATTTACATACTTTATTTTATTTATTTTTTTAACCTTTATTTAACCAGATGATCTCATTGAGATTTAAAACCTCTTTTGCAAGAGAGACCTGGCCAAAATGGCAGCATACTAGCAACGCATAGTTACAGATATGATCACCAAGCATACGCACAACAACAAGAAACATTTAAACAAGATCCTCAAGATACATAAACAACATCAACATCAGACTACTTAAAAATACAATTTAAACCTACCATAGGTATAAAACAATTTAAGTATTTTAAAAACAGTGACAACAATTTATGGCATCTATTTCCAACACTTTCATGCGATGTTTAAATTCACCAAATGAAATCAGAGTTCGCAATTGCAAATCAGTCTGCAATGTGTTCCAGGTGGCTGGGGCTGCATAACTAAAAGCCTTCTTACCAAGCTCTGTACGAACCGTAGGTACAGTTAACAAGTACAAATTACCAGAGCGTAAATTATAAGAACTGATATTACGCGACATATAGGAGCAAAGATAAGACGGAAGCATATCCAATATAGACTTATAAATAAAAATAAGCCAATGTATATGTCTCCTTACTGACAATGAGGGCCAGTTTGTCATTTTGTACAAGGTACAATGATGTACTGATGCCTTACATCCAGTCACAAATCTTAATGCATTATGGTAGACAGTATCCAACAAAGACAAACTTCGATCAGGCGCATTTCTATAGAGCAAATCACCATAATCGAGTGCAGTGAGAAAGGTGGCAGCAACCAATCTCCTCCTGGTTTTCCAAGAAAAACAGGCTTTATTTCTAAAATAAAATCCTATTTTTAATTTGAGCTTTTGTACCAATTTATCAATGTGCAATTTGAAAGAGAGCTGATCGTCGATTAATATACCCAAATATTTATACAATTTGACTTGTTCGATCTGCTCACCATGTATAGTAAAAATACTTGGAAGACTGTCCAAAGACTTCTTAGATTTTGAATAAAGCATAATCTTAGTTTTCTCAACATTCAAAACTAGTTTAAGCTGATAAAGTTGGATCTGAACTAGGTTAAAAGCAGATTGTAAATAAGAAAAAGCTTGGTGTAAAGTCGCAGCCTTACTATAAATAACGGTATTGTCAGCATAAAAATGGAAATGAGCCTGAGAAATGTCATCACCCAAGTTATTAATATAAATAGTAAATAAAATTGGACCCAAGACTGATCCTTGCGGTACACCACAAGATACACTCAGAGTTGCTGATTTGGAATTGTCAAAATAAACGCACTGAGTTCTATCTGCCAAATAATTAGTAAACCAATCAACAGTATAATCAGAAAAACCCATATTTCGTAGCTTTTCCAGTAAAATGCAATGGTCCACTGTATCAAATGCTTTGGCTAAATCTATGAAAAGAGCTACACAAGTGTTCTTGCAATCCATTGCCTCAATAATGTCATTAATGACCTTCATTGCAGCAGTAGTAGTACTGTGCTGCCTTCGAAACCCAGGCTGTACGTCAGACAAAATATGATTGGCAACCAAATATTCTTTTAACTGATCACCAACCAATGTTTCTAAAATTTTAGCTAAAATCGGTAATTTGGAGATTGGTCTATAATTATCCAAACATGAGGAATCTCCTCCCTTTAAAAGAGGGACTACATATGCCGATTTCCAAATTCTTGGTATCTCATTGTTGACTAGGGTTTGATTAAAAATAATTGTAATTGGTTTAGCAATAAAATCAGCAGCTATTCGCAAAAAATAAGGCTCTAAAGTATCAGGGCCAGGAGATTTACAAGGGTCCAAGGCAATAAGAGCTGTTTGCACATCTACGACAGAGAAAGACTTTAGACAAAAGGGCTCTTTACTCGCCACCGATTTCTGGGACAGAACTGAAGAATTTAAACAGTTTGTCACAGTTGATTTGTTTGCGAGGAGCTGACGTTTAAACAAGGAACCTGCTTCCACAAAGTGCTTATTAAAGCACTCTAAAATTGCAGACTTTTCAGAAATGACGGCTTTGTCCTTAATAATACAGGGAGGTAATTCATTATGACAATTTGAGGTGTATACTGATTTCAGGGCTTTCCAAAATTTCTGAGGATTGTTTAGGTTTTCTGTTGTAGCTGCTAAATAAAAATCTGATTTTGCCTTTTTAATAAAAAATGTACAGCGATTACGCAGCTGTCTAAAACTAAGCCAGTCTGAATCTGTCCCAGACTGCCTGGCTTTAGCCCAGGCTTGGTTTCTCTGCCGAAGAAGATTAGCCAGCTCCGGGGTAAACCACGCATTATCACGTCCCTTTACTCTTAACCTCTGAAAGGGAGCATGCTTGTCCACAATACTAATAAAACCATCATAAAAATATTTCCAAGATAGCTCCACATTGGCAATAAGTGCAATTCTGTCCCAGTCAAAACAAGACAAATCATGTAAAAATGCTTGTTCACAGAAGTGCCTCAAATTTCTTTTAAAAATTATCCTAGGTTTAGTCTTAGGCAGTTTTGTATTTCTTACTGCTGCAATGACACAGTGATCACTCAAATCGTTAGCAAACACACCTACATCTGAAAATTTGTGAGGTGTGTTTGTCAAAAACAAGTCAATAAGAGTAGATTTGTTAGAGTTTCTGTTATTAGGTCTAGTGGGACTATTTATTATCTGTGTAAGATTTAAACCATTACAGTGACTTTTAAAATCATCAGACACAGAGGATAACCAGTCCCAATTAAAATTTCCCAATATTACAGTGTCACTGTAATCAAGTTCATTTAAAAATTCCATTAAATTTGGTAAGGCATCAACAACCGCAGAAGGGGGTCTGTAACAGCCAATAACAGTAATATACTGACCTTTGGCTATTTCCAGATTTAATGCTAAGATCTCAAATTGTTTAACAATAGATTTAGAAAATAAGATCCTGGTGTTAAATTTAGTCTTAACATAAATTGCAACACCACCCCCCTTCTTTAGACGATCACAACGGAAAACTCTATAGCCATTAATCACAATGTCCTTATCTAAGGTAGATTTTTTGAGCCAGGTTTCAGAAATTACTAAAACATCTGCATTTGTTTGAGTAGCCCATATCCTGACCAAATCCATTTTTGGCAACAAACTACACACATTTAAATGAATAAAACCAAGACCCGTCCTGGATTTAAAATCTTCAGGAGTACTAAGACTATTAATGTTAGGGCCAGGATTAGGATGTACATTTCCCGAGATCAACAATAAAATAAAAACAAGGCACTGCCTTTTTCGAGGCATATATCGAGAGTCATTATAGGTATTAGTAACAAAAATGTGATTTAGGACAATAAAGCAGTTCTTATAATCCAAACGAACAGAGTCAGTAGTCACAAGGAATAAGTGGTGCAACTTCTCCATAAGACCAATGTCCGAGGAGGTTCCTCCAGTTGAGATGTAAAAATCTGTCCATACCTTTTGAGAGTGAGCCACCAGTGACTTTTCATTCCCGGTGTAGTCCACCGCAATAAGCAGGAAAAAGGCTACTGTTAAAAACGCCATTCAGGAGCGATATGCCTCTTCGCGTCCCCCACAATAGCCCACGATGTTGCAATCAATTCCACGAAGGGGAAAAACACAACAAGCAATGCAATGTATGGCCCAACAAAGCAGTGCAAGATTGTTCCACACGGATCCGAAGTGCACCACACAGAAACAAAAACCCTCTCCCGTCACCGGCGAGGAAATTCCATAGCTCCGTTCAATGTAGTTAATCCACTGCTCAATGCCTTACCAAAAGCAGAGCAACTTTGTTCCACGCGGATCCAAAATGCATCACACAGAACCAAAAACTCTCTCCCGTCACTAGGAAGGAAAATTCCACAGCTCCGTTCAAAGGAATTATTCCACTGCTCGATGCCTCACAAACTCCCAGGTGAGTCCTTTAATTTAGGCCCAAGCAACGGAAAACTAGCTCGGCTCTTGTTTTCTTAAACGAAACAATATATCATGGAAGGCAATCAAAAAGTGTTTTAAAAACGCTTTTTAGAGTTTTAAAACTTCACTCCAAACATGCTAAAATGACTCTAAAATGCTAAAATGACTCTAGACAACCATGCGTGCTGTCATGCGTGCGGCCATCTTGGATATTAAAAATAGAGATTCCAAGCGTTGTATAGACATGCGTTTTAAGTCTGTGTGACAAACATTCGCTGAGTTACAGGTCATTTTCTGTCGCGTTTCAGAATGAGTTTCACATTGAGAGAGACGGCAGAACGCGCATCGTTAATTTTCTTTGTTTTACGAAAAACACAACATTTTATTTTTATTATGAGTGTACACAAATAAAAGAAGACATTTAACAGTTTTGAATGATGTACAATACAAGTATGTAAAATCAAAATCAACAGAGTATTTTGCACTGATATAAAAAAAAACGAGCAGATCACGCCGGCGTGATTGTCGACCTCAGGGGGTTAATGCACATTTCTCTTTGTTTGCCTTACATGACATATTGTGTGGAAATGTGGGGGAACACATATAAAACATATTTAGATCCGATAATGAAGTTGCAAAAAATAGTTATTAGAATAATAAATAAAGTTGGATACAGGGATAGGATCATCTTTGTTGAAATTTATGGATATTATATATTATAAAACATTAGAAATGATAAAATGAATCTATGTGCGTTTTACATTACATAGGCCTACAAAGCACATTAAATTAAAAGAAAATTAAGACAGTTTTCACCCACAGAGGGGCCAAATGTAGCTAGCTATCTCAACAGGAGTAAACAAATCTACGGCAACATATTTCAATGTGCAACTTACCGAAGGCAGATGGCAAGGCGCTGGGCAGGAGAAATAGCCAGTCGGAAAAACGTATCTCTCTTGGCGATCTGCGGCCCCACTTTCGCCAAAAGCTCATCAAATAGCTCCCTCGACAGCCTGAAGTACTGCTGAAACCGGTCATCATCCAGTCGCAGCTCCTGGGCGAGACGGTGATATTCCCCACTCTGCTGCCGGCCAAGCAGGATGGGATGGACCCAGAACTGCCGTCTTCCCCTCTTCCAACGCAGGTACAACACCGCAATGCTGACCACCCGGTTCCTGATAGCGATGAGTCGTCGTCGTCGATCCATTGCAAAATCCATTGCGAAATGATAAATAAATGATAAAAAGTATTTATACAGAAATTATCCCTCCAAAACTTCACAAATGATGTCCGTACAATGTCCAGCCCACAAACCCCGCCCCCAAGCAGCAAACGGTTGTACTACACAGCACATCACCAAGAGCCGATATCATCAGTCGAGAATATTTTTGCTGTGACACGGTTGTGTTGAACCCTCTTTTGAGTAAGTATATTGATTTATTGATATATTGCGACATTCACAGTAAACATTGTTTTTTAAATCACTGTATACTAATGATTGTAATGACATTGTTTGATATTAGGACAACTTTAGAATGTTCACTTAATGGTTTAGCGCTAGCTTCTAGCTAGCTGTGCATTAGTCAAGTCAAGTCAACTTTATTTATATAGCGCTTTTCACAATACAGATTGTATCAAAGCAGCTTCACAGTATTCAATTAAATAATACATCAATGTTTGTTTCTAGTGTAAAACGTCCACGTTTGGTAATGCTGATCAATAGCATTGTTGACTGATTAATTAAATTAAATTAAGTAAATTAAATTAAGTATCCCCAACTGAGCAAGCCAAAGGCAACAGTGGCAAGGAACCGAAAAACTCCATCAGGTGACCTAATGGAGAAAAAAAAAACCTTGGGAGAACCCAGGCTCAGTCGGGGGCCAGTTCTCCTCTGGCGTTTATGAAGTAAAGACCGGATTTAACTGTAAGATTAAAAATATTATACGAATGCCTGGCTGAAGAGATGCGTCTTTAATCTAGTTTTAAACTGGGAGAGCGAGTCTGAGCAACGAACAGTATCAGGAAGTCTATTCCAGAGTTTTGGAGCTAAATGTGAAAATGCTCTTCCTCCTTTGGTGGATCTGGATATCCTAGGTATGACCAAAAGCCTCGAATTTAGTGATCTTAAAGAGCGCGATGGATTATAGGTGTAACGTACGGACAGAGGCAGTCGGATCCATATGCAGCACTTTATTTCAACTCACACACAAGTAGACATAAACTCCGGCATACAATTAAACAAGGGGCAATCCAGTAACTCGTGGTAATAACAGGCTTTGGTCGAGGCAGGCAGCACAGGTTCATTCACAGTCCAAGAAGCAGGCAAGGGTCAAGAGTCCAGAGAAACACGGAATACTCAAACAGGGAAGAATGCTCAGAGATGTACGCTTACAGTGTGACAAGACTTCGCACCGGACACAGAAATCACTCAGACTTATATAAGGAACTCAATGACCCATAATCAAACACCACTGAAACATAGTTAAACATAATGAGTCCATGGTGAAACAATGCAGGGAGAGAGTGCCCTCCAGTGGCTCACACGGGCACTCCACATCACACGCACGGCCGGCAGAAGCGCTGGGCAGACAGAACAGCTGTATACAGATTATATTTTATTTAGTGTCTTTGTAATCCGCATTTTGTTTTTCATACAGTACTGCGAGACGAAGTGTATCAACTTGTCAGACGTCATTCTGGATTTTGTCGTTCGCTTGTACGGTGGCTCTGAATTTTCAAAAAACCTCTCAAAACACTGTCTGTGGATGCGAAAAACGCAGAAAACCGAACCCAATCCGAATTATTTTTTTACGGACGAAAGTTTCGTAGGTCAGTGTGCAAGCGTTATTGACATAACGTGAGGTCGATTTTTTTTTTAACGTGCGAAAATTTCAAATGCGAATTTCGGACTCCGTGTGCAATGGCCTTAAGACTGTGTGTAAGCTATGCCATGCTGTCATTCCGTACACCACATCAAACATGAACCACCACCTTCAACGTCACCATAATAAGTTGTTGTTATACAGTAAAAAAAAATTCTTTTTTGATATCGTATCGTGACGTATCGTATCGTGACCCTGGCATATCGAGGTGCATCGTATCGTGAGTTTAAGTGTATCGTCCCATCCCTAGACCACACCCCTAAACGCATTTAAGCAACTGCCATGTGATTGGTTGATTAGATAATTGCATTAATGAGAAATTTAACAGGTGTTCCTAATAATCCTTTAGGTGAGTGTATAGCTAGGCTAATTTACTTTCATAATTACTAGCTAACTTACTAATAGGTAAATTAAGTTTTGTGCAGATGTGTAATGGAAATATTATGTTTTTAATTAATTTGCTGCACAGCAGCCTATTTTACAGTCTGCTATAGCTAAAAGTGTTAATAAGTTTGTTAGATAGCAAAGCCCTCAGCTTATGTCAGAGGACATTGTAGTGATCCACTCAGAAACCAATCAGACTAGTGTAGTGAAAAATTTCTTTGCCTTCAGATGAGATAACATGGATCCAGAGGGAGCTGTAAGCCTAGCGTCCAAAGAAAAACAAATAGGAAGAGATATTGATTTGGAAAAATGTTTCATTTGTCAAGACAAATATGGAAAATACAGCCAAGATAAAGCCCTTTGATTGAAGTGATTTTTCAGGAAGTGGTGTCTTTGTGCTCTTTCTGGAGATTATTGTAGTATAATATTGTGCAATATTTTTGCAATATAATAGACACACACCATTATTTGCATTGCGCTTAGCTTGACCTTGCTTATTCAATCCATTCAGTCTCAAAGGGATGAGACTGACAACCTGAGAGCCAACCTCTGCCAACCTGAGAGCCACTGCTTTGATGGGGAAAACATACCTTTGCCATACGACTATTACATAGTTATTACTACTAACTAGTTACTAACTCCTAACCCTAAAGTAGTGAGAGAGCAGTTTTGTGAGGATGGAATTAATAACTATAGTGATATGTTAATTAAATATAATTTGTGTTACAACCTGGTACACTAATTAAGTCAAATAGCACCATAGACCATCATCTACAGTTCTTCATCTTAAATTTCCGCCTTGAAATTAAAATGTTATAACTTGTGCAGCATTGCACTTGTCTCTCCCTACAAGCTTTAAACGTGGCTTGACTCATTCCCATAGATATGGGTACTGATTGATAGAGGTTTTGGGATACTAGGTTATGTTTCCAAGCTGATATTCACTTTGAAAACTGTTTCTCTTTAGGCGGAGATTGTTTTTTTCATGTTCTAGTTCTGTTGTCTCTTACACGGTACAATAAATGTTCATTCTGACACATCAGCAGACATCCCATGAGTGTTGGCTTTCATTTGATACCATTTTTATGAATATGGTCCTTGTGGTTGTGAAGATATTCAACATTTACTGTTGGCATGTCGTGTTGAGCAGGAAACCAAAAATTGGCCTGAAATTGCTTGTACAAGTCACAAAAAAAAAAAAATTCAGCTTGACAACCACCCTAATATCTTACCTATGGGTGTCTTCTAACTAAAAAAATAGGGTGACAGCTTGTACCAAAACATGTCCGCAAAAGTCTTAACGGAAGCCCTTTTCAGAATTGGCCCCCTGACTAAATAACAACAGTATATAGTAGGGGTGTGCAAAGCAGCCGGTATTTGTATCTGTATTTGTATTTGTTGAGGGGGGAAAAGTATTTGTATTTGTATTTGTATTCGAGTAAAATTCAAAATAGGTGTAAAAATCCAGTTTTTTTGCATTACACTTCTAATTTACGTTATAGTGTAAGTATTCTTTAATTATATCCATTATAATAATTATGGATATGCAATATTGGTTGATGTTTTTCCATAAATCCAGCAATGAACATGTAACAAGGAACGTCATTGAAAAGAAAATAACATAACAGCCATTACCTACGTTAACGTTACTCTGTCAACAGCCTATTGTCTAAATTACCGAGCTAACAGAGCTACTAGTGTTGTCACGGTACCAAACTTTCAGTATTCGGTTCCATAACCTGTGAAAATCCACGGTTCTCTGTACCAATTTTGGTACCAAAGCTTAATTTAGATTAAATTTACATATATTAAAGTGTATATCACGGTTACAAAGATGGAAACTGTAGTATTAAAAACACTTTACAATAATATTCCATTTGTTAGATAACATTAGATAAAATGACCTAACAATAAACAATAGTTAGGCTATATACTGTCGCAATTATTCTCCTTGGGGTTAATTTAAAAATACATTTTTAAAATCAAAAGTTAACATTATTTATGTTAACATTATTTAATGCACAATGAATGAAGTGAACAAACATGACCAATCAAGTATTTGTATTACAGTATATAACATTCACAGACATTAATTAATGTTGTAAAAATATATTGTTCACTCAATGTGTTGATGTTAGATAACGCATTAAGTAACGTTAATGAATGGTATCTTATTGTAGTGTTACCAAACAGGAGATAAAACATGTTTTATTTGACTTGACTGTACTTTTATTTAATCCAAAACTGCATTCATATTTAATTTTAAAAGAGCTTTTTAAACCTGCTAAGAGTTATCCAGCCAAGAATAAGCCTAGAACTGCTTTTCTGACAGACTGATATTAATGACATAATGACGGCTTTTTATTTCATTTCTCATCTCCATAAATATATCTAAAGCTAATGCAAGGGCTAGAAATCAATTAATTCTTTGCTGATACTTGCTCGTCATCATGAAGAGCGCAGTTCGCACCGTTTTCTCCTTTCCACAAGTGCTTGCCCTCCCGTGGCGTCTGTCGTTGCTATGCAGCGCGCCGCTCGCTTCTATTATAAGCGCGCTTGCCGCGTGCCTACATTTGAAATCCGCACGCGCAAAAAACGCGCTATGTGAACTACCCCTTATGACAACGTGACATTAGCCTAATCCAAAATATTTCAGCCACCACATCAGCAGCACCGCCGGTCGCCATGTCTCATGAGGAAACGCAGCTTTTTGATATAAAGTTTTTCTTGTTCCCGAATACAAATATTTTTAAAAGTATTTGTTCGAAATAAGTATTCGTAAAAAACACATTATTTGTGCCTTTCCGAATACCGTATTCGGGTTTGGCTCCACCCCTAGTATATAGTATATAATATGTATAATATATTTGCCTATAGGGAAAGTGTCAAACAGCGACGAAAGCCGTGACATGAAATCTGCACTCACGGGTCCCGTGAAATATGAAACGTAACGTTACAGCTTATTGGAAAATACATAGCATTGTGGACACTGAATTTGATTAATTTAACTTAACGTTACTGTTTATCAGACCACAGACGACACAAGAAATGTTTATGTTCACAAGGTATGATTTCAATGTAACTTAGACGGTATAACTAACATTAGCAGAAGCCCGCACTTTTGAGTTTGACGTTCAAATAGGCGGCATTAGTTGTCTGAACCGACTCAAACAGTGATTAAAATGCCGAAACTTAAATTTCATTATATAAGAGGATGGCAGACACACACACATGAGACCAAAATTGGCAAAATGCAAACTTACTAATCTATAGAGATTTTCTTAATGTTACTCAGAAAACGGGTTATAAGTTTATTTCGTTTGAAGTACTTGTGCTAAATGTTACGCTCTTAGATGTTAGAAAAACATCCCTATTATCTCTAGCCTTGGCTACCGTATATAGACCGCCAGGGCCTTACGCTGATTTCCTACAAGAGTTTGCAGATTTTCTCTCAGATCTGTTGGTCAATGTCGATAAAGCATTAATTGTTGGAGATTTTAACATACACGTAGATAATCAAAATGATGCGTTAGGGGCTGTGTTTACAGATTTATTAAACTCCTTTGGGGTTAAGCAAAACGTTACCGGACCAACTCATCGTTTTAATCATACACTCGATTTAATTATATCATATGGAACCGATCCAACCGATATAGATATCATTCCACAAAGTGATGATGTCACTGACCATTATATGGTAACTTGCATATTACGTACCCCTGTAATATATCATGCTGCGCCGCGTTATCGATTAGGTAGAACAATCCTTCCATCCACCATGGATAATTTTTCAAATTGCTTACCTGATCTATCTCATCTGCTCAGTGAACCCAAACAAACAGAACTAGAGGAACTAACTAGCACTATGAGCTCCATTCTCTCTGGAAAATTGGATATTGTTGCACCCATTAGACTAAAAAAGGTCAGAGAGAAAATCAAAGCACCATGGTACAACAATACTACGCGTGTTCTAAAGAGAGAAACCCATAATTTAGAGCGTAAATGGAAACAAACTAATCTAGAGGTTTTAAGAATCGCTTGGAAAGACAGTATGTCACGTTATAAAAAGGCCCTAAAAGCGGCCAGGGCTGAGCACCTCCGCAAACTAATAGAAAATAACCAAAACAATCCTAGGTTTTTATTTAACACCGTGGCTAGACTAACAAATAAACAGATGTCACCTGAACAAAATATTCCGTTGCAGTTTAGTAGTAATGATTTCATGAACTTTTTCACTGAGAAAATAGAAAACATCAGAACCACAATTGTGGGCGTTCGATCCTCAGTCGCGCCTTGTGATTTAGCCTCGATTATCACCCCGCAAGAACAATTACAGTGCTTTACAACTATAGAACAAATAGAGTTAAATAAACTTATCACTTCATCTAAAACAACAACATGTTTATTAGATCCTATACCCACTAAACTACTGAAAGAAGTGTTACCGATAGTGGAAGAGCCTCTTCTCAATATTATTAACTCATCTATATCTTTAGGTCATGTTCCAAGAACATTTAAACTGGCAGTTATAAAACCACTCATTAAGAAACCACAATTAGAGCCAAATAACCAAGCAAATTATAGACCCATTTCAAATCTTCCTTTTATGTCTAAAATACTAGAAAAAGTTGTGTCCGCCCAACTGGGCTCTTTCTTACAAGAAAATGACATCTATGAAGAGTTTCAGTCTGGATTCAGGCCGCATCATAGCACTGAAACTGCGCTTGTCAAAATTACAAATGATTTACTCTTAGCTTCTGACCAAAGCTGTATCTAAATACTAGTTTTACTTGATCTTAGTGCTGCGTTCAATACTATAGATCATACAATACTCTTAGATCGACTACAAAATTATACTGGTGTCCAAGGACAAGCATTAAGCTGGTTCAGATCATACCTATCTGACCGATACCATTTTGTCTATTTAAATGGAGAAAAATCGATCATAACTCCAGTAAACTATGGAGTGCCGCAAGGATCTGTGTTAGGCCCTCTATTATTCTCAATATATATGCTGCCACTTGGAAATATTATAAGGAAACATAGAATTAGTTTCCATTATTATGCTGATGACACTCAAATCTATATGTCATCACGGCCAGATGAAAATGCTAAATTATCCAAATTGACACAGTGTGTTAACGATATAAAAGATTGGATGACGCGCAATTTTCTTTTATTAAATCCAGACAAGACTGAGGTACTACTTATCGGTTCAAAAAACCGCCCACAAAACCTCTCACAATACAACTTTAACATAGTAGGATGTCCTGTTACTTTATACTATACAGTAAAAGACCTGGGTGTTATACTTGACTGCAACCTGTCTTTTGAAAATCATATTTCATATGTTACAAAAACAGCCTTTTTCCACCTTAGAAACATTGCTAAGCTACGTAATATGCTATCTGTTTCTGATGCAGAAAAGTTAGTTCATGCGTTCATGACCTCGAGATTAGATTACTGTAATGCTTTATTGGCTGGTTGTCCTGCATCCTCAATAAACAAGCTACAGTTAGTCCAAAATGCCGCCGCTAGAGTTCTTACTAGATCAAGAAAATTTGACCATATAACACCAATTTTATCATCACTGCATTGGTTACCTATAAAGTTCCGTATTAATTACAAGGTATTGCTACTGACTTATAAAGCCCTAAACGGCTTAGCTCCAGTCTATTTAACGGATCTTCTATCGCCCTATAATCCATCACGCTCTTTAAGATCACTAAATTCGAGGCTTTTGGTCATACCTAGGATATCCAGATCAACTAAAGGAGGGAGAGCATTTTCACATTTAGCACCAAAACTCTGGAATAGTCTTCCGGATACTGTTCGTTGCTCAGACTCGCTCTCCCAGTTTAAAACTAGATTAAAGACGCATCTCTTCAGCCAGGCATTTATATAATATTTTTAATCTTACAGTAAAATCCGGTCTTTACTTCATAAACGCCAGAGGAGAACTGGCCCCCGACTGAGCCTGGGTTCTCCCAAGGTTTTTTTTTTTTCTCCATTAGGTCACCTGATGGAGTTTTTTCGGTTCCTTGCCACTGTTGCCTTTGGCTTGCTCAGTTGGGGATACTTAATTTAATTAATTAATCAACAATACTATTGATCAGCATTATCAAACATGGATGTTTTAAACTAGAAACAAACACTGATGTACTATTTTATTTAATCCTGTGAAGCTGCTTTGATACAATCTGTATTGTGAAAAGCGCTATATAAATAAAGTTGACTTGACTTGACTTGACTTGGTGTGTCAAATGGGGTCCTACTGGTAGGTTGGAAAGTCAACCATGGCCTACTGGGGCTGTCACTTTTTATTCGATATTCGAATATGCATTCGAACATGACGTGAAATATCCGTAATCGAACTATAGATAAACTATTCGCTTTTTAAAGTGCCATGTGTAGCGCATTTTTTACAGTCTATGATTAGACCGTTTGTTTTTTATTTTATTGGTTGGCATCTCATCCAGTAGCGGGCGCTCTAAACGTATTGTAGAGTAGGCCCATGACCAAATCAAGCGAATAATAGCCAACAGCCACCCTGTTTTGAAAATGGAAGATAACGCACAGAACGTCCAGCCTGATCGGACAATTCTATCCCAACTCAAAAAGTAGTGTCTGGAAATATTTTGTGTTAAGGATTACATAAGCAGAGAACAGAGCAGTCTGTTTTCTTTCGTTTTGAATTGTTCTGTATAAAAGTAGACATTTCATGCTTTCTATATATGTCTCAGGTCTGTGAGGCAAGTAGGCTAACCTTATATGCTGAGTTTCGGTTCATTTATAAGACGAGCCCCAGGTTCACGTGCCGGCGCCTCCGTGTCATAATTATCTATTGTCTACTATATTTACTATAGTAGACTATTTACTATAGACTATTTACTATAGTTGTATTGGTTGATGAAACATTGATTAAAATTAAGATACAAAAAGATACCAAACAAAATAAAATTTAAAGACAGGCTTTGTGCTTTCCGTTTGAAGTCTCTGTGAAAGTTTTAAAGCAGTCTTTTAGTGCCTCTTTCAGAGGACTCACGTCCTAACGGAGAACTGTCCCGTCTGTAACATTGTTTTTTTTGTGAAATAAATTTATTGTAGATATTCGAATATATTCAAATACATTGCTTGATATTTGATACCCATTCGAATGTGTATTTCTCAAAAGTGACAGCCCTATGGCCTATTTGTTAGGGCCTTGGATGTGTGACTTGTTCGAATGCCGACCAGGAGGAAAGTGGTTGTGTGGAAAGGGAAAGTGGGTGGGGAAAGTTGTTGAACATCACTGTCCCGTCCACATCCACAGCTAAGGTGCCCTTGAGCGAGGCACCAAACCCTTTACTGTTCCCCGGCGCCGCATCAGCTGACTGCCCACTGCTCTGAGTTAGTGTGTGTCACCTCACTGTGTGCTGTGTGTGTGCATCTCAAATTCACGGATGGTGCAGAGACTAAATTTCCCTAACAGGATCAAAAGAGTGTATATTCTTAAATAGTGCAGCTCAGAGGGAACAAATCTTGAAATAGTGATGCATCATGCATACACCACCACAGCTGACTTCACTTTTTACTCAGACATAATGTGTGTTGAAACTACAGTTCAGATTGTGCTTTGATGGTCATCAATTGGATTAGACTTGGCGGCCTGCAGATGGTTTGAAAATTATCTAACAAATAGAACACAGTGTGTTTCCACTGATGGTGTCAAATCAGGTTTTCTTGAGCTTTTGAAGGGCGTTCCACAGGGATCGGTTTTAGGTTCTTTTTTTTCTATTTATATCAATAATATTGGTTCAGCTATAAAAAATCGTCAACTCCACCTCTATGCTGATGGTACAGTTATTTATGCTATTGCCCCTACAGTTGACCAGGCCCATTTTGAGCTACAATCTGCCTTTACAGCTATACAGAAGGTCTTTGTTGAATTGAAACTGGTAGTTAACTTAGGCAAAACAAAGTATATGCTTTTTTCAAATAGACAACAGAAAATAGGTGATGATTTATGTATTTGCACATGGGATGGTGCCTCTATTGACCGTGTTCATGTTTATAAATAAATCTCCCGTTCCCTGCTCCGCTCCCATCATGGCCGACGGCTCCTCCGCTCCCTCTTGGACGGCAACCACCCCTCCTCGACCCAGGAGCACGGCAGCGAGCTCTCCGTCCCACCAGATCTTCCATCGCTCCAGCACCATCGCGTCGGGCAGCAATCGGCGGCCATCACTCCTCGCGCTGCCCGACCTCCTCAGCACCGCCATCCCCCTCAGCAGCGAGGGCTCTCCGACAGTGTGTCCCTCCTTCCTCCTGGGTTTTGGCACCAGTGGAACAAGGTATGTTGTTATGGGAAGAAGGAGGCGGGAACCGGTGAACATTCAAACATTTTTAATGATTAAAATAAAACAAATACAAAACAAAAGTAAAAGACAGCAGCCCCTCACGGACGACTGCTGTCATAATAAAATAGAAACAAAACACAACACAAGTCCAGGCCTGTTCCTCTCTCGATCACCACTGTCGTCGCTCCTCCTTTTATGCTAGAGAAATACACGGAAGAAGATCGTGGATGTTTCGCCCGCGGTGGTGATCCAGGATTGCGGCAAAGGTTCCTCAAAGACGAAAGATTATTCACAGGACGGGAATTGCTCGATTCGGACATGTTAGGACGGTACTGCAGGGCTAAATGCTGCAAAACTGTCAATGGATTGAGGTGAGACTGCAGAATGTATATATACCTCGTACCATTGATTGCTGAGTGCTCTCCACTTGTGTTAATTATCTGAACGTGCTTCTCCCGAACTTTGTTAATAAAACATAATTTAATACAGTTGGACAGAGGATATGTGCGTTAGCCTGTTCCCTGCTTGCGTCAAAGTTGCAGGCAGGAAATTCCACAGGCAGGAAATTCCACTGACAGGAAATTCCACTCACAGAATGCAAACTCAAACAGGGTGACAGAGAGCCAACACAGATTTAACACTGGCACAAATATCACATCACGGTAAGTCTTCAGGAATTAATCTTCAGGATTATAATGATAATGAGATCGAGCTCTAGGGATTCTGCTTTTAGTTTAGATTAATTTACAGACTCTTTACAATCTGAAATATACAGAGGTGGAAAGTAAACATGTAAATGTTCAACACTTCCGCTCTTCTGTAGGCCAGTTGTTGATTCACAGACGATCAGCTTTAGTGAGAAGATTGATTATGACAAACAGATGTATTTTTGATGGCTACAGGAAATCTATACTCTCCAATTAAAGTGTCTGGATTGTGATATTTAAAGAAAGAAGTCAGAGTAAGTAATATGATCAATTATTTAATGTTTTCATTTTACCTATGTGAAAATGCTCAATAATAATAATAATAAACTTGATTAAAAAGTTTGTAGAGACAAGCTTTAAGTTGGCCCGAACTTTGTTAATAAAACATAATTTAATACAGTTGGACAGAGGATATGTGCGTTAGCCTGTTTCCTGCTTGCGTCAAAGTTGCAGGCAGGAAATTCCACAGGCAGGAAATTCCAATGACAGGAAATTCCACTGACAGGAAGTGTAGACAGCTCACAGAATGCAAACTCAAACAGGGTGACAGAGAGCCAACACAGATTTAACACTGGCACAAATATCACATCACGGTAAGTCTTCAGGAATTAATCTTCAGTATTATAATGATATCGAGCTCTAGGGATTCTGTTTTTAGTTTAGATTAATTTACAGACTCTTTACAATCTGAAATATACAGAGTTGGAAAGTAAACATGTAAATGTTCAACACTTCCGCTCTTCTGTAGGCCAGGCGTTGATTCACAGACGATCAGCTTTAGAGTGAGAAGATTGATTTGGCATTAAAGGCAATGTATAGTGGATTGATTAGATCTGTGTTAGTCTAAATACCTGATTAAGCAGTTAAAAACAATGACATTAATTTAATTGTAAATTTAAGTAAGAATGAAATTAAGAGTATTATTCAATTCAATTCAAATTTATTTGTATAGCGCTTTTCACAATACATATTGTTTCAAAGCAGCTTTACAGAAAGTGCATTTCAGAAAAGTACATAGAGAAATACAGTTAGTTAATCATGTATTGATTTAGGGCATAAGCATATCGCCAGCGTCGAGTCGTCTCTTCACGGGCGTCGAGTCGTCTCTTCACGGGCGTCGAGTCGTCTCTTCACAGGCGTCAAGTCGTCTCTTCACGGGCGTCGAGTCGTCTCTTCACGGGCGTCGAGTCGTCACTGCACGGGTTTTGGGGCATCTGTAGTTTCCATGAGAGGCTGGATACAAACTGGAGCTGACGATCTGTATTTACCTCGGGACTAGTGTCCCGAGATAACAGAAAAGCATATGGGAAATAATTAGCGTAGCTGCTGTTCATAATATTAATGCATTCAATCTGATTCAAGTGTAGTATAAAAGGTAAGTATTATGTGAATGCTTGGCTAAAGAGATGTGTCTTTAGTCTAGTTTTAAACTGGGATAGCGAGTCTGAGCCTCGAACAATATCAGGAAGGCCATTCCAGAGTTTAGGAGCTAAATGTGAAAACGCCCTCCCTCCTTTATTGGACTTAGATATCATAGGAATGACCAGAAGCCTCGAATTTAGTGATCTTAAAGAGCACGATGGATTGTAGGGCAATAGAAGTTCCGTTAAATACACGGGAGCTAAACCATTTAGGGCTTTATACATTTACATTTACATTTATTCATTTAGCTGACGCTTTTATCCAAAGCCACTTACAATTGCTATATATGTCAGAGGTCGCACGCCTCTGGAGCAACTAGGGGTTAAGTGTATTGCTCAGGGACACATTGGTGTCTCACAGTGGATTCGAACCCGGGTCTCTCACACCAAAGGCATGTGTCTTATCCATTGCGCCACACCACCCCACACATAGGCCCACACATAGGCTCTTTATAGGTCATTAGTAATACTTTGTAACTGATACGGAACTTTATAGGTAACCAATGTAGAGACGATAGAATCGGTGTTATATGATCCATATTTTCTTGATCTAGTAAGAACTCTAGCGGCGGCATCTTGGACTAACTGTAGCTTGTTTATTAAGGATGCAGGACAACCGGCTAATAAAGCATTACAGTAATCTAGTCTCGAGGTCATGAACGCATGAACTAACTTTTCTGCATCAGAAACAGATAGCATATTACGTAGCTTAGCAATGTTTCTAAGGTGGAAAAAGGCTGTTCTTGTAACATATGAAATATGATTTTCAAAAGACAAGTTGCAGTCTAGTATAACACCCAGGTCTTTTACTGTAGAGGATAAAGTAACAGGACATCCTTCTAAATTATAGTTGTATTGTGAGAGGTTTTGTGGGCAGTTTTTTGGACTAATAAGTAATACCTCCGTTTTATCTGAATTTAATAGCAGAAAATTACACGTCATCCAGTATTTTATATCTTTAACGCACTCTGTCAATTTAGAAAATTTATTATTTTCATCTGGTCGTGATGAAATATATAATTGAGTGTCATCAGCATAACAGTGGAAATTAATTCCATGTTTTCTTATAATATTACCAAGTGGCAGCCAGTGTTGGGGGTAACTCATTACAAGTAACTTGAGTTACGTAATCAGATTACTTTTTCAAGTAACTAGTAAAGTAATGCATTACTTTTTCAATTTGCAATAAAATATCTAAGTTACTTTTCCAAATAAGTAACGCTAGTTACTTTTTCACATTTCTTGACTTACAGCTCTCCTGTCCCCATGTTGAGAGAAACAAAGTGAGGTGGTGGTGTGTGCGCTGTGTAAACATGATGGTTATTGTAGTTCTACAGTAGAGTAAATGTGAACTTACTCATCTCACTGCTCAAAATAAATAAAAACAGTAAAATGCGATCTCAGAATTTTACTCAACTTTTATAATTAACTATTAAATTACACAAATATACTTTGTGAATTTAATCTCACTTTATTAATGTCTTTGCTGCTGACCTTCAATGATCTAATTCAACCATACTAATAAGCAAAAATTACTTTATAAGATTTAGAAATGAGAGTGTTGAACTTCCTTCTCCTGTATAGTATTGTTCTTTAATCCAGAACAGCAGCGCAGCTGAAAGGTTAGTTTGAGCAGCACCCTTTACTGTACAAGCGTAAATATACATTTCCTTCAGCCTGAGGCTTATTCAGTTCACTTTTGGTGTGAAAGGGCCTTAACATTTGCCAAAAATATAACTTTTTTGTTGGTCTTGTTATTAAAAAAACCAAACAAGCAAGCCCAGCCCAGGTGAGAAGATAAAGTAACGTAAAAGTAACGTAACACATTACTTTTCATAAAAAGTAACTAAGTAATGCAATTAGTTACTTTTTTGGGGAGTAACGCAATATTGTTTTTTTGTTGTTGTTTTTTTGCAACTTTATTTATGATTTTCAACAAAACATTGACATAAGTTCAGTATTTATTACAAAAGTTGAGTGAACTCCACCCCCCACCCCCATTCAGGTGGCATCCCCACAGAAAGAAACAAGCATAAAAAAATGTATATATATATATATATATATATATATATATATATATATATATATACATATACACACAGTGTATATATACACACATATACACATAAAAAATAAAGAAATAAAAAATATTAATCAGAATACGGGCATTGAGGAGACTAGGGACAGGGGTCAGAAAACAGAGCAAGAAACTAAATTACCATCAAATAAGAAAAATAATGAGTCAAGCAAAAGGCAAACTCTTGATATGCATTATGAACTGTGACCAGGTTCTGTTATATTTACCCTCCGAGCCGTGCACTGTATATCTTATCTTTTCCAGAGCTAATCCCAACATCACCTCTCTAATCCAATGGACATAGGAAGGAGGGTTTTTCGCCTTCCAGTTCAACAATATCAGATGGCGGGCATGCAGTGAAGCATAGGCTATTGCATTTTTATGGAGGTGGGAGAGCTTTAGCTCATCACGTGCTACGCCGAAGATAGCTATCAAAGGGTCAGGCTGCAGTGCTTCGCCAGATATAGCTGATAGTGATTGAAAAATTAATGACCAAAAATCATACAAAGATGGACATGACCAAAACATGTGCCCCAAAGAAACAGGAGAATAATGACATCTAGGACAGTTTGGTGCAACATTAGGGTATAATTTAGACAGTCTGTCATTTGAGTAATGCAACCTGTGGACAACCTTAAATTGAATCAAACCATGTCTAATACAGAGAGAAGATGTGTGTATACGCTGTATGTTATTTTTCCATATGTCTTCCGGTATCATTTCTCCGAACTCTCCTTCCCACGCTGCCCTGATTTTGTCCCATGTATGAAGGCAGCCATCAAGAATTAATGCACAGATCTTTGATATTGCTCTTTCAGTTGGCTGACTCACATTAAGAACTGAATATAGTAAATCTTTAGAGGGTGGAGATGGGTATCCTGAAAAAAATTTAAAGGCAAAACCTGTAGGTATCTAAAGTAGTGAGACTTAGGCAAATTATGGTTTTCACATAAAGATTTAAATGAAACAAAGCCATCCTCAGTGAAAAGATCTCGAAAGAAGACCAAGCCACTTCTGTGCCAAGCTGCAAATGAATGGTCTATTTGAGATGGTATAAAGAGATGATTAAACATTATTGGAGAGAAGCTACATGTATTTGTCAAATTAAAATGTTTCCTGAATTGACCCCAGATCTTAATCGAATTCTGAACCACCAAGTTTGAGTTCAGCTCAGTTAATTTAATATTTAGTGGGAGAGGGGCCGTTAAGATCGAAATCGGAGAAACTGGGAGTGTAGATCTCAGTTCCATATCAGTCCAGACTGGACCCTCCTTATCTGCGAACATGGTTATCCAGTATGTCAGCTTAACAATATTGGCTGCCCAATAATAAAACAAGAAATTAGGTAAACCCAAACCCCCATCAGATTTAGCTCTCTCCAGACTTGCTTTCTTTATACGTGCAGGGTTTTTTTTCCATATGAACAAAGAGATACAGCAGTCCAGCTTAGCAAAATAAGATTTGGGGAGAAAAATGGGAATCATTTGAAATAAATAAAGAAACCTGGGCATTACAGTCATCTTCACCGCATTTATCCGTCCTGCCAGGGATAGTGGAGTTTTTGACCACCTATCCAGATCAGTTTTGGTACGATCTAAGATAGACCTGTAATTATACTGGAAAATAGCCTTAACTGAGCCAGCTATTTCTATTCCCAAATAAGTAAATGTGTCATTTTCAATTTTAAAAGGCGAATTTTCATAAGTGATCCGTTTTGCCAGATTATTTAATGGAAACAATAAAGATTTTGACAGATTAACTTTATACCCCGATATGTTACTAAACTTTTGTAGCCAGTAAAGAAGATGGGGCATACTCTCAATTGGGTCTGATATCTGCAAAAGGAGATCATCAGCATAAAGCAAAATTTAATGTTTTATTTCACCCCTGGATATACTCTTAATCCTCCCATCAGATCTGATAGCAGTTGCCAATGGTTCGATCGCAATGTCAAACAGGAAGGGCGACAGGCAGCAACCCTGCCTTGTTCCTCTGTAGAGCGGAAAATATTCCGAGATCAGACCGTTTGTCCTGACTGCCGCCATAGGTGTTGAATAAAAAACTTTGATCCACCTGCAAAAAATAGGCCCCATGCCGAATTTTTCTAGCACTGCGAAAAGATAGGTCCATTCAATTCTGTCAAACGCCTTTTCAGCGTCAAGGCTCAGAATAACTTCTGGATGTATCGTTGAATGGGGGGAAAATATCAAACTAAATAGTCTTCTCACATTAAAAAAAGATTGCCGTCCAGGAATGAAACCTGTTTGGTCCTCATCAATAATAGTGGAAATAATAGGGTTTAACCTTTGTGCAGGAGTTTTGGTTAAAATCTTATAGTCACAGCACAGAAGGCTTATTGGCCTGTATGAACTACACTGTACAGGATCCTTATCTTTCTTTAGTAAGACTGAAATCGTGGCCTGGGTAAGCGTCTGCGGCAAATTTCCAGTATCCAAAGCTTCATCATAGACTGATTTCAGGATGGGTGTGAGTTTAGCAGAGAATTCCTTATAAAACTCCATGGGGAAACCGTCCGGACCTGGCGCCCTTCCTGTCTGAGACAACTTGATGGCACTCGCTATCTCCTCAAGCGACAACGGCTGTTCTAGAGATAACTGAGCATCTGGAGAAAGCTTGGGGAGATCCATCGAATCAAGAAATGAGTAGATCTCAAACGAGTTACCACCCACCTCTGATTGATATAGGGTAGAATAAAATTGTTTAAACTGATCATTAATGACTCGGGGGTTGCGGGATATCGAGTCACCACCTATTTCAATTCCTGAAATCATTTGTTCAGACGACTTATCTCCATGCTCATAATATACCTGTCTGGATTTAAAAATATTTTTTTCGGCTTTCCATGTCGTAAGCGTGTTAAATTCTGTTTGCAATAGTAATTTCTCCTTAAAAAGATCTGGCGTAGGTGAAAGAGCATGGCGCTTGTCAATATCTGCAATTTTGTCAGCCAGTATGAAGGACTAAAAATGACAGAACGAAAAATAAATAAATAAATAAATAAAAGTAGAAATAAATAAATAAATGCAGAAATAATAGTGAAAATAAATACATTTTGGTAATATAAATGGCTATTTCTGTATTTTTACATGTATTTATTTATTTATTTATGCATTTCTATATGTATTTATTTATGTATTTATACATTTATTTATATATTTATGTATTTATATATTTATTTCTTTAAATATTTATATATGTATTTATTTCTACATTTATTTATTCCTACATTTATTTATTTCTGTATTTCCACATTTCTACATTTATTTATTTCTGTATTTCCACATTTCTACATTTATTTATTTCTGTATTTCCACATTTCTACATTTATTTTTCCTTGCGCATGTATGCTAATTGACCTATGGCTAAACCACGCCCCCGAACGCGATGAGCCAATCACAGTACGCATAGCTAACCCAATACACTCTGCATTCTCTGCTTCCACGTCCATTGCAATGCATTGCAGTTAGTCCGTTTTCATTCATTCGTTTTTATGTTTTTTCTTGTCATTTTGGCTTTTAAACAGCGTGTGTGTGTGTGTGATTTTGGTTGGGTGACAGTTGTAGGTTACAGTTTGACAAGAGTTTACAGTTTGACAAAAGCACAGTGTTGTGTTTTACACAAATATAAGTAGGCTAAACACTTTGCAGTTTTAATTATGTCCTGTATGAACAAAATGGAGTATGTTTTTATGTTTCCACTGTTCGATCGAGCCTGCTTTCTGACACACACACATTCCAGCATTGCAATCTTGACAACACAGCCTGTTCATTATTCTGCGCTCACACCAAACGAGAATAGATCGTCAAATTCGCGCGTATCGCGTCTAGTTCGACGCTTGAACATTTTGAATCCAAAGCGAATAGGACGCGTATAAAGCAAGCGTTTGAAGCGAAATAGCATCAAACTATAACGTTTACACTGTGAACTGTAAATCTTTGTCTGGAGCTGAAGCTTATCGACCTTCTCAACAATAAAATTATTAATATAACCCTCCAATGCATATTTAAGGCCCTTTTGGTGACATCGAGATGATATATAATCTTTCTGTCTCCAAAAAATCATCAATTGCCTCCTGTGAAAAGTCTCCTACTGTGACAGCTGCCATTGCGCCTGTTACCGAATGTTGAATGTTTGTCTGAGTGAGTGAGTGGAGGGGGCGTGGCTTAGTCATGTCAATTAGCATACATGCGCAGGGAAAAATAAATGTAGAAATATGGAAATACAGAAATAAATAAATGTAGAAATGTGGAAATACAGAAATAAATAAATGTAGAAATGTGGAAATACAGAAATAAATAAATGTAGAAATAAATTAATGTAGAAATAAATACATATATAAATATATAAATAAATAAATATATAAATACATAAATATATAAATAAATGTATAAATACATAAATAATTACATATAGAAATGCATAAATAAATAAATAAATACATGTAAAAATACATAAATAGCCATTTATATTACCAAAATGTATTTATTTTCACTATTATTTCTGCATTTATTTATTTATTTCTACTTTTATTTTTTTATTTATTTATTTTTCGTTCTGTCATTTTTAGTCCTTCATAAGCCAGCCCTTTAAGTTGTTTAAAACGCTCCTTATCTCTATGTGCCACATAAGAAATAACTTGGCCCCTAATATAGGCTTTCATAGATTCCCACAAAACTCCCCTTGAAACATCCTGAGTGTCATTAATTTCCAAAAAGAAGTCGATCTGATTATTGAGAAATATTCTAAAGTGTTTACATAAAAGTAATTGGGGATCTAGCCGCCATGTTCGCTGGGGCGCTACATTGCCTGGGAAAGCTAAATCTATCTGTACTGGGCTGTGATCTGATATCACTATACTGTGGTATTTGGTGCTAGAAATTAAGGGTAACAGCTGGTTATCGACAATAAAGTAATCAATCCTGGAGTAACTATGATGAAAAAAAGAGAATTGCTTCGTAGTTGGATTCTTTATACGCCAAGGGTCTGATAAACCGTAAGAACGAAGGAGAGAATTTATAGCCACTGCAGCTGACGAGAGAGCGTTGTTCGACCTTACGCTTGACCTATCCAACTGAGGATGAAGGACACAATTAAAGTCTCCACCTAGAATTAGTTTGTAGGAGTTAAGATCTGGGAGAGTCGAAAAAAAATTAAGAAAGAATTGTGCATTGTCCCAGTTAGGTCCATAGATATTAGCCAATATTAATGGTGTGTTAAATAGCTTGCCCACTACAACAATATATCTGCCATTAGCATCTGATATTACTTCAGAGTGTTCAAATGGAATCCCCTTCCTAATTAGGATTGCTGTTCCCCTGGCTTTATAGTTAAAACGAGAATGGAATATTTGTCCAATCCACTTACAGCTTAGTCTTTTATGGGAGTTAATATTTAAGTGCGTCTCTTGTAGGAAAATTACATCAGGTTTGAGTGATTTCAAATGACTAAATACTTTGCTCCTTTTAACCATATTATTCAGCCCTTTGACGTTCCAGCTAATAAATGAAACCACTCCTTGTTGACTATTTACATTATCCAGAATCATAGTGCCACAACTGATAATGAACCGGTCTTACACGTTGACTATACCTCATTACTTCAATGCCTGTTTGAGTCAAATCATAAACCACAAATAAAAACAAAACAAAACTAACAAAAACGAACAGATAAACATAGAAAAATCTCTTACCATCCTGGGCCTCTGGGCTGGTCTTCCTTAAACCTGAGACCGCCCTGACAACTCTCCTCTCTCTCCTAGGCATTTAACACGTTAACACTAACTTCAACTCTTACATGAACTCAGCAAAGGTAGAACAAAATGTAATCGGACCATTGTCTCAACACTATTATTGCTACATGCATGCCTGTAAGTTACCCATCTGTTAACAGGCTGATACGGCTTCCCATACTCACAGTTGGAAAATAATCCCACAAGAAAAGAGTAAAATCAAATAAAATTAATGACACTGGTGGTAATAATGGGATTAATTAAACAGAATACATTAGAAAACAAAATAAAAGTACCGTTGGGGTTATAGTGTCAAGTTGAGACTCAGCGCTATCAACACTGACGTGGCAGAGAAAAGGGAAAACAAATGAGGATACTAAAGATATTCTTAAATAAAATATTCTCCAGGCCACATGATGTCCACATTACCCCTCAACATGTTGCATCCAACTGTAGCGTGGCGGCGTTTACCATTCAAAGCCTGCACAGACTACAGCAATGCTAACATGCAGCGTGATACCTGTTTTGGTCCGTGAATTTACTGTCACTCTCCCTCCGTCTCCCATGCGCGCAGATTGATCTCAATGTAATGCTTTGCCTTGGTCGGGTCTTCGAAAGACATCTGCTCACCAGCTGGGGCCGTGATCTTTAATGTAGCAGGAAACAGGAGACCATATTTCACGCCCGTACACCGGCGAAGCAATCCTCTCACCTCGGTAAAGGCTGCTCTCTTTTTCCTGACAGCGGCCAAGTAATCTGGGTAGATGTAAAAACGCTTCCCATTGTGGGTAATGGGCCCTGCTCCCATGGCCTTCCGAAGAACATCCACTTTCTCCTGAAAGTAGTGGAACTTGACGATTATTGGTCTTGGAGCATCTCCATCCTTTGGCCTCGGCTGCAGGCTCCTATGCGCCAGATCAAGCGTCGGCATATAGTCAAGGGTTAGCGCTTCCTTCAACAATTCAGCCACGGCTCTCTCCGGTCGTATATTTCCGAATCCCTCTTCAATTCCGATTAGTCTGCAGTTATCTCGCCGCTGCCGTGACTCCAGATCATCGGTCTTATCTACCAACCGGGCAACTTGAGTAGATAACGTATCAACTTGAGCTTCAAGCGCTACAACACGGTTAGACTGGCCATTAGCTTCCTCCTCTAGATTATCAATGCGGGTTGACAATGTGGCGCTTTCTTTCCGTATTTCTTCATTAACCTTCGCAAACTCTGCACGCACATTCAGGATTTCTGTCCTTAAATCACTCGCTAAGTTGTCTATTTTCTTGTGTAATTCACCTGCAGCTGCCATCACAGACGAGTCGATCTTGGCTAGCACATTCTGCTCCGTTTGCTTTATGGCAGCCATAATTGCACCGAGATCCGACCCTGAGTAAAGCAATATTGTAACGCATTACTTTTAAAAGTAACTTTCCCCAACACTGGTGGCAGCATATATATTGAGAATAGCAGAGGGCCTAACACCGATCCCTGCGGCACTCCATAGTTTACTGACGTTATCTTCGATTTTACCCCATTTAAACAGACAAAATGGTATCGGTCAGATAGGTATGATCTAAACCAGCTTAATGCTTGTCCTTGAACACCAGTATAATTTTGTAGTCGATCTAAGAGTATTGTGTGATCTATAGTATCGAACGCAGCACTAAGATCAAGTAAAACTAGTATTGAGATACAGCCTTGGTCAGAAGCTAAGAGTAAATCATTTGTGATTTTAACGAGCGCAGTTTCAGTGCTATGATGCGGCCTGAATCCAGACTGAAACTTTTCATAGATGTCATTTTCTTGTAAGAAAGAGCACAGTTGAGAGGACACAACTTTTTCTAGTATTTTAGACATAAATGGAAGATTTGAAATGGGTCTGTAATTTGCTAGATTATTATGATCTAATTGTGGTTTCTTAATAAGTGGTTTTATAACTGCTAACTTGAATATTCTTGGAACATGACCTAAAGATAAAGACGAGTTAATAATATTGAGGAGAGGCTGTTCCACTACAGGTAACACTTTTTTCAGTAGTTTAGTCGGTATTGGATCTAATAGACATGTTGTTGGTTTAGATGCAATGATAAGTTTATTTAGCTCTTCCTGTCCTATAGTTGTAAAGCGCTCTAGTTGTTCTTGAGGGGTGATAATTGAGGCTGAATCATAAGACACCATTAAAGATTGTACATTTACAATTGTGTTTCTGATGCTTTCTATTTTCTCAGTGAAGAAGTTCGTGAAATCATTACTTCTACACTGCAACGGAATATTTTGCTCAGGTTACGTCTGTTTATTTGTTAGTCTAGCCACAGTGTTAAATAAAAACCTAGGATTATTTTGGTTGTTTTCTATTAGTTTGCGGAGATGCTCAGCCCTGGCTACTTTTAGGGCCTTTTTATAACGTGACATACTGTCTTTCCACGCGATTCTAAAGACCTCTAAATTAGTTTGTTTCCATTTACGCTCTAAATTACGAGTTTCTCTCTTTAGAACATGTGTAGCACTGTTGTACCACGGTGCTTTAGTTTTCTCTCTAACCTTTTTTAATCTAATTGGTGCAACAATGTCTAATGTACTAGAGAAAATGGTGCTCATAGTGCTAGTCATTTCCTCTAGTTCATCTGTTTGTTTGGGTTTACTGAGCAGTTGAGATAAATCAGGTAAGCTATTTGAGAATCTATCTATAGTTGTCGGAATGATTGTTCTGCCTGATCTATAACGTGGCGCAACATGACAAATTTCAGCAGTACGTAGTATGCAAGTGACCATGTAATGGTCAGTGACTTCATCACTTTGCGGTATAATATCAATATCGGTTGGATCGGTTCCATGTGATATAATTAAATCTAGCGTATGATTAAGACGATGAGTGGGACCAGTTACGTTTTGCTTTACCCCGAAGGAGTTTAATAAATCCCTGGCGGTCTATATACGGTAGCCAAGGCTAGAGATAATAGGGATTTCTTTCTTACATCTGAGAGCGTAATATTTAGCACAAGTACTTCAAACGAATTAAACTTGTGACCTGTTTTCTGAGTAACATTAAGAATATCTCTGTAGATTGTTGCAATTCCGCCACCACGACCAATCAGACGCGGCTCATGCTTATAACAGTATCCAGGAGGAGTAGACTCATTAAGACCGAAATAATCATTTGGTTTAAGCCAGGTTTCAGTAAGGCAAAGTACATCGAAACTATTATTTGTGACCATTTCATTCACAATAACTGCCTTCGGTGTGAGTGATCTAATGTTTATAAGACCTAGCTTTATAAATTGTTTTTGTTCACTAATATTGAGATTTTCTGGTTTAATCACAATTAGATTTTTCCTAGATCCTACAGTAGATTTAATGTTTGACCTCAGTAAACGAGGAATAGACACAGATTCAATAAAATGTTCTACATTGGTACTTATATCAATTAAGTTTGGACAGCAAAGAGTGTGATTTGGACTTTGACTTACTAGTCATATGGTGTGTAGCGTCTATTATCAAGAAGAGACTAAAGGAAAGGTGGCAAAAACAGTGGGATAAGGAGAAAAAAGGTTGGTGGTTCTATAGAACTCAAGGGAAAGTGGGAGAGATGAGAATTACAGGGAAAAACAGGAGAGAAGAAATAGTAATATCAAGGGTGAGATTTGGAGACACAAGCGTGTAAATAAAATTGCACTTCCAAAAGTCATACATTTGTGAAAAAAGAAAAAAAAAGAAATAAACGAATATACACATTTATTTTAGGTATAATAAATAAAACGTAAAAAGCACAGGCAGATCAGAGCATTTAATGAACAAAACCGGGTCTGTATGGCAGACAGTAGCCAAAAGAAGGTGTCACCGGGGAAACATCCACAAATCCAGAGGAGCAAAGAAACGAATGAGACTAAATAGCGGAAATATCAAACGAAAAATTAATGCGAGCTATGCTACATTAATCACATTAGAAATTAAAGTTGTAGTTTTTGCTTGATAGATGAAGTAGGCTAAACGCAATACTCACGTATCCTTGCTCGATGATGAATGAGAACACAATGAGCCCAACAGGTGGTTGGAATTTAAAAGGCTGATTTTTCCGCTTCAGGGCAGTGACGAGTACATTATGTAGTCCAGTTGTTGTCCAGACACCCTAGGCACAACCTTAAGCAATGGCCCTGAACGGTGGTTTAATGTCAACATTGTGACAACGCTGTAACAACCTTCACTACACAACGTAGTTATAGCAACCTTTTGGCCATGTTGTTAAAACGTTGTTAGAAGGTCGGGTACGTTGTGCCAACGTTCTGTGTTTGCTGGGGTAAGACTTAAGGATTTTTAGAAGTAATTGTGCTTTGGGGTCTATATGACCCCAAGCGACTTTTCTTTAATTAACCCTCTGGGGTCTGAGGTGTTTTTGGGGTCCTTGAGATGTTCTGACATGCTCTTACATTTGTGTTTTTTTCAGTTGCTTATAAACATATTAATGGCAAAGGTGTAATTACACTCTATTTAGCACAAACAGGGCTACCATAATATGTGAACAACATGTATGTACATGTTTGTATTTTTGAGAAAATAATGTTTATGCATGGTTATTGAAAAAGCTAAAAATGAAAATGTCTGAAATAAGGCCACACAACACATACTAAATATGTGTGAATAGACTTCTGAATAATGCATTTTGTCGCCTAGAGTTTTTTCTTCAAAATGATGTGAAAATCATCCTTCCTAATCATTCACATAAAACAATACATTGATTTAAATTTTGTAAGAAACTTTTTGTTTGGAAAGGCAATATGCAAGGTGGGCGTCAACGATCCAACACCATCATGCATATAGAGTGGTTCACACCTGAGGAGACAATGGGGCCCGGCATAATGAGGCTGCATACGTAATGAGCCTTTCATTCAGGTGTGTGACTGAGCCACAAGAAAGAATGCAAGGACAATATATATATATATATATATATATATATATATATATATATATATATAATTGGTTCACAGTTGTTGTTGTTTTTTCCACAAATTGTGCTTTCAAATTGTATAATATCCAAGGTAAACATTTCTAGTAATTGTGCAGTTAATTGTTCTCATACTGTATTCTCAGATTTGGAATATATTCTCTACCCAAATGTGTCACTAATAAAGCATAATACAATTATTTAAAGAAAAGGCTTATTTTGACCTTTTAAGATTTTGTTTACATCTATCCTTGTATATATATATATATATATATATATATATATACAACAACAACAATTAAAATTGTAACAATATTTCCAGTGTAATCTTTTTTTGTAAAAAATAAAGTATACATTTTATCATACGTAATTCAATTCATATGAGCAGAAATTGACAACATTATAAGCTTATTTAATGTGTCCGTATTTCACAGTAAAAACTTTATAATCTATCCGATTTTTACTCATCTCAGTATAGCAATAAAGGTTGGTAAAAGCTGTTCATTCATTCACACATAGAAACGCGATTCATTTTTAAACAGTCTTTTTTTTACAGCTGTAGCTACATAACAGCGCGCATCTGTATGTTCATTCATTCAGTGTGTACAGACACTTGCGATTAGATCAAAGGAAATATAGAACTGACCTATTCCTCAGCCGGATCCCTTTGCTCCTCGAAACTTCCAGCACTTCTGAGGTAATATTTCCAGGATTATTATCAAGATAGTAATATTCCTCACAGCGTCATAAAGTACATGAGTCTGAAAGTGAACTCGCTGTGTGTGTTATCCAGCTGATGTGGGCGTTTCACAGGATTGCAGGATCGCCTCACATTTGCGTTTGAATAGCGCGCGCTCTCCGTGGGCGGAGTCACATTAAAACTTAATGAGCTGAGATGAGAACGACTGACATCTCTCTCTTTTCATACATATTACATAAACTGTGAATATTTGTTTTTTATAAAACGTACTTCATTTAAAAAAAGATTCGCTGAATTATAGTTCCTTTTCGGACGCGTTTCAGAATGGAGAGAAAGCAGAACTCGCATCATGTTTATTTTTCTTTATTTGGCAAAAAGCAAAACAAAACTCCTTGTGTTGTTTCAGCGTTGAGCATTGTAGCCAATCACAGACATGTATATTAAGCGCATGAACGCTAAGTGGCAAATCAGAGGCGTTTTAGCGGAGCAGGCAGTGTGGCCGACCAGGGCGGAGCTTGAACAGACAGCGGCTCAGGAACAGGAGCAGACACCGGCTCAGGAACACTGACGTGAACAGTCTCTGGCTCGGCAGACGTGACGTGAACAGTCTCTGGCTCGGCAGTGGCCATGGTGGGATGAGGCTCTGATGTGACTGCGCTGGTGAGCCGTGTTAGCACTGGAGTTGCCAACACTAGAGTGGGCATGACATGAAGTGGCTCAGGCTTAGAGGATACTGTGGGCTTGCAAGGCTCATCATCCGTAAAGCCCACAGTAAATGAGCTGCTCAGCAAAAGGGCAAGGTCAATATTTTGAGCTAGAGTCCAGTGAGGCGTATTGTCAGGCATGAGATAGTTAACCCCCTGGGGTCTTTTTTTTTATCAGTGCAAAAAAAGACTTAAAATAACTAAAATTAATTTTGATCTTATATGCTTGTGTTATACATCAATCGATCCTGTTGAGTGTGTATTATTTTTGTGTATACTCACAATATAAACAAAGTGTTGTGCTTTTTGCCAAATAAAGAAAAATAAACATGATGCGAGTTCTGCTTTCTCTCTGTCAGTTAAGTCCATTCTGAAACGTGAAAAAATGAACTGTAACTCAGCGAATACTCAGTCAAACAGGCATACAGACACATAGGCATGAAGCTTGAATTCTCTTCTTTTAAATGAAGTAAGTTTAACAAATATTCACAGTTTATTTAATATGTATGAAAAGAAAGAGATGTCAGTCGTTCTCATCTCAGCTCATTAAGTTTTAATGTGACTCCGCCCACGGAGAGCGCGCGCTATTCAAACGCAAATTATCTGAGGACGCAATCCTGTGAAACGCCCACATCAGCTAGATAACACACACAGCGAGTTCACTTTCAGACTCATGTACTTTACGACACTGTGAGGAAAAATACTATCTGGATAATAATCCTGGAAAATTGAAGTGCTGGAAGATTCGAGGAGCAAAGGGATCCGGCTGAGGAATAGGTCAGTTCTATATTTCCTTTGTTCTAATCGCAAGTGTCTGTAAACGCGGAATGAATGAACGCACAGATGCGCGCTGTTATGTAGCTACAGCTGGAAAAAAAGACTGTTTAAATATGAATCGCGTTTCTATGTATGAATGAATGAACGCACAGATGCGCGCTGTTATGTAGCTGCAGCTGGGAAAAAAAGACTGTTTAAATATGAATCGCGTTTCTATGTATGAATGAATGAACAGCTTTTACCAAACTCTATTGCTATACTGAGATGAGTAAAAATCGGATAGATTTTAAAGTTTTGACTGTAAAATACTGCCACATCAAATAAGCTTATAATGTATGAATTGAATTGAATTACGTATGATAAAATGTATACATTATTTTTTACAAAGAAAGATTACACTGGAAATATTGTTACAATTTTAATTGTTGTTGTAATTGTATAACCTTTTTTTTTTTAAAAAAAGTATATATATATACAGTGAGGAAAATAAGTATTTGAACACCCTGCTATTTCTCCCACGTAGAAATCATGGAGGGGTCTGAAATTGTCATCGTAGGTGCATGTCCACTGTGAGAGACATAATCAAAAAAAAAAAATCCAGAAATCACAATGTATGATTTTTTTTACTATTTATTTGTATGATACAGCTGCAAATAAGTATTTGAACACCTGACAAAATCAATGTTAATATTTGGTACAGTAGCCTTTGTTTGCAATTACAGAGGTCAAACGTTTCCTGTAGTTTATCACCAGGTTTGCACACACTGCAGGAGGGATTTTGGCCCACTCCTCCACACAGATCTTCTCTAGATCAGTCAGGTTTCTGGACTGTCGCTGAGATACACAGAGTTTGAGCTCCCACCAAAGATTCTCTTTTGGGTTTAGGTCTGGAGACTGGCTAGCCACGCCAGAACCTTGATATGCTTCTTACAGAGCCACTCCTTGGTTATCCTGGCTGTGTGCTTCAGGTCATTGTCATGTTGGAAGACCCAGCCTCGACCCATCTTCAATGCTCTAACTGAGGGAAGGAGGTTGTTCCCCAAAATCTCGCAATACATGGCCCCGGTCATCCTCTCCTTAATACAGTGCAGTCGCCCTGTCCCATGTGCAGAAAAACACCCTTAAAGCATGATGCTACCACCCCCATGCTTCACAGTAGGGATGGTGTTCTTGGGATGGTACTCATCATTCTTCTTCCTCCAAACACGTTTAGTGGAATTATGACCAAAAAGTTCTATTTTGGTCTCATCTGACCACATGACTTTCTCCCATGACTCCTCTGGATCATCCAAATGGTCATTGGCAAACTTAAGACGGGCCTTGACATGTGCTGGTTTAAGCAGGGGAACCATTCGTGCCATGCATGATTTCAAACCATGACGTCTTAGTGTATTACCAACAGTAACCTTGGAAACGGTGGTCCCAGCTCTTTTCAGGTCATTGACCAGCTCCTCCCGTGTAGTTCTGGGCTGATTTCTCACCTTTCTTAGGATCATTGAGACCCCACGAGGTGAGATCTTGCATGGAGCCCCAGTCCGAGGGAGATTGACAGTCATGTTTAGCTTCTTCCATTTTCTAATGATTGCTCCAACAGTGGACCTTTTTTCACCAAGCTGCTTGGCAATTTCCCCGTAGCCCTTTCCAGCCTTGTGGAGGTGTACAATTTTGTCTCTAGTGTCTTTGGACAGCTCTTTGGTCTTGGCCATGTTAGTAGTTGGATTCTTACTGATTGTATGGGGTGGACAGGTGTCTTTATGCAGCTAACGACCTCAAACAGGTGCATATAATTTAGGATAATAAATGGAGTGGAGGTGGACATTTTAAAGGCAGACTAACAGGTCTTTGAGGGTCAGAATTCTAGCTGATAGACAGGTGTTCAAATACTTATTTGCAGCTGTATCATACAAATAAATAGTTAAAAAATCATATATTGTGATTTCTGGATTTTTTTTTTTAGATTATGTCTCACAGTGGACATGCACCTACGATGACAATTTCAGACCCCTCCATGATTTCTAAGTGGGAGAACTTGCAAAATAGCAGGGTGTTCAAATTCGTATTTTCCTCACTGTATATATATACACAAGGATAGATGTAAACAAAATCTTAAAAGGTCAATATAAGCCTTCTCTTTAAATAATTATATTATGCTTTATTAGTGACACATTTGGGTAAAGAATATATTCCAAATCTGAAAATACAGTATGAGAACAATTAACTGCACAATAACTAGAAATGTTTACCTTGGATATTATACAAATTGCAAGCACAATTTGTGGAAAAAACAACAACAACTGTGAACCAATTGTGTATATATATATTGTCCTTGCATTCTTTCTTGTGGCTCAGTCACACACCTGAATGAAAGGCTCATTACGTATGCAGCCTCATTATGCGGGCCCCATTGTCTCCTCAGGTGTGAACCACTCTATATGCATGATGGTGTTGATAGTTGACGCCCAACTTGCAGATTGCCTTTCCAAACAAAAAGTGACTTACAACATTTAAATCAATGTATTGTTTTATGTGAATGATTAGGAAGGATGATTTTCACATCATTTTGAAGAAAAAACTCTAGGCGACAAAATGCATTATTCAGAAGTCTTATTCACACATATTTACTATGTGTTTGTGGCCTTATTTCAGACATTTTCTTTTTTAGTTTTTTCAATAACCATGCATAAACATTATTTTCTCAAAAATACAAACATGTACATACATGTTGCTCACATATTAGGGTAGCCCCGTTTGTGCCATTAATGTGTTTATAAGCAACTGAAAAAAAAACACAAATGTAAGAGCATGTCAGAACATCTCAAGGACCCCAAAAACACCTCAGACCCCAGAGGGTTAGCCCAGAGGGTTAAGAAGGTCATTCAGTCCATGGCAAAAAAATGTCCTTTTAAGACAGGATCATTAAAGTTAACCCCATGGCTAAGCTCACAAAACTCTGACAAAATCTTCAATCGGACGGATACCTTGGTGGAGGTGGAAGAGACAACCTGCTGGGTCCATGTTGGGCAGCTGGATCTTGGTGTGGCGAAGTTTTCTGTCTCGAACTGCTCCAAGACATGGACGTGAGATCCAAATGCAGCTTTTATTATGGGCAATCCAAAGGCGTAATCCAAAGTACAGGCAATGGGTCAAAACACAGGTAGGTAGTGATGTTACGTCTGACACCGACGCTCCGAAGCTTGCTTCAAACTCGAACGGTCCTTGCAATGAACCACTGCTTCGGAGCTTGTATCATTACGTCACTAGTCACGGGAAAATGACTTCTGAAGCAAACACACTGGTTTACATTTAGTCATTTAGCAGACGCTTTTATCCAAAGAGACTTACAAATTAGGACTAAATTAAGCGAGTCATCATGAAGAGGCAAAAACAACAACAACGCAAGAAGTGCTCAAAATACGAAGTTCAGGCATTATTCAGAGTAGCATAAGCCTGATAAGTGATGTTTCAAAGGAAAAGGAATTTTTTTTTTTTTTTTTTACGAGGTTAAGTGCTCACGGAATAGATAGGTTTTCAGCCTGCTTTTGAATGTTGTTAGGGATTCTGCATTCCGGATGAGGGTGGGGAGAGCGTTCCACCAGCATGGAACTGTGAATGAGAATATTCTAGAAAGTGATTTTGTGGCTTTCTGTGATGGAACCACGAGACGTCGCTCGTTGACCGATCGTAGGCGTCTGGTAGGGATGTAGACTCGTAGGAGTGAGTGAAAGCAGGAGGGAGCTGAGCCTGTGATAGATCTGTAAGCAAGCGTCAATGCCTTGAACTTGATGCGAGCAGCGAGAGGTAGCCAGTGCAGAGAGATGAACAGAGGAGTGACGTGGGCCCTCTTGGGCTCGTTGAAGACAAGACGATCTGCAGCATTCTGGATCATCTGTAGGGGTTTGGTTGCACATGCTGGAAGTCCGGCCAGAAGAGCTTAGAAATGACCAGGGCCTGGACGAGAAGTTGTGTTGCATGCTCAGTTAGGAAAGACCTGATCTTCCTGATGTTGTGCAGTGCAAACCTGCATGATCGAGCTGTCTTTGAAATATGATCTGTGAAGGTCAGTTGGTCATCAAACGTAACTCCAAGATTTCTGACCGACCTTGATGGGGTGATTGATGATGAATCTAGCTGGATGGTGAAGTCGTGCTGTAGAGACGGATTGGCAGGGAGGACGAGAAGCTCAGTCTTTGCCAGGTTGAGCTGCAGGTGATGTTCCTTCATCCATGCCGAGATATCCGCCAGACAGCTTGAGACCCGTGCAGCTACTGTGCGATCATCTGGTTGAAACGAGAGGAAGAGCTGTGTGTCATCAGCATAGCAGTGGTAGGAGAAGCCGTGTGCCTGTATGATGTGTCCCAGAGATGTGGTGTACCCTGGGGAACCCCTGTGGTCAGTTGATGTGCTCTGGATACCTCGCCTCTCCATGCGACCTTGAAGGACCTACCTGTGAGATAGAACTCAAACCAGTGGAGTGAAGTTCCTGTGATGCCCAGTGATGAGAGGCTGGACATAAGGATCTGATGATTCACGGTGTCGAAGGCAGCAGACAGATCCAGGAGAATGAGGACTGAAGATTTGGAAGCAGCTTTTGCGATCCGTAGGGCTTCTGTGACTGACAGTAGTGCAGTCTCAGTTGAATGCCCTTTCTTGAAGCCGGATTGGTTGACATCCAGCTGGTTGTTTAGAGACAACAGCTGGTTGTTTAGTTTTTTTAAGCAGTGGAGTAACCCGAGCTTGCTTGAATGCTGTGGGGAAAGTGCCAGTGTGGAGGGATGAGTTGATGATGTGTGTGAGTGATGGTAGAAGTGTGGGAGAGATGGCTTGTAGAAGGTGTGAGGGGATGGGGTCTAGGGGGCAGGTGGTAGGGTGACTGGAAAGGAGAAGTGTAGAAACCTCTTCCTCGGTTAGCGAAGAAAAGGAGGACAGAGGGATAATGGCTGAGGAAGGGGTCAGTCTGGGTTCCTGTGTGTGTGGAGCTGAGAACTGACTGCTGATAGCTGTTGTTTTGTTGGTGAAGAAGTTCGCAAAATCGTCAGCAGTTAAAGAGGAGGCGGGTGGTGGTGGAGGTGGACAGAGGAGAGAGTTGAATGTCTTGAAGAGTAATCGTGTGTTGGAGGAGCTGTTGATCTTGTTGTGGAAGTATGAAGATTTTGCAGCATGAACATCAACAGAAAAGGAAGAGAGGAGAGATTGATACATTCTCAGGTCAGATGCGTCTTTTGATTTGTTCCATTTCCTCTCCGCTGCCCTGAGTTCGGTCCGGTGTTCACGAAGAACCTCAGACATCCAGGGTTTGGAGGGAGAAGCGCGTGCTGGTCTGGAGGAGAGAGGGCAGATAATGTCTAGAGAAGAGGTTAGAGTGGAGCATAAGGTGTCCGTTGCGGTATTCACGTCCAGAGATGAGAATTGTGAGGGTGGGGGAAGAGAAGATGACACGGCAGAGGAGAGATGGGAGGTGGAAAGTGAGCGCAGGTTTCGTCTGAAAGTGACTGGTGGTGGGGGTGGTGGTGCAGGGGTAGAGAGTTGTAGACTGAAAGTAATAAGGAAATTATCTGAAACATGGAGGGGTCTCACCAAAATGTTCTCTGTGGTGCAGTTGCGTGTGTAAACCAGGTCCAGTTGGTTGCCTGATTTGTGAGTTTGAGATCGAAAGAGGCTAGGAGAGAGATGAAGTCAGTTGCATGCGGCTTTTCGAGATGGATGTTGAAGTCACCGAAGACTAGAAGTGGGGTGCCGTCTTCAGGGAAGGTGGACAGCAGCACATCCAGCTCATCTACGAAGTTACCCAGCTGACCTGGGGGGCGATAAATGACTACAATATGGATCTTAATGGGAGTTGTAAGTGTAATAGCATGATATTCAAATGAGGAGTTGTTGCATAGAGAAGGGAGCATGGAGTATTTGCAATTGTTAGAAACGAGAAGCCCTGTACCCCCACCTCTCCCAGACAGGCGAGGGGAGTGAGAGAAGGAGAAATTGCTAGAGAGAGCAGCGGGGGTTGCTGAGTCTTCTGGACGAATCCAGGTCTCAGCCAAGCCCAAGATACTAAGAGTACAATGAGATGCAAAGGCTGGAATGAAGTCAGCTTTATTGACTGCTGACTGACAATTCCATAGACCCACGGAAAGAGAGAGAGGAGTGTGTGAGGATGTGAGAATGGGACGCAGATTGGCAGTATTGCGCTGCCTTTTGCGCGTGATGAAAGGGCGTTGCCGAGAGATAACAGGAATGTATTGAAAGCACATGTTGTTTAAGGTGAACGATAAGATAAAAAGAGGGAAGGAAAACGGAAAAGGAGAAACTTAAGTGCCTTTCCGGTGTCCTTGCTCGGTGGAGTCGCGCAGGTAGAGTCGATAGTCTTTACCCGACTCTTGTATGCTGCTCGCTGGTCCTGGTCCTGGTTCACTCCTGTAGTGAACCACCTGACGGCTTTGACAGCCCAACCCAGTGTTGACAGGTTTGAAACCTGGCGGCTGTATTTCTTATAAAAGTGAAGCCAAACCATGGCAACACCGTGGGTTGTAGTGGTCGGGGTCTCTAAAGCTGGTGAAATTGTTTTTTTAAAAAAAAAAAAGAAATCGCCTTTCACCAAAGACTGTGGAGAAAATAATATTTCTGAATAAAAAAACATACCATTTAATGAAAACTTTGTCTAAGACTTCTGCATGTACCCAAAGCACACTCTCTGCCACATTTTTTAAATTTATTTTTTTATTATTAATTAGAGAACATATGAACATTGTTACATAAAACATGCATCAAAGACAGAAACTTCAAAAACCCTCTGCTACATTATACAAGTACAACCAGTTACACAAGCACATCCTTTTCAACATACACAAATATCAGTCCCACCAGTTAACAAGTTATAGAGTTCTGCTCCCCACAGCTAAACAAGATAAATCTTTCACACATGATACTGCCCTGCTAAAAAAAACTTTTTAGAAACCATTACAGAAATTCTATTGGATTTAATGGTTGTAATGAGAATAATAGTGGTCTCTGTGGGTCTCTACTGATATGTGTTGGGTTCTATTGGTGGGGGCATTAAATCCTAGTGGAAAATGTCCCAAACACACAGCAAAAAATAATTCTGTAGTGGTTTAAATGGTAAAAGCCAATGGTTCATATTGGTATTTTAATAGAAATCATTAGAATTTATGTGATGGTTTCCAACTTTTTTTAAGGTGGTCTGATTTTCTGTCCTTGTCTAAAGAAATAATTACACACACACATCATGCTTAATGTTTTATTATCAAGGTGAACACATGAAATTCATCAGTATCTGTAAAATTCACCTACATAAATGAGTTTCACAGCACTAACACTGTTTCAGCTTTGATCGCCTCGGTAAACACGTAATAAACGGGGCGTTAATATATACGCCTACTTGCATTTTATGGTTGTCAGCTTTGTTGCATTACATTTACTTCACCAGGAGATGGTGCTGCAATTTCTATCTGAATGAAGCTTCGAGTAATGAACCATTTTTGACACAATTGTATCAGAAAGCAATAATGCTTTGAAACGCTTAATTTGGCCATTACTACAGGTAGGCAGTCCAAACAAACAAAACAAAACAAAACAAAACAGGCAGGGATCAGAGGCAGGAGAGTAATCCACGGAACAGGCAAGAAATCCAAAAACCAAGAAACAGGAAACCAGGGAAAATGCTCAGAGATGCAGTGTGACACTAAAACAAAATTTTGCAGCGAGTGAATGAGGGAACATGGAATAAATAGGCTAATACTAACAAGCTAATGAGATACATGTGAATGCAATCAGTGATGATGAGTCTGGGCAGTGAGTTCTGGGAAATGTAGTTTCTGAGTGAAACATGATAGTCTGGTGTGGAGTGCCCTCTGGTGGCTCTCAAGGGCACTCCAGCTGGTGACCGTTACAGCAGTGTGGACAACTTCAGTATTTATGACGACAGTTTTAGTGAGAGTGCAGAACGCTGTAAGTAAGTGATGGCTTAAAGATACAATATGTAAGATTTGTTGCTGCAAAAGGGCGCAGTTTCCAAACAATAACAAAGGCGAACCTCGATGACGCTATGAAGGAGAGAGGAACAATGGGAGATGTCGTTCTCACCATCCAGAGACGTGGAGTTCACGAATCATAATAACAGATGAGGTACTTTACTAGTTTTTGTATTACCTGAACGTGTGATCACACTATTTTATGTCATCGTAATGAATTAACTACAATGAACATGAAATGTAATGGAATATTATCCTGTTACAGCTATTTGTCAAATGATTTGGTGGGTTAATGCTGCCCAGTTTTACGTGTTTATGGCTAATACCGTGTTGTTTTATGTGTTCAAAACAATCATACTAAAAGTTAATTTGAACGAACCCACAATATTTGCAAGTAATGGCTAAATATTTTTTAATAATCCATATGCCACGTTATGTGCTCAGGGCTTAAAGTATTCCGGCACCATGCCGGATCTCCGGCGTGCAGCCGTGAGGGGAAAAAAAATTGGGAACTTGCATGCGGTTTAATATTTTCGAGTCAATTGATTTCACCTACCAATCATATGAGAGGATCGCTGCTCTAACTAACGTTAAGCCTATCAGAAGCAGAGCAGGGCGGGTCCTGGCAACACAGTGTGATTGAGATCCATACGTTAGCGTCGTCGGTGAAAGCATGGAGCACAAGTTCATAAAGCCCGGGGATGATTTCTTACCCACGGGTATAATTTCCTATGCGGACGGGGGAGCATGTCCCCCCACTTTCAAATTCGTTTGTTGTAATTTTTAACCGCACGGCATCATTGCCACAGAGGAGCAGGACCGCGCCTGTAAAATAGTTCACTGAAAGTTCTAATGCGCAGGTATAGCGGTTGCGACCATAGACTATAAAAAAAAGATTGCGACACAGTTAGTGATGAAACGCGAGAAACAACAACAGGCTAATGTCATCATGGATGAAAAGAAAGAAAGGAGATGTGAATTGGTTGATTCAGGAAATTAGCTCAGGTCAGGATAATGGGTAACTTCAGACTGTTAGATAAATATTAAATGTAGAACATTCTGTGTAGCTTACTAAAAAAAACATTCTGTGTGTAGGCCTACCATGAAAATGAGTCCACTTCAAACCGCAGTATTTTCTGTCAGCAATATATGACAAGTGCTGTCAACGTCAACGCATGCGATTCATTTTTGTCCAGCTTTAACGTTTTAAAATATTTAACGCAATTAACGCAGCATCCATCCGGTCTTTCTTTCTGACATCCTTTAGCTAGGGTTATGATCACGCTCTTATTCACGCAAATGCTTTAAAACCATTCCTGCGCGACAAGACAAAAGAGAACGCGCTTTCAGTGAATGTCCTGACACGTACGACGCACAGAAAGATGCGCGCCAGTATGGAGTTCTCTTTCGCGCTTGAACGAACAATAACACACACATTTATGCCAGAATGTCCTCTTTGTCGAGTATTCTCACAAGAACAGTCTTAAATGAGTTAAATAAAATCTTAAATGGAAGTAAATGGTAGAGAGAATGAGATGTGAGATCCTGTCAACAGCGGCAGATCTTAAAGTGACAGGAGCCATTAATTCTGTCTGTCAGTAAAGTTGACCTAAAGAACAGAGGGAGCAGAGAAAATTACTCACTGCTCTTGACTAAAGAACGCTTGTAGCTTTGATAAGGATTAATCTATATTTAATTTATAATTTATGCAGGGCGGACTGTTTTATAACCTTATTGAATTTCTGTATGGTACAGATAAATATGACATGTATTATGGGTTTAATGACGATTGTCTTAAGTTCACTTAAATTAAAAGTTTTAATTTTTTTGAAGCCAAACGTTTAAAATTTTGGGGGAAATCATTTTCATCGAGATATCAGTAGCTATAATATTAGTGATACTGGCTTTCATTCATAAAAAGATGCCATTAAGATACAGCTGTAATACTTGAAAATAAATGGTGCGTCTAGTCCATCTGCCCCCCCAAAAAAGTTCAGGCTCAGGAATTTTTTTCACTTTAACCCCTGTGTTCTAACAGGTAACGTTATTGATAAAAATGCTAAAGTGACAGAATGTACAAGAATATAGTGTAAATATGGTGTAAACCTTGCAGAATCTCCAAAATGTTATTTTTTATATATTTATTAATAAGAAGGCTCATAAAAACATTGTTACTATTTAGTACTGCTCTGAAAAAGCTTTGTTTAATAGCCTAGTCCACAAGACAAAATACAAACACAGAATACAAGACACATTACATAGGCTTTATTTTTAATATTGTGTGTCGTTAACTGAAGTTTTTTTTATTTATTTTTTATGGTTGTTCAGTTTGTCCGAACAGTTAAACTGCCCAATGGTCTTCAGAAAAATCCTCCAGCTCCTGCACATTATTTGCTTTTCCAGCATCTTCTGCATATTTGACTCTTTACTAGCAGTGATTGTATGATTCTGATATTCATATTTTCACACTGGAACTCATTCACAACTATTACAAACCCTGCAGACATTCAGTGATGCTCAAGAAGGAAGCATCCGTTAAAGAGCCAGGGGGTGTAAACTTTTGAACTGGGTCATTTGTGTAAATTGTTCTTATTTTGTTTAAAAATTCATTAATTAATTTAGTCCTGCCCGTCAGAGGCCAAATAAGACATTAGCATGTAAAACAAAATAAGAAAAATTTAAACATCACCATCATCTTGCTCAAAAGTTTCCCCCTGGCTCTAAATGCATCGTGTTGCATTCTTGAGCATTACCTTGCAGATTCTGAAAGATGTACAATAGGTAAATGTATGGCTGTAACTATACATTGCAATCCTTTTGTAAAGGTTAAAATATTCATTTAGGAGCTCAGTGGTGAGACCTTTCGCCGGAATTTGACTGACAGGCGATCTGACCAATCTCATAATGCAGATATCCACCATTTTTGTGTGACAAACAAACCAAACTAGTTAGTAGATTAAAGTCAACAGACTTGAACTTGAAAAATGGTGTGTACTGATTTCTTTTTGCAGTTCTGATGTTCATTCATGTTTAATTTGTGCTATAACTAGAAGAGATTATCAGTTCACATGCTGCTTTAACTGAGGCCTACACATTAAAGCACCACAAAACATTATTTATTTGTTTGCATTTCATACAAAAAAATTTTTTTTTTAAATCTGACACTTTATTTTATACCAGAAGTAGCCTGCTCTGTCTTGTCTGTTGGCGCATTTTTCAGAATCCTCTTTGATCCGCAATATATTTTTCACTGTGTGAGAACATGTGGAGTGATAGCGGAATGGCTTGTCGGTCGTAGCAACAGTAACTAAGAGAAGCGGGTCATTGTGTAAGGTCAATTTCAAATCATTTAAATCTTTGTGGACTCGGCCGAACTCGACTCGGGTGTTAAGGACTCGGACTCAAGTCCGACTCTGCCCTCTTTTGACTCGGACTTGATTGTTAAGGACTTGGACTCGACTCAGACTCGACAAAGGTGGACTCGGACCCAACACAAGTTAGCATAATGCCTACTGTAGAGTAAGAGATGTACCAAGTATTTTAGGGTGATTGTGCCCTGTTGATTTGTATGATATAATCTGTGATTATGTGTTGTGATGGTGAGATGAAGCCTCATGAAGCATTGAAGCTTTTCAGCCAAGTGGTTCACAAAAGGGTTTATTTCTCAAGGCTTCAATTTGCTTACAATACCACCTGGTGGTCAAAGAGTGTAAAACAAGCAGATAAATTACAGATGACCTTATGTGATCTGTGAAACACTGTATTTTGCGCCAGTTAAGGCTTAGAAATTACGGTGAAGAAAAAAAATCTATTTCCACTTAGACTAATCTATTTATATGAATGTAATGTGTATTTTCTGGTGGTATATAATGGTTGTATAACAACTGTGTATTAAACTTATTTTATGGTAAATTACAAAATTAAAGACTTGATACGTGAAAGTGAAAACAAAACCCAAACCAGCATAACTTTTTTCTTCAATTATCTACAGTATTCTGCAATGCCCTCCAAATCTCGTGAAGCCTGACAGTGCACTTGGAGAAACAAATAAGAGACACAGAGACCAGATTGCTGCTCAGTTGTTTCTCAGTTTAATACAGTTGGACAGAGGATACGTGCGTCAATACATGCGTTAGCCTGTTTTCTGCTTGTGTCAAAGTTGCAGGCAGGAAATTCCACAGACAGGAAATTCCACTGACAGGAAATTCCACTGACAGGAAGTGTAGACAGCTCACAGAATGCAAACTCAAACTCTTTACATTCTGAAATATACAGAGGTAGAAAGTAAACATGAAAATGTTCAACACTTCCGCTCTTCTGTAGGCCAGGCGTTGATTCACAGTGTGTCTGGACTGTGATATTTAAAGGAAGAAGCCAGAGTAAATAATATGATAAATAATTTAATGTTTTTATTTCACCTATGTGAAAATGCTCAATAATAATAATAATAATAATAATAAACTATATTAAAAAGTTCATTGAGACAGACTTTAAACTTCCAAAGTTTCTCAAGCCAACTTAAAGTAGTTTGAAGTTTAAATTGTAATAATCTGTGTAGAGTAGAGAAGCAAAGTGTGTGTGCGTTGTGCACACGCTACATTATGGCCAAGCATGCACCCTTAAAATAGCATCTGAATAACACGCCACTGACTTTAGACGAGGTTTCTCCTGGTCTGTGGCGGAATTGTTTTGTGGAACTGCAAAATAGCACCAGGGAACGTTTGCGCCGGAACACGCCGCCTCTTTCCGCTGAACCGCTAATGGTTTGTTGATTAAACACTTATCACATGCTGCCAGAAGGAATCAGTTTGTCACACAATGATGGCAACCGCTCACTGGCTAATACTCGTTAACTGTTGTCAGCCCAGAACCATCCTATAAAGTTTAACCCTAGATTAGATTACAAAAAAAACATTAAAAACACACAAAAACAACTTTGACAAACAAACAAAATTCAAAGAGACATAATATTTACAATGAAACACAATAGTAGTGACAAAACACATAGCTTCTCGCCACTGTACTCCTCAAGTCCTAAGGTCAATACTGGAAACAACTCAATTTAAATAGCTTGTTTAACTAATTGGACACATTGTAATTTTAGTCAGAATGCAACCGAATGCATATTAGGTTTATTTACCTCAATCAAGGTTTGTGTGAACACTATAATTAACGCCCTTGGTGTTAATCTATTGACACACCTAGTGTAGGTTCAACACACCTGGTGTAAATGGAGCTTGTGAGGGAGAAAAAACACACTTTTGCTGTTAATGGTCCAAAACCCAAGGCGCACAGCACAAAGCAGTGTGCCCCGATCACACAGAACGAGAAGTGCGCTGCGTTTTTTGTGTTGCTAGGCAACCACCGAAACAGCTGTCCTGTCAGTCAAGTAAACGTCAAATCAGCCTTTTATTATCGTTATTTACTTTCTGTTAACATTGTGGTAGTTACTATTCGTGAAGTCGTTAAGCTCCTGGTAACCCGCGAGAGAGTTTATCCTCCATCATCGCACTCTCCGGGCATTCAAAGAAACTGTAGGTTTCATCACTACAACGGAAGGCCCACCTCTCCATTCATTCGATTGGACTGGAAAATAACGTGATGACGTCAGACGCCTTTTCCGCTCGGAGTTGCTTTCTCTTCAACTGCAAAAACACGAGGCGCAGCCGGCGGTAAAACGCGAGACGCCTGGGTCGCATAAACCGTGCAGAACGCTCACTGCCATAGGAAAACAATTCAAAAATGGTGCCTCTTTCTGCAAAAAACGTGTTAGGTGTGATCAGGGCCTAACAGTGTTTTTTTTTATCTCTATCAAGTGTAAAAAAGTAATACTACTTAAAGTGTAAGTTTAACTCGATTTAGTGTGGATCTATATAAACACTGAAAAAGTGTTAATTTCCACACTCTGAGCCCTCATTGGAGGAAACACATGATGTTGTCAGTATGCGTCTCCAAGATTGACAGATGAACGAGACAATTAAATACCCGCATCAACTTGCTGAAAACGAAAGTAAAGAGCGAGAGACAGAGGGAGAGAGACAAACTCCAAAACACAAGTCACGCTTATCACATGGGACGTAACAGCCACCTACGGATCATGAGGTGTTTGGATCAACAGTATTGCAGGAAGACTCAAAATTCATTAGGAAAAAATATATCTTTTTTTTTTTCTTTTTTTTTTTTTTATATTTATTGAGTTTTTGTATTTTATAACAAACAAAAATAAATAAAATGCATATATATATATATATATAAAATAAAAAATAAAATAAAAACAAACAAACAAACTTAAAACAGTGAGGTTCAATGTAAATCTCTATAAACAGCTGATGTCAAAGTTAGATTGTAGACATGTAGGTGCAGAAATTGTCCCATTGTTCCTTCATGGTTTCATTCGTACAGTGTAGTCTTCCCAACATCTTTTCGCATGCTGCATTTTCAGTCATTCTTTCTTTCCACATTCTAAGTGTTGGGGCATGAGAGTCCTTCCAAAATTTCAAAATGAGTCGGGAACATGTTACCAAAGCAGTATTTAACACTCTAAAAGTATGTTTATTTAACGTTGGCACTTCTCTTTTATCTCCGAGTAAACACAGTCTAGGTGATTTGGGCAGACTACAGGGTAACCAACCCTGCATGTAACCTAAAACACTGCTCCAAAAGGCATAAATCACTGGACATTCCCAGAGGGCATGCATCAAAGTGCCTTTAGCTATTTGGCATTTCCAACACAGATCGTCTCTGCCAATACCCATTTTATAAAGCCTAGAAGGAGTATAATAATATCTATTAAGGACTTTGTATTGAATAAACTTGCCCCTAGCTTCTCTAATATGCAATCCATTATTTGACAGAATTGAATCCCATGTATTATCATCCATTGTACCTCCTAAATCTCTTTCCCATATTACTTTCAGACTTTTATTTGTCTTATTTTTAACCCAGGGACAAATATTATACCATTTTGAGGCTTTGCACAATAGTGGAGGTAGTAGCAGAAAGGTTTCTATAGGATTTTTCCCATTTAATAGCTTAACGCTTCCTTTCAAACAATCTCTGATTAGTAAATACTTCCAAAAGTGGCCAGGACCCTCCAAGTTAAATTTCCTTTTGACATCATCATATGACATAAATATATCTCCCTCCAGTAGATCACCTATAGTTCTAATACCTTTTCTTAGCCATTGTGCCCAGTAAATAGTCTGTTTATTAATTTTAATTTTTGGGTTATGCCACAGGGGGGCGTATTTTTGCACATATGTAACAAGCTTGTATTTTTTATGTACCTCCAACCACACCATTTTAGAAAATTTCAAAATAGGATTTTGCATTTTATCCCCTTTATTTGACTTTTGTGATAAAATATCTATTGGTGTGAACGGAGAGGCAAGCTCTTGTTCTATTAAAATCCAGTCCAGGTTATTTTTCCCTGCCCAATGCTTGGCCATTCTAGACATTTCAAAAGAAATACTATAATGTTCTATATTGGGCAGGGCAAACCCCCTTTCTTTTCTTGGTTGGCAAAGCCGATTAATATTAATACGAGGTTTACCACCATTCCAAAGAAAGTGTTTTATCATGTTATTGTAACTTATTAGTATTGGCCGTGGTATACACATAGGCAACATTCCAGTATAATAATTGATAAGAGGGGCTATGACCATTTTCACTGTGTTTAAAATGTTAAATTTAACTTACTCCATTTATCCAAGTTAGTCTTAATTTTGTTGAGCATTTTTCCCATATTGTCAGCCATAATATCATCAATATTTGGGTTCAATTCAATTCCAAGATATTTCATTCCTTTATCCAACCACCTAAAATTTAAACCAGTTAATAAACTATGAGTGCAAGCTTGTGAGACTGGCATCGCCTCAGACTTATGCCAATTAATTTTGTACCCAGAGAACAACGAATAGTTATCAATAACTTCAAGTAAGGTTGCGATAGAGTTAGTGGGGTCTTGACTTAATACCAAAATGTCATCTGCGTACAAAAATAATTTGTGTTCCCTGCCCCCAGTGAATACACCTTTGATTCTTGAGTTTTCTCTAATTTGAATAGCCAATGGCTTTAAAAAGATAGTGAATAACAGTGGACTTAAACTACACCCTTGGCAGGTTGATCTGGAAATATAAAAAAATGGAGAAAGTACCCCATTAGTAAACACAGCTGCCTTTGGTCCCGAATACAAGGTTCTAATCCATCTACTAAATTTTTCACCTAGACCGAATTTCGCCATGGCGGTAAACAAAAAACTCCACTCTACCCTGTCGAAAGCTTTCTGGGCATCGAGAGATATAGCTAACACAGGATTTGCATTGTTTCTATTCATATATAAGAGATGCAATAATCTTCTCATGTTATCTGACGCAGATCTGTTCTTGATAAAACCTACCTGGTCATTATGAATAATTTGTGGCAGTACAACCTCTAACCTTGTTGCTAACATTTTGGATAATATTTTACAATCGACATTTATTAAACTTATTGGTCTATAATTGGCTGGGTCAGTTAAATCTTTGTCGCCTTTTGGAATTAGAGATATTACTGCCTGGTTAAAACTTTCAGGAAGTGATCCATATTCAAATGCTTCATGAAATACTTCAGTCAAAAATGGGCAAAGTATGTCTATACATTTTTGATAGAATTCGGCTGGAAAGCCATCTATCCCAGGTGACTTTCCAGATTTCATTGCACCAATAGCTTTATTTACTTCAACCTCTGTTAAAGGAGTTTCCAATTTGTCTTTATCGTTTTGTGAAATCTTTGGTATTGTCATTTTGTCAAAAAATGCCTCCATTTGATCCTTACTGACCATGTTCTCAGATGCATACAAGTCTTGATAAAACATTTTGAAAGCCATGTTAATATCTGAGGAAGATGTAACCAATGTATCATCCTTTTTGATTGCGGTAATTACATTCTGATTATCTTTTTTTTTAAGTTGTCTTGCCAATAACCTTCCCGTTTTTTCCCCATTCTCATAGAAGTTCGTTTTAAGTCGGAAAAGAGCATACTCTGCCTTCTTGTTATAGATTTCATGGAGACTAAATTTAAGCTGACAAATCTCTTTAAATTTACTATCATCAAATTTCCCTGCTATTTGTTTTTCCAAAGTACCAATATGTTCCTCCAAAGTTTGGATCTTTGCCTTATTTTCTTTATTTTTTTTAGAGCTAAAAGCTAAGCATTTACCACGAACAAACGCTTTCAGAGCATCCCACACTGTAGCCAACCTGTTAGTAGACCCCACATTTATCTCTAGAAAATATTTGATATCCTCCTTCAATGTTGACACAAATTGTTCATCCTGCAGTATGTTTGTATTCAGTCTCCATCTTCCTTTACAGTTTTTCTCAACCTTTAAATTTATATGTAGTTCCACAGGTGCATGATCCGTTAAAGCGATAACACCTATTTTACAGCTCGATACTAAGTCAACACATGAATTAGAGATCAAAAAATAGTCTATTCGGGAATAGGTTTTGTGGCAGTGAGAATAAAAGGTGTCCTCCCTCTCCAGAGGATGTATAAGACTCCAGATGTCCACCAAGCCAACATCATCTTTTAGAGAACTTAATGCCAAACCTGTTTTAGTGATTGAAGTTACATTATTGGCACTTCTATCAATATATTTATCCAAAACACTATTAAAATCTCCACCTAATAAAACATGTCCCTGCAAGCTTCCCAACATCTTATTAACCTTATGTATAAAATTAGGTTCATCCCTGTTTGGAGCATAAATGTTGCATAAAACGACCTGAACGCCATTAATAAGTGCCTGGAGACATAAATAACGTCCAGTTTCGTCCTTAAATTGTTGTAATAAAACAAAATTAAGCCTTTTATTAATAAGTATCACAACACCGCGGCTTTTACTTGATACTGAATTATGAAATACTTTCCCAACCCAATCCCTTTTTAACTTCAAGGCTTCATTTTCATTTTCAAAGTGTGTTTCTTGAATATATGCAACATCAGTGCTATGAGACTTAAGATAACTGAGTATTTTTTTCCTTTTGATTGGCGTGCCGCACCCATTTATGTTCCATGATACAATTTTAATATCTATATTACCCATTGTTATGCCACCACAAGTTATATAGAGGCCCGCATCTTCCAGTCTACAACAGTTAAACAAATATTGACAGCTTTGTGTGAACCAAAATGTAAATAATACCACCTCACTTTGAAAACCCATACTGGAACAACAAAAAAACAAAACTAGCACTGACCTAAAAACAAACATGACAGTGCAAATGCCCTCTAGGCAAAGCTAAAGTTATCTCTGGTCCGTGTGGGTCCCACAGACAGCGAACTCCGCTCCTCTGGCTGTCCAGGCGATGCCCCAGCGATCTCGCCCCCGTCTTCTGAAAGAACTTATCAACTCTCCCCCACATGTGTAGTAAAACCTGTTGACCGATCACTCCATCTCGTCTTGAATGTTATCACGTATAAATTTCTCTGCCTCCGCAACGTCTTCAAAGCTCTTCCGTTCATCTTTCCATGTAAATCGTAGTGTTGCTGGATGTGCAAGTGTGTGCTTCACCTGATGCTGCCACAGCGTTTTCATTACCGGGGAGAATAGCTTCCTTTGCGCAGCGCGCTCGGCAGTCATGTCCTCATAAAACGACATGCGACAGCTCTCCCATTTTATGCCTTTCTTCTGTTTTGCGGCAGCCAAAACTTTCTGTCGTGCAGAGGAATGAAGAAATCTCACAAGAATAATCCGGGGGGGCTGCCCAGGGTCCGGGCGGGGTCTCAAGCTACGGTGGCATCTTTCAATTTCAAACTCGTCTCCACGCAGCCCCAGGCCATCAGCGAGTATCTTCTTCACAAAATCACTCATATTGCCACCTTTTTCCATGCCTTCTTTCACACCGATAAGCCGAATATTCTTCCTGCGACTTCTATTTTCCTGGTCGTCAACACGAGCCCAGAGTTGCTTGAGTTGTTTAGAACATTTACCGTTGTCTGCAGCCATGCTTTTCAACTTGTCTTCCACATCCGAAATGCGTCCCTCGGCCTTGCTCATCCGTATTTGGGTCGCAGTCACAGCGTTTTTAATTTCGTCATGTCTGACTTAATAAAAGATACATCTGCTGCAACACCATTCAAAATAGCTCCCATTTTAGTCATTTAGGCAAACAGAACGCTTATGTCCATCTTCGGGGTTTCTTCTTGGTTAGCGTTAGTATTGCTAGCTGTTGCAGAGCTAACATTAGCATCACCCACCGTAACTGTAGGCAAGCAAGTTTGTACACTCTTCTTCTTGGACCCCATGGATATGTTTTACATCGATATCAAGATTAGTGACTTAAGAAGTTACCACCGTTCAGTAATGTGTTGTTTTGGGGAGATTAAGTTGTTTAAAACCAGCATTAGGTTGACGGGGTTCGGAGCTTTGCTACGGCGCGGCCATTCCCTGGTACCTCACCACGTGACTCCAAAAATATATATCTTTAAACTAATCAGATGCATATGTCCTTTCACAATAAATTGGTTTTGGTTGAAAATGATTTAATGGATTGCACTGTTTATGAACAATAAATAAAGCGATCGGGTTGAAGTGCACGGTTTCTCTCGATCGATTAGAAAAGGAATAAACCTCCCTTTTCTATCCGATAGACATTTAACCCTCTGAGGTCGGCAAACGCGCCGGCGCGTTTTGCTGGATTTTCTCCACATTGTAGCACTATAAACTTAAATTACTCCGTCATTTATGGTCATACAGAAAAAAGAAAAATATAAAAATGATCTGTGATATTTCTACTTTTGTATGTGTCCACTTACAATCAAATCAAAACATTGTGCTTTTGTAAAATAAAGAAAATAGACAGGGTGTGCGTTCTGCCTCTCCGTCGCGGTGAACTTTTTTTTCTTGAGCACGTCTATAAACTGAAACAAAACTCAGCGAATACTTGTCACACATTTATGAGCCATATACCTTTATAAACATTTAAGTGTGTACTTTTAAATGATCGGGTTCAAAACGAAAACAAATATTTTCTGTTTAAGTAATTTGTATAAAACCAACAAGATGTCCAGCTTCTCAAACGCTTGCTCATTAACTTTAACTTTATTTTATATAGCGCTTTTCACAATACAGATTGTATCAAAGCAGCTTCACAGGATTAAATAAAATAGTACATCAGTGTTTGTTTCTAGTTTAAAACATCCATGTTTGATAATGCTGATCAATAGTATTGTTGATTGATTAATTAAATTAAGTATCCCCATTAAAGATAATTTGGCCACGCCTACTCGCGCAAAAGAGATTCACATGCAAATCCCCACATGGAACGCGAATGCGCTCGTTACCTCAACAACAAAACACCAAAACACTTCACTTCACTTTTCGTCGAGTTTGAAAGACGCGCCAGAGCTTACATTGGATTTAGGCTACCTCAGAAGAAGAATAACGCGATTTGAAGACCAGAAAGATTTAAGGTAAGAAATGTTTCCATATTAGTTTGTTATTGTTGCATAAATGTCACATTGCAGTTGAACTGTTGCTAGATATATGGGGAATATTATAATATTTAGACCCGTGTTTACTGTTAGGCCTACTGTGTTTGTGGATATCTGGTCAAACGTAGATATGTATGGTAACCATAATGTTTTATATTTGAGCGCGATCGCGTTTGAATGTATCATTTGAAAATTTGAAAAGCAAAACACACCAAATGGCTTCATGTTTTTACTATTATCTCATTTCATATCATCATAACGAATGGAAACATTTGAAGTAACATGATAATCAATATATTTTTCTCTAGCTTGGTTGTTACTGAAATATTTTGGAAGATTTATACTGCTATCTATTGTTATTATTATTTTACCCAGCACTGCGCATAGCTTATGCCTACAAGGCACCACAAACCTGGTCTTCATTATATTATATAAACATGTGTGTGTGTGTGTGTGTGTGTGTGTGTGTGTGTGTGTGTGCGTATTTTGTGAATTTTAAAAAGCAATTTTAACCAGAAAAATCTAATGTTTATTTCCAAAATCGTGCAGGCCTTTCTCTTGATATCAGTATGTTCACTTTTTTTTTCAGGGTCCAGATGCCACTGAGTCCTGCCGACTTCAACATTCACATGAGTCTCTGGAACATGAACATGGTAAAGTGAAAATCAAACACCTTGAAAATGAAAGGTAATTACAATGTTTATAGGAATGGCACAAAGGTCTGTCTTTCAATAAGTGCTTTTTTGCCATTTGTTGTGTCTATTTGCATTATGTTGTGTAAATAAATCTAAACAATTTAAAAGCCATTCTTTTTTAAATCTCCTCATTTACAGTATTGTGCAAGGTTGCTCAGAATGATAGGGGCCCTGATAGCTCCTAATAGGGCCATTAGGGAGTGTCTTTGTCTTTCTCAGGTGAGAAAAGCCATACATATTAATGAGCTCTCGCATAAGGCTTATTCACACAAAACACGTCGTAAAAATTTTAAATCAATATATTGTCTTCTCTGAATGAGCAGTCAGGGTGATTTTCACATAGTTTTGCAGCAAATATTCTAGGCTATGTCATACAATTTTCAAAAGTCTTGTGAAGAAATAATCAGTATGGGTTTCATGGCCTTATTTCAGTGAGAATTTTTTTTTGTATTTTCACAAACCACGCATAAATGTCATTATCTCAAAACTGCAAACTTTTACATACATGCTGCTGATATATTATTGTAGCAGAGTTTTTGCTGAATACAGTGTAATTAGACTTTAGCCATGAAAATGTCACAAGTAACAGAAATAACCAGAAATGTCAGAGCATGTCAGAACACCTCCAGGGCCCAGAAAACAGCTCAGACCCCAGAGGGTTAATTTGGATCGAGCTGAATCGGATCGATTAAGGTGTGTATATGAAGGCTTTTCAGTCAGATTGAGCCATCAATCCCATTACTAATGGATTATTTGGTTGCATGGAAACGTAGCTGGAAGGATTTATGCCTTAATGTGTTTTTGAATTTTGAAAGATGGAATTAGATTACTTTTTAAGGAACGGTAAAACAATTAGTAAACTAATGAAATCAGAAACAAGTAAAAATAATTTTAGAATGATAAATTAGTCATTATTATTCTTCAAATGTATAAATGTCCCCATTGGTCATTGTTATTTCCTGCAGCCATGGGATCACAGACCATTGAAGTGGCAGCCCTAGGAAGACCTCTGTATCCTGGTATGCTGTATGACTGCCGCAAGGATACCTTCATTCCAGGTGCTGTACAGTACCTACTAAAATACTTATTACTCTCTTTTTCACCCAAATGTGAATCACCAATGTGGTAATTTAGAGATTTAAGATAAAGGACACAACTATTAAATTAGTAGTCTTAGAGATACAAAATCAGCATGTTGACTTGAACAGTACATTGCGTCATCACACGTTAATATTCAATATTATTATTGATCTGCCTGCATTGACATTATTATATGAGAACTGAACTGAGCTGGACGATGACGTCACGTTTTTTTCCCCAGAGTGGCTATATATATATATATATATATATATATATATATATATATATATATATATATACACTCAACTAAAGGATTCTTAGGAACACCTGTTCAATTTCTCATTAATGCAATTATCTAATCAACCAATCACATGGCAGTTGCTTCAATGCATTTAGGGGTGTGGTCCTGGTCAAGACAATCTCCTGAACTCCAAACTGAATGTCAGAATGGGAAAGAAAGGTGATTTAAGCAATTTTGAGCGTGGCATGGTTGTTGGTGCCAGACGGGCCGGTCTGAGTATTTCACAATCTGCTCAGTTACTGGGATTTTCACGCACAAGCATTTCTTAGGGTTTACAAAGAATGGTGTGAAAAGAGAAGAACATCCAGTATGCGGCAGTCCTGTGGGCGAAAATGCCTTGTTGATGCTAGAGGTCAGAGGAGAATGGGCCGACTGATTCAAGCTGATAGAAGAGCAACTTTAACTGAAATAACCACTCGTTACAACCGAGGTATGCAGCAAAGCATTTGTGAAGCCACAACACGCACAACCTTGAGGCGGATGGGCTACAACAGCAGAAGACCCCACCAGGTACCACTCATCTCCACTACAAATAGGGAAAAGAGGCTACAATTTGCACGAGTTCAAAAAAAAAGAACAGATGAAGACTGGAAAAATGTTGCCTGGTCTGATGAGTCTCGATTTCTGTTGAGACATTCAGATGGTAGAGTCAGAATTTGGCGTAAACAGAATGAGAACATGGATCCATCATGCCTTGTTACCACTGTGCAGGCTGGTGGTGGTGGTGTAATGGTGTGGGGGATGTTTTCTTGGCACACTTTAGGCCCCTTAGTGCCAATTGGGCATCGTTTAAATGCCACGGCCTACCTGAGCATTGTTTCTGACCATGTCCATCCCTTTATGACCACCATGTACCCATCCTCTGATGGCTACTTCCAGCAGGATAATGCACCATGTCACAAAGCTCGAATCATTTCAAATTGGTTTCTTGAACATGACAATGAGTTCACTGTACTAAAATGGCCCCCACAGTCCCCAGATCTCAACCCAATAGAGCATCTTTGGGATGTGGTGGAACGGGAGCTTCGTGCCCTGGATGTGCATCCCACAAATCTCCATCAACTGCAAGATGCTATCCTATCAATATGGGCCAACATTTCTAAAGAATGCTTTCAGCACCTTGTTGAATCAATGCCACGTAGAATTAAGGCAGTTCTGAAGGCGAAAGGGGGTCAAACACAGTATTAGTATGGTGTTCTTAATAATCCTTTAGGTGAGTGTATATATACAGTGAGGAAAATAAGTATTTGAACACCCTGCTATTTTGCAAGTTCTCCCACTTGGAAATCATGGAGGGGTCTGAAATTGTCATCGTAGGTGCATGTCCACTGTGAGAGACATAATCAAAAAAAAAAAAAATCCAGAAATCACAATATATGATTTTTTTTACTATTTATTTGTATGATACAGCTGCAAATAAGTATTTGAACACCTTTCTATCAGCTAGAATTCTGACCCTCAAAGACCTGTTAGTCTGCCTTTAAAATGTCCACCTCCACTCCATTTATTATCCTAAATTAGATGCACCTGTTTGAGGTCGTTAGCTGCATAAAGACACCTGTCCACCCCATACAATCATTAAGAATCCAACTACTAACATGGCCAAGACCAAAGAGCTGTCCAAAGACACTAGATACAAAATTGTACACCTCCACAAGGCTGGAAAGGGCTACGGGGAAATTGCCAAGCAGCTTGGTGAAAAAAGGTCCACTGTTGGAGCAATCATTAGAAAATGGAAGAAGCTAAACATGACTGTCAATCTCCCTCGGACTGGGGCTCCATGCAAGATCTCACCTCGTGGGGTCTCAATGATCCTAAGAAAGGTGAGAAATAAGCCCAGAACTACATGGGAGGAACTGGTCAATGACCTGAAAAGAGCTGGGACCACCGTTTCCAAGGTTACTGTTGGTAATACACTAAGACGTCATGGTTTGAAATCATGCATGGCACGGAAGGTTCCCCTGCTTAAACCAGCACATGTCAAGGCCCGTCTTAAGTTTGCCAATGACCATTTGGATGATCCAGAGGAGTCATGGGGGAAAGTCATGTGGTCAGATGAGACCAAAATAGAACTTTTTGGTCATAATTCCACTAAACATGTTTGGAGGAAGAAGAATGATGAGTACCAACCCAAGAACACCATCCCTACTGTGAAGCATGGGGGTGGTAGCATCATGATTTGGGGGTGTTTTTCTGCACATGGGACAGGGCGACTGCACTGTATTAAGGAGAGGATGACCGGGGCCATGTATTGCGAGATTTTGGGGAACAACCTCCTTTCCTCAGTTAGAGCATTGAAGATGGGTCGAGGCTGGGTCTTCCAACATGACAATGACCCGAAGCACACAGCCAGGATAACCAAGGAGTGGCTCTGTAAGAAGCATATCAAGGTTCTGGCGTGGCCTGGCCAGTCTCCAGACCTAAACCCAATAGAGAATCTTTGGAGGGAGCTCAAACTCCGTGTTTCTCAGCGACAGCCCAGAAACCTGACTGATCTAGAGAAGATCTGTGTGGAGGAGTGGGCCAAAATCCCTCCTGCAGTGAGTGCAAACCTGGTGAAAAACTACAGGAAACGTTTGCCCCCTGTAATTGCAAACAAAGGCTACTGTACCAAATATTAACATTGATTTTCTCAGGTGTTCAAATACTTATTTGCAGCTGTATCATACAAATAAATAGTTAAAAAATCATACATTGTGATTTCTGGATTTTTTTTTTTAGATTATGTCTCTCACAGTGGACATGCACCTACGATGACAATTTCAGACCCCTCCATGATTTCTAAGTGGGAGAACTTGCAAAATAGCAGGGTGTTCAAATACTTATTTTCCTCACTGTATATATATATTTATATATAAATTAATTAAATTAAGATTTTTTTTTACAACAAAAATGAACCATCACTGAACTTACTTAAGCTGGATGATGGTGCTATTTTCTTCTAGAAACAAACTTTGTTGCATTATTTTCCAGTATCACTGTGAAGCTGAAACAATCTGTATTGTAAAAAGTGCTATATAAATAAAGATGACTTGACTTAACTGTTAAAGCCATGTCTCATTTCAGGTGTCACTCTGTGGGATAAGAAGTCACTGGATGAAGATTTGGACACCCATCCAAAGCCCATGTCAGATTTGAAGTTCAGTAGCTCCGACTCTCTCTCCAGTAAGTCCAGTCTCCTGGATGTGAGTGCTTCCCTGAAGGCCAGCTTCTTAGGAGGGCTGGTGGAGGTGGAAGGATCTGCCAAGTTCCTGCATGACACCAAATCCTCAAACCAACAGTCCAGAGTTACAATGAATTACAGGGAAACCACAAGATTCGACAAGCTCACTATGAGCCATCTGGGACAGATCACCTACCCTCAGGTGTTTGACCAGAAAACTGCAACTCATGTGGTCACGGCTGTACTGTACGGAGCTCAGGCCGTCATGGTGTTTGAACGGACATTTTCGGAAGACGAAGAAAAGCAGGAGATTGAGGGAGAACTGAATGTCATGGTCCAGAACATCAAGGGATTTTCTATTGCGGGACAAGGAGCTTTACAAATGACAGAAGATGATAAGAAAATGGCTAAGAGCATCTCCTGCACATTTTATGGTGACGTCCACCTTGATCAGAACCCTACCACTTTCATGGAGGCCCTAGAGGTGTACAAGAAGCTCCCCACTATACTGAAGGAGAATCCACAGAATGCAGTTCCAATAAAAGTCTGGCTCTATCCTCTTTCTCTACTGGATACAAAAGCTGCTCAGTTGGAGAGAGAAGTCACCACACGTCTGGTTTCCAACACTGAAGATATAATCGAGGGGCTGGGAGAAGTAGAGAGGACATGCAACGACCTCTCCAGAAAAACACTGGTAAATGTTTTCAAAGACATCAAAGAGAGGCTCCGTTTATTTCAGGGCTCTCTTAACATTTACAAAATGGTATTCCTAAAAGCAGTGGCCAAGGTCTTGCCTGCTATACGAGGAGGAGAGATGGAGCAAAAGTCATTGGAAAACATCCTGAAGATCCACTACAGCTCCCCCTTTAATGCTGACATGCTTAACCAGTGGTTAGATCCTGCAAAGGCTGAACTTAACCTCTTGAGTTCTTACACCGAGATACTGAAGGGAATCAAAACTGAAGACTCAAACCGTCTCAACACTATCCTCTTTAATCCTGATATTGATGTTGTGGTGTGCTTGACCTTCACATCTCTGAAGTATGAAGACCTGTATCTTTCAGCTATGAAGAACTTTCTGGAATCTGATGAGTTTAAAGAGTTAGATATGGGAATGAAACTGCATTTTAGCACTTTAGCATCTGTCAGAAAGTGGCACAACGATCCTGGTGTCATCTCAAAGATGAGAAAGAACTTATCTCTTTTCAGAAGTTTTTCAGAGGCTAATAAAGATGAAAAGAGATATCGATTCATTATTTCTGCCATCTCTGATCCCTCCAGTCCAGGCTCCTCTATCTATCTGTATGAAACAGGGAACCTGATAGACACACAGTTCCAGCCCGTGTCGAAGCCTCCTCCTCCAGAAGTGATGAAGGTCCTGGAGCGCAGTGTGACCCTGAAACTGCAGAAGTCCCCAACTGGAGAAACTGTGAGGTACAGAGTGGAGTACCAGCAGGAGAAAGCAGATTCTGGCGCTGAGGAACAGTGGATTATCATAAACACCGCTGATGAAGACTTTACTCTGATTGGATTGGAGTCTGGAAAGCAGTACTTGATCCGCTACAGGATAGTGGGTAAAGTGGGAGTGAGCGAAGCCAGTAACACTATCGGCCCCATACAGTCTCCTGGTGAGTGTCATATGCACATTTCTTTGCATTAATCTTTATCTTAAAATATATCTATATGTATGTGTGTATGTATGTATGTGTGTGTGTGTGTATATATGTATGTATATAAGGGCTGGGAATCGATTAAAAAAATAATAATTAATTGCACAATTTGCTGTAATTAATTGCAATTAATTGCATTTCTCCAAGCTTGTTATCATCAATATTTAAACTTAGAATTGCCTAATTAAAATAAACAACACAGGAAAAAAGGAACAGAAAATAGCCCTATATTAAAATAATATTAAACATCAATATATCAATATATTATTATTTTTCAATAATCAATCAACAATCAATTTAACAGATTTAATATATATATATTTTTTTTTTACTAATTATCAAAATAAAATATAGTCCTACAAAGCTATTATTACCATAGAATGTGATCAGAGCAGGTAATTTTCCCATTGTTGCCCAGCATGACTATTCGCTAGTTGATTTTACGAACGTTCCATGATTGTCAGACGTCACTGGTGGGCGATGGCATTTCCAGTCTAACGTTACGCGCTTCATCGACGACGCCGGTAACTGTCAGGTAAGACGAGGACCAGATAAACATGGCTTTCTACACCAGATCCCTTCAACATCTGCCAAGGATAACGATAAACGACGTACACCGAATAATTCAAGCGTCATCATCGGCTCCCAAGAGCAAGAGGGAAAAGGGTTTCAAGATATACGTCTCTTCATTCATTGACAATTATGAAGGTAAGTTATGCTATGTCTTTAGCTAGATGTAGCCCTAACGTTAGCGATGATGCTAGGTGACGTTAGGCTAGAAAGTAACCTTTACAAAATACTTATTAAACGGTTCATTTTAGTGGTTGGTCACATGTGGTTTATATGTTAATTTTACTATCTGACATTAAATAAATATATACGAATTGATTTGTGTTGTTCAGTTACATGTATTGACAGTGTTTGGTTATCCCCAGTATCAAGTAAAGATCTACAGACAGGGAGAGTCAGCATCCGTGCTACCTGTCATAGATCTTTGAGGAAACATGAGAAACCTTACACCATCAGAGTAGGATGAAAGACAGTTCAGTTCGTCTGATCCAACCAGTTCTGTTCCAGTTATGTTCTGGGGCTTCAATTTGACAATGATGGTTTGGCAAAACTGGCAAACAAATGTCTAATTACTTAAACAAGTTGAACATCTTAGACAACTATCTAGCTAGCCAAACGTTTGAAGTAGGTAACACTATGATGACACTTGCCTGCCCTATTAGTGTTCTAGTAGACCTACCATTCCTATATGAAACCCCAGAAGCTGGTTGTTGAGACAGTTCCTTTGCTGTTTATATTATGTTCTGTTTAACTTACTTTCTTACTAACCCTAAAGTAATCTCATTCTCTAACTCATAGTAGCTAACTTGAAAAATAATGCAAAATACACCTTTGACTTTGAGATATCTGATCAGTTTGTGATCTCTGCTGATTATAACACACTTTTTTGTTTTTTAAAAGATTGTCCTTGAAGACTCCACCCCTGTTCAGCTCTATGAGGCCGAGTGCTCCTGTGTGGCTGCAGAGCCTTATGCAATCATAATGTTGCATTACTGTATCAGACTGCTCATTACTCGCAGTTAAACATCACAGCTGTACCACCTGTTTTGAGCTGCACAGAGAGCGAACAACGTTGGCACAAACCAAGAACTATGGTAAACTTTAAGCAGCATAATTCCATGCTTATGCAAGATTTGCCTATAGTCCCATTCTGTGACCTCTGAAATGCCTTTTCATATATTATTGATAGGGTGTGAAGCCGGGCCGTGTGAGTGACATGGTGGTGCTGTCTGCAAAGCCCAAACAGAGGACGGTAGCGAATGGTGTCAGGTATGTCCAGTATGTCTTGTTCATTTAGAATTAATCAACTAAAATTATTATGGTTGTCTAAATATACAGTACAGGCCAAACGTTTGGAAACATTAAATTTTTTTATGTTTTTGAAAGAAGTTTCTTCTGCTCATCAAGCCTGCATTTATTTGATCAAAAATACAGAAAAAATTTTATATTGTGATATATTATTAGAATTTAAAATAATTGGTTTTCAATTTATTATACTTTAAATTATCATTTATTTCTGTGATGCAAAGCTGAATTTTCAGCATCATTACTCCAGTCTTCAGTGTCACATGTGACATCCAGTCTATCACATGATCCTTTAGAAATCATTCTAATATTCTGATTTATTATGAGTGTTGGAAACAGTTCTGCTGCCTAATATATTTGATGAATAAAAGGTTAAAAAGAACTGCATTTATTCAAAAAAAAAAAAAAATACTTTCTAATAATATAAATCTTCTTTACTATCACTTTTTATCAATTTAACACATCCTTGCTGAATAAAAGTATTGAGTTATTTCGAAGAAAGAAAGAAAATAAATTACTGACCAGTAGTGTATATTGTTGTTACAAAAGATTTCTATTTTTAAATCATTTGCTTCTTTTTTTTTCTTTTTTTTCTTCTTTTTATTCATCAAAGTATCCTAAAAAGGTATCACAGGTTATGAAAAAATATTAAGCAGCAGAACTGTTTCCAACACTCATAATAAATCAGAAGAATGATTGAATGATTTCTAAAGGATCATGTGATATTGTGGAGTAATGATCTTGAAAATCCAGCTTTGTATCACAGAAATAAATGATAATTTAAAGTATAATAAATTGAAAACCAATCATTTTAAATTGTAATAATATATCACAATATTACATTTTCTGTATTTTTAATCAAATAAATGCAGGCTTGATGAGCAGAAGAAACTTTTTTCAAAAACATTAAAAATAGTAATGTTTCCAAACTTTTGGCCTGTACTGTAAATGTGCGTAGTGGTCCAATTCGAATTATGATATGCTACTCTACTTAGGAGCACTCTCTACAAAGCGATGCGGGGGGATCTGCCTGATCCTGATGTCCTGAGGGTGGCGGAAGCTTATGAAGGCTTTCCAGCGGACATAGCACCTCTCATTACCACCATGTCCATCAGTGCTGATGTCCCGTTGGTTGAGTCAGCTCTGGGAAAAGTTCAGGAGGGCAGCCCGATTTCGTACCAGCAGCCAGTGCCAGTCAGCCGCATTATTCTTCCTCACACTGGTGCTCCTCCACCCCCATCTCTGCCTTTAGATGGCTACAAACTGGAGCCCACTACATGCCAGTTTGTGTGCAGTCTCCACCAGCAGCTGCATCTGCAATCTCTGCAGACTTCCTTGGATACAGCGAGGAAAATATAAGAATCAACAAGGGAGCAGAGTATGTCCACAGAGTGGCACCAAGTCAGAAGGATGAGAGTAACATCATCTCACTTCAGGGAGGTATGTCATGTTCGCAGTCCGTCTTCAGCGGAACAGCTTGCTGAAAGAATGCTTAGGGGAGTGGCACAAACGGCATTGATGAAAAGAGGTCTGGCATTGGAGCCACTTGCCATTCAAGATATATTGCAAAGCAAAGAACACTAACTACTGGCCATGTGGCTTCGTTGTACACCCCGATGCCCCCTGGTTAGGGTCTTCCCCTGATGGGGTTGTTTTCGACCCAACAGAGAACCCACCCTTTGGCCTGGTGGAAGTGAAATGCCCCAATGTAAAAAGTTATATTGACTGTAAATACCTAAAGCTTCACAATGGCACCATGAATCTAAAAAAGCAACACGGTTATTACTGGCAGGTGCAAGGACAACTCCTGCTAACAGGTATGGACTGGTGTGATTTCGTTGTTTGTGCAGAGGAGGATATGATCAGTCAAAGGATCTACAGGGACCCAGAGGTTGCTGCCGTCATCAGGGAGAGGGGAGATTATTTCTATTTCTACTTTTATTTAGCATCATGCATGAAAATTTAAAATCAACCCACCTCCCAAATCATGTGTTTGTGTGTAAATCAATGTTAATGTAAATAGTCCTCTTAAAAAATAAATGCACACACATGTACATAAACAACAAACCTATACAAGGTGCCTTTTGTTATTTTGAATTCAGTGTTAGTAGTTATTGGATTACATTAGATTAGATTCAACTTCATTGTCATTTAGCAGAGTACAGGTATAGAGCCAATGAAATGCAGTTGACATCCAACCAGAAGTGCAAAGAAGCATTAAAGTACTGTTGAGTACTGGAATATGTGCAGTTATGTGGACTAGTTATCTACAAACTCATAACTCGTACAAAATGTCAAATGTTGCACCACAATGTTTATTTACATAGTTTACATAGTTCATCATTACAAATCTATACAATTACAAATCTATACATGGAGCCATGTTATTGTTGAGTGTAGTATGACAGCTTGTGTCTTTGTATAATAAATGTCTGAATTAACCCTTAAGCTGCATTAGGGACATTTTTGTCCTTTTCATTTTTATTTCTTTGACCATTTTGGCTGTTTTAATGCCAATGGTATGTAATTTGCCACAGTTGTGACTTTTTGCATAAATTTACAAATTTTGAAAAAAAAAAATTAAAATATGTATAACACACACGGTGTAGAACAAATAGCACCATTCAGTACCATAAGGGACAAAAATGTCCCATTGACTCCCATTAAAACGTTGTTTAAAGCCGGGGCCGTCATTAATACATAAATCATGATTTATGTTGAAACATTCTTTCATTTTGAAGCAAAGGCATTATATTTGCATTATATAGTGTATTTTACCAGATGACGTCACTACATGTGTATTCCCTATAGGGGGAAATGCACGCTATTTTCCTGGTTTCCACTATAGGGGCACTTGACTGTGCATGAAGGATTTGAATGGTTCAAAGATCTAAAAATTATGTTTCCGAGTATGTGTGGATGTCTGAGAGCGATGTGTGTCTGCGTTGACAAAAATTGTGTGTGTGTGTAG